>NC_090728.1:97326302-97396302 GCF_036898095.1 Palaemon carinicauda
ATCTTAATTATATTATTTTATAATATTATTATATAACATTAATCACAATAATATGAATATCACTGTTAATTTAATACCAATAATAATATCAATAACATTGATGTCAATAACAACAATAATAATGATATTAATTTTATATTATTATATAACATCAATCACATTAATATTATCAATATAACTGTTAAATTGATATCAATACTATCAATATCATTAATATTGGTATCAATAGCATTAATATCTATAACATTAATATCAATAACATTCATATCATTGACATCATTACCATTAATATCGTTGACAGCATTAACATTAATATCATTGAGAGTACTAACATTAATATCATTGACAGCAGTAACATTGACAACATTGGCATTAATACAATATTAACATTGACTTCTTCAACATCATTGCCAATGAAACTGACAATACCATCATCATCGTTATCGTTATCATCATTATCGTTATCATCGTTTCCGTTATTATTATTATTATTATTATTATTAATATCATTATTATTATCAATATCAATATAAATATAATAATATCAATACTATCATGCTTATTATTAGTATTAATAATATTAATACTATTAATATTGATAATATTAATATTGATATTAATATTAATATTTTTTTCGGTGTTAATATTATTACCGATGTTAACAATAATATTTTTATTGTAATACTAATATTATCATTATTAATCTTAATAATATTAATATGAACAATAATCCATAAGGGCTACTCATATCTGAAAATGATAAAAAGAACTATTTTAACTAGGTTTTAATATATAGAAACTAAAATATCCCTTGTAACAATTCACAAATCTCCGAGAACAAGTAGTAACTTCTTTGAAGAATTTAGTGGCTCATTGAGATGATTATCATGAAAATTAATTAATTGATTATTTATGGAGACTTCAATCTTTGGAGGGATAATACACAAAGTCATGATGCTGCCTCATTTAGCGAGTTATTGGAATCATATCATTTAGTAAATAATGTTGATTGGGCAACTACTTTGACTAGCCATACGTTGGACTTAGTTTTAAGTGATGGAATTAATAACATTGTATTTGATATAAATGTAGGAGAGAAGTGCACTATCTCTCCAGTGCACACACTTATGTTTAGTGTACCTCTACAGAAACACCCAGTGGTAAGGAAAATAATCTTTAGACAAAAATCAAACCTCTCTCCTTGTGTATTTATTGAAGAAGTTGCAAAGAAAATAAATGATGCTATCAATATTATCTGCGATTAAGATAACCAACATTTATTGGGCTCTATGTGTGTTGACTGCCTTACGACCATATATAATAGGTGGAGTAAAAGTGAAAATGATACCATGTGTCCACGAATGGAAAAGGCTATTATTGTTAAAGACCGATCTCCTTGGGTTGATAGGCAGACTTTAGAGAGAGAGAGAGAGAGAGAGAGAGAGAGAGAGAGAGAGAGAGAGAGAGAGAGAGAGAGAGAGAGAGAGAGAGGGAAAAAGAGTTAATGAAAGAAGGTGGAATCGGTTAAAAACTGAAAGTATGCGAGTAGAATACAAAACTGTAATGTGTCAATATAACTACCTACTAAGAAGAAAAAAAATAATACTATAAGAGAAAGAACCGCGAAGCAACACCAGTCATATGCCATATCATCTCCTAAATGGCATAATGGGAAATGTAAATGAAAGAAGGCTACCAGAAGCGTACAGTGACTATGAAAGAGCAAATCAGTCTGGAATTCTTTAAAACAAAATAGAAAATATATTCAGGTCATTTTCAAATATTCATCATCAGATTAGTGCTACATTAGATGCACAAAATTAACGAGATTCAATAATATGATACAAGACGAAGTCTCCGGTATTACATCCTTCGGATGAATGTTGCCAGATTTCAATATTTGAATAATTTTCACCTTTAGAAATCTGCCCTTTAATTCATTAAATGTACAAAATAAAAAGTTTCATCATGAATATTGTTTTGGAAAAGATATCTTACTACAAAAGTCAGCTGTTCGTTTCCATTGATATCCTTTCTTTCATCAATCATGACCAAGTAGTCAGTGCTGACATGAACTTCTTTGGATATTCTATCTCTTATTTACAAGTTGGAATCTCTAATATTTCAATTTAGATCTCGAGGCTTCTATATTTTACACTATATTCCTGTTAGCCTCTTTTTTACTATACTATCATAGCCTCTGACTAGATGTAGTATTTCAAGAATATTGCCTCTGTTGCTACTTATAGTGTCCTCCCTGCAACTCCTCTGTGCGATTTTCAGTCTTGCCATCAGGCATAGTACTTTTCCAGCCTGTTTCACATACCGTAATGTCCCTTTTCTTTGAAATTGATCCAATACCGAAGTACTTTCCTGATTCTATCTGGGATTGAAAATCTTTCCATGTGGCCATGATATTACGATATTTCAACAATATCCTAAGCCCAGCAAGTTAAAAAATTCATACAGAATGCACCTAAAGACTTATTTAAATATATTGGGGTTGGATTGTTCTTTACTTTAAACATCATAAATTTGCAATAGAACTTCTTTACCCATAGTTTCCCTGCACTTTACAGCCTTCCCAAGTCTCACTATTAAATGTTGTATTTTATCTATTATTAGATGATTGAAAAAAAAAAAAAACATTCTTTCTCCTGAATCAAGTGTTTTCTCTTGCAAACTTTGTAACAGTAGTCTATGCTAAGTAGGCCTATATGCAAAATGCTTACAAAAAAAAAAAAAAAAATTATGCATGGCAAGAATATGATCCATTGATTTGTGTATGTACTTGGTGAATCTTGGTATTATCCAACATGGATAGCATACCTAATTTTGCACACATCTGAAGTTCTGACCGCAAGCTTTATTGGATAGGTTGGCTTATCTAGTAGCCTAGAGAGATTAATACCATGGGGCATGAATAAAGATTGAATAATGATCATCTATGCGACTTCATCTAAATTATATATAGGCCTTATCATGGATTATATGCTACTGGAGGTTCTTGAGCTTTCAATATACAGTATAAACAACAGAAGATATTAATGATTTTATAAAGAAACTTAAGATTTTCTTGTTCTCTAAGTAAGATGTACCTCTACTGTAGGTTCTAGACTAGAGCTTTCAAATATACAGAGCCAAGACTATACAACAAGCTCCCACTATACATCCAAAAGATTGAAGACATTAGAGCTTTCAAGAAGAAGCTGAAGAGTTTTTTCTTTAAGAGATTCAATGATATGGATATGACAATTGAAGCGAAATACCTGTGATACTCTAAATAACTGAGTATGTACACGACAAACATCTTGTAGTTCCTATACGGCAAAGGGGTTGAAACGGTTGTCATGTGTGATATGACAAAGAAAACATCTCATAAAGTTAAATAAAGTAAAGCGAATGTGATATCTGGATTCAAGTACGGAGAAAATTTTATCACATTAAGAAATTTACATTCCAGAGCAGAACTCAGTTGTTATCCATGAAACATCATTTGAAATCACTCATGTCCAGCACTCACAAAGACTAGAAAACTACTGACGATCTCTCTACTTGTGACTTAATAATAGATTGCCGATTGATAATTCTAACAGCCTTCGATACTTCTTCACAGCGAATGACGATTGTTTTTTTTATCGCAACTTTTACTATATCATTGTACAACTTAACAGTACACTAGATAAAAGAAACAGCGCACATAAAATATCAACACAATTACATGGCAACTCATTAATCAAATCTTGATAGGAGAGAGTATAGGATTTTCAATTGAAAAACAGGTACACCGGATATTATTTATCAAAGTTAGGTTACAACCAAGAATGCCAACTAGAATTATTATCAATATTATTATCATTAGCATCATTATTATCGTTAGCATTATTATTATCGTTAGCATCATTATTATCGTTAACATCATTAATATCGTTAACATCATTATTATCGTTAATATTATTATAATAATATTATTATCAATGTTATTATCAATATTATGATTATTACTAATAATGTTATTAATATTGTTGTTATTATTGATATTATTAACATCATCATCATCATTATTATCATTATCATCATCATTATCAATATTTATTTTATCATCATCAATATCATCATCATCAATATCAACATCATCATCAATATCACCAATATCATAAATATCACCATCAATATTACCATCAATATTGCCATCAATATCATCATCATTAATATCATTATTATCAATATCATTATCGTCAATATGATCATCATTATCAATATCAATATCATCGTCGTCATCAATATCATCATCGTCATCAATATCAATATCATCATCAATATCAATAATGTCAATATCAATATCAATAATATTATCATTATCGTTATCATTATCATCATCATTACCATTATTATTATTATTATTATTATAATTATTATTATTATTATCATTATAAGCCAGGATGTAACCCTACTTGGAAAAGCAAGATGCCATAGGTTCAAGGGCTCCAACAGAGAAAAATAACCCAGTGAGGAAAGGAAACAAGGAAATAAATAAACTACAAGAGACGAATAAACAGACAAAAATATTTCAAGAACAGTACATACACATACATATACCAAAGGCACTTCCCCCAATTTTGGGGGGTAGCCGACATCAACAAGAAACAAAACAAAAAAGGGGACCTCTACTCTCTACGTTCCTCCAGCCTAACCAGGGACTCAGCCGAGTTCAGCTGGTACTGCTAGGGTGCCATAGCCCAACCTCCCACATTTCCACCTCAGATGAAGCTTCATACTGCTGAGTCCCCTACTGCTGCTACCTCCGCGGTCATCTAAGGCACCGGAGGAAGCAGAAGGGCCTACCGGAACTGCGTCACAATCGCTCGCCATTCATTCCTATTTCTAGCACGCTCTCTTGCCTCTCTTACATCTATCCTCCTATCACCCAGAGCTTTCTTCACACCATCCATCCACCCAAACCTTGGCCTTCCTCTTGTACTTCTCCCATCATCTCTTGCATTCATCACCTTCTTTAGCAGACAGCCATTTTCCATTCTCTCAACATGGCCAAACCACCTCAACACATTCATATGCACTCTAGCCGCTAATTCATTTCTTACACCCGTTCTCACCCTCACCACTTCGTTCCTAACCCTATCTACTCGAGATACACCAGCCATACTCCTCAGACACTTCATCTCAAACACATTCAATTTCTGTCTCTCCATCACTTTCATTCCCCACAACTCCGATCCATACATCACAGTTGGTACAATCACTTTCTCATATAGAACTCTCTTTACATTCATGCCCAACCCTCTATTTTTTACTACTCCCTTAACTGCCCCCAACACTTTGCAACCTTCATTGACTCTCTGACGTACATCTGCTTCCACTCCACCATTTGCTGCAACAACAGACCCCAAGTACTTAAACTGATCCACCTCCTCAAGTAACTCTCCATTCAACATGACATTCAACCTTGCACCACCTTCCCTTCTCGTACATCTCATAACCTTACTCTTACCCACATTAACTCTCAACTTCCTTCTCTCACACACCCTTCCAAATTCTGTCACTAGTCGGTCAATCTTCTCTTCTGTGTCTGCTACCAGTACAGTATCATCCGCAAACAACAACTGATTTACCTCCCATTCATGATCATTCTCGCCTACCAGTTTTAATCCTCGTCCAAGCACTCGAGCATTCACCTCTCTCACCACTCCATCAACATACAAGTTAAACAGCCACGGCGACATCACACATCCCTGTCTCAGCCCCACTCTCACCGGAAACCAATCGCTCACTTCATTTCCTATTCTAACACATGCTTTACTACCTTTGTAGAAACTTTTCACTACTTGCAACAACCTTCCACCAACTCCATATAACCTCATCACATTCCACATTGCTTCCCTATCAACTCTATCATATGCTTTCTCCAGATCCATAAACGTAACATACACCTCCTTACCTTTTGCTAAATATTTCTCGCATATCTGCCTAACTGTAAAAATCTGATTCATACAACCCCTACCTCTTCTAAAACCACCCTGTACTTCCAAGATTGCATTCTCTGTTTTATCCTTAATCCTATTAATCAGTACTCTACCATACACTTTTCCAACTACACTCAACAAACTAATACCTCTTGAATTACAACACTCATGCACATCTCCGTTACCCTTATATAGTGGTACAATACATGCACAGACCCAACCTACTGGTACCATTGACAACACAAAACACACATTAAACAATCTCACCAACCAATCAAGTACAGTCACACCCCCTTCCTTCAACATCTCAGCTTTCACACCATCCATACCAGATGCTTTTCCTATTCTCGTTTCATCTAGTGCTCTCCTCACTTCCTCTATTGTAATCTCTCTCTCATTCTCATCTCCCATCACTGGCACCTCAACACCTGGAACAGCAATTATATCTGCCTCCCTATCATCCTCAACATTCAGCAAACTTTCAAAATATTCCGCCCACCTTTTCCTTGCTTCCTCTCCTTTTAACAACCTTCCATTTCCATCTTTCACTGTCTCTTCAATTCTTGCGCCGGCCTTCCTTACTCTCTTCACTTCTTTCCAAAACTTCTTCTTATTCTCTTCAAGAACAGTAATAACATTAAATTAGATTCTTCACATAATCTATGTAGATGAAGAATACCAGCAATCGAATTAGCTGATGAATGGGTTCTAATGTCCTAAAAACAAACAATTTTAATTTCATTATTGTTCAAATTCATCCAATGGGAAGAGGGAGAATCCTCTGCATTAGCAACAAGCTTGTTTTCAAAACCAAACCGCATATCATGAGTCTACTACATAAAGATCAAGAGCCAAGAACGCTACGCTTGTGAATCCCCGATTACATTCAGGAAGTCACTATAGTCACCATCTATATTCATTTGTTTAAGATAAAAAAAGATACAAAGAAACGGTCTCCGAACTCCCATCTGGCTTCATGATTAACACCGTCTAAAACAGGACCAAGGACATGATCAGTGATAGGAACTCCTTAACTAGAATCTAGGGATTTCAGAACAATATTAAAAAAGAAGAGTAAAGGCCAAATAACTTTCAATTCATTATTACCAATTGTTGCAGCTGTAATAATAACGAAAGGCTGTTAATGAATGCATAGAAATGTAATGTTTAAAGTGATGTAGGAAAGATTACAGAAAAAAAAAGTACAATTTGTTTTGAAATATTGAATAGGATAGTGTCACCTATAGAAGCGTATAAATGTGAAAATAGCAAGACCTATATTTCTCACACGTTCTGTACAAATGGGCAACTGAATAAGATTAAAGTTTCAAAGTCTGTTTTCCAAATAATTCATACTAGGCCAAATATAAGGTAAGAAAACCCTCCCTTTACCTTGCAGATACCAGCCGCTAACCTCATTATAACTCTCCAGGCAAGGACCTTAATCGACTACTGTTCCAGAAGAAGAATAGGATAGTTAATGATAGTTTATCATCATCCTCTATTATTATTATTATTATTATTATTATTATTATTATTATTCTTATTATTAGCTAAGCTGCAACACTAGTTAGAATAGCAAGATGCTATAAGGAAAAGGGCTTCGACAGGGAAAAATAGCCCAGTGAGTAAAGGAAATAAGGAAATGAAACTACAAGAAAAGTAATGAATAATAAAAATGAAATATTTTAAGAACAGAAACAACAATAAAATACATCTTTTATATAATGAATATAAAAAGAGACTTGCGTCAGCCTGTTCAACATAAAAAATCATTCGCTGTAAGTCTTAAATTTTGAAGTTCTACGAATTCAACTACCTGATTAGAAAGATCATTCCAAAAATTGGTCATAGCGTGAATAAAACTTCTAGAATACTGTGTAGTATTAGACCTCATAATGGAGAAGGCATGCCTATTAGAATTATTTGCTTACCTAGTATTACGAAGAGGATGGTGCTATCCGGGATGATCTGAATGTAAAGGATAGTCATAATTATAAGTCTTATGTAACATGCATAACGAACTAACTGAACGACGGTGCCATAGATTAATATCTAGATCACGAATAAGAAGTTTAATAGACCGTAAGTTGCTGTCCAACAAATTACGATGAGTTTCAGCAGCTGAATACCAGACCGGAGATCAATAATCGAAACAAAAGAATGAAAGAATTTTGCTGTATATCGAGTAGCTATTCCTGGATATTTTAAAATTTTTCCATTTCATTAGCATCATTTGAATTATTATCAAACAATTCTACATTTCAAAGCTATGTAGGCAAAAATCTTTTATCTACGATATTTTGTCTTGAAAAATATTCGTAGGCTCTACTGTATTGTTGAAAAAATTAAATAGTCGAGGAATTAATCCCATTTCATTTGTTTTTACTGAAGATAAAATTGAATTTGAAAATAATAGTCAAGAATCAAATAAATCTACATTATGAGTATTTCTAAGTGAACGCTCGCAAGCACTTTGAGAGAGAGAGAGAGAGAGAGAGAGAGAGAGAGAGAGAGAGAGAGAGAGAGAGAGAGAGAGAGAGAGAGTACAAAACCCCTCCAAAACAATAATAATCAAGTTTCATAAGCAGTCAATGTTTCATCTTCTAACTGCTTTAAAATGGATCATCTGTGTTCACATAACTGACAATTCCAGTTTCATGACAAGGTAATTACCACAAATGATATTGTTAAAAACATTAGTTGTGTTTGTAAATAGCTGGATAATCTGATCTGCAGCATGAATCCTCGTAATATAAAAAGTTTGAGAAAGTCGATGATATTCATGGCAGTAAACTTCGTTTTAGTCAGTTTTTTTTTTTTTTTTTTTTTTTTTACTACGTGCGCACGAGACCACAGCACTTTGGGGAACGTGAACAATTAGTAATACGGTTGAGCAAGAACGGCAAACGATATTTGCAGATGTAAGTTCCCAAGAGCTTTGAGAAATGAGAGGCAGAAAAAAATCTAAAAACCCAAAGTCAGTGTGTGGTCACGTGCTTGTTTGTGCGCGTGCGTGAGTATTATACATTATACATTATATATATATATATATATATATATATATATATATATATATAGGATCATTCAAAAGTACGTATCAATAAGATCCAATACAGTCGAATAGGTAGAAACTTCTTATGAAGATCTGGAGATATCTAAGGAAAACAAAGATTCCATTTAAGCTTGCTTTGGGTGATTTAAATGCTAAAGTAGGTCAAAATTAGAGAGGAGAATCAGTAGGAGGTTAATTTGGAAGAGGTATGAGGAATGAGAGAGGAGACAAGTTGTAGAATTGGCAGAAAGTAATCTTAAAATCATGAACACAATTTATGAAATTGGAAACAAAAATGGACACGTAGAAGCGTAAATGGTAAAACAAAAAATTAAATAGATTTTATTCTCAGTGAAAAAGTTGATTTAGTTATAGATGTAACGGTGTTCAACAAGTTAAAGTTGAGCGACCATAGAATGGTGAAAAGTAAAATTTGTTTAGATCTAAGGAAAGATTGATTGATTGATTGATTGATTTGAGGTTTTATGTCATCCTGACATATAAGGTCATTGACGCCGATATCGTTTACTGTAAAAAAAAAATATTCAATAGAAAATAAAATGTCATTTTAAAAGTTAAATGTCTTTAAGGAGGAAGGATTAATAAGGTAGAATCATATCTAGGAAATATGACCTCCAATACAGGTTCTTTAGAATTAGAGTTTAGTGAAAGATTAAAACGAGCAAATCAGACAATGGCTAGGTTGAATAAAATTTGGAAATCAAATCGCCTGAAATTACACTTAAAAAGGCTATATATCAATTTAGTGAGATTGGTATTACTAAATGGACATGGCAATGGACATGAGACATGGCATGAAAATGAAACAATCTCCAAGAGATTTAGTATATTTCCGAACAAGGCCTTCTGGGTATTGGGAGTTAAATGGTAGGACAGGATTAGAAAAAAAAAAGTGAGAGATTACTCGAGGGCCGAATGTAAATGACATAATGGTGAGGGGTAGAAGGAAATGGTTTGGGCACGCTCTGTGCACTCCCCAAGAGAAATTAGTTCACCAAGTTTTCAAATGGGCAACACAAGGCACCAGAAGAGTTGGAAGACACAGGCCTACATGGCTGAGGATTATGAAGTGTGAAGTAGGAGATGATGAATGGAGAAATATTGAGTTAAAAGCTCAAAAACATTAATCCCTACAAGAAAATGCAGTATTTCTTCTGATATCGTAAATTTTGATAATTATTACATTTCAATATAAAAAAAAATGTGAGCAATGGCATCTGTATAGATTCCATGAGTCACAAGACGAAGTATTATATGGTAACAACCTTCACCCGTCAGTGCTAGCACAAACCTGAGAGAGTGCACGTTTAAGTTATACCTCTGACATTCACGTCAGTTTTTCTTAGTTTCGACAAGAATTTCATCATGCCAAAGGGAAAAAGACAATTTCAACATCTCGCAAATGTAAGGAAGAAGAAAATTTGCTCTTATAAGAGTTCAGAAGTGGGTAATATCGGTGATATTAGCAGTCATTGAAGGAGAGAGATGATGAAGGGTGGGCTTCTCTCCTAAAGAAGCAAGATATTGAGCAAAGGGATCTTCATTTATGATTAAATTATGATAATTAACATTGCTTTGGTTTATCAATATCCAGAAAAGGAACATAAAATTCATAATAATCATGGTTTATTAATATTATCTTTGTAAAAATACAAAGAAATATTTTGAATGCCCGTATCTCAAAATTATAATTATTGACTTTCAAATTCTCTCTTCTCCCTTAGTTTTGAAGATATGCTAAAGAGGAAAAGATAATTTCAACATATCGCTAACATAAGGAAGAAGAAAAGAGAGAGAGAGAGAGTGTTGTGGATGAAGGAGCGACCAGGAGCCTAAGGAATCAAGATATTGAGCAGAGGGATCTTCATTTATGATTAAATCATGATAAATGACATTGTTTTGGTTGATTAATATCTAAAAAAGGAACGTAAACTTCATAATAATAATTTATTAATATTGTCTTTGTAAAAATACAAAGAAAACTTTGAACGCCTGTAACTCAAAACTATGCTTATTGACCTTCAAATTCTATCCTTTCCCTTAGTTTTAAAGATATAGCATTGAAATTTGGTATATAGTTTAGAAAGACATTGTAAAACAACAAGATAGTCCTTTTTCCATTTTTTTTTCATTTTTTTTTAGTCTTTTCCCCTGATTTATAGTTATTTTTTTCTTTTAATATAATGGAAAAATTCATAGCTAGCAGAAAATGACTTTGTAAAAAAGTTAATTTTAGGAAAAAATTATTTCATTGGGGTCTACATCAGGTCTACATAGGTTAGTGATCCCAGGTCTTAATATGGAGATAGAATTTGAAAAACACTTATTTTCAAGATAAATTGCCCTGGCGTCGCAAAACCAAAGGTCAGAGGTAAAAATCCTATACAATTTGGAGATGTCATAAGTCATCTTATCAAGTGGTATGAATGTCATTAGCCCGCCGGCTCCCTTCATCTTACATAGCGAACTCCGTTCTCATCCTCCCAGTCTTTCTTCTATTTATCCTAAGTCCAACGTCGTGTGATATTTCATACATTCTGGTAAGGAAGCATTACAAATTCTGTGGAATTCTATTAATAAGGACAGCATCATATCATACTCTAGGTCTACTAATTTCCTAATACCAATTCAATCCAATCATTTTCCATCATCTCCGACTGTTCTATGTAGTACAAAATGTCCATGAGGAGGATAAACAACATAGATAACAACACATTCCCTTAGAGTACTCCGTTGTTCACCGGAAATTCATTTGTTAGGACCCCATTAAAATAACCTTGCACTTGCTATGCTCGTGAACAGACTTAATGAAATTCACATATTTAAGAGGAATTCCATAATAACGAAGGACTCTCCATAACATTGGCTGATGCACACTATTAAAAGTTTTTTCACAGCCCACAAATGCCATCAAAAGTAGATTTCTATATTCTACGCATTGCTGGGCAACATGTCTTAAAAGGAAAACTTGGTCAGTACAACTTTTACCTTTTCGAAATCCTGCTTTTTTATCACTTAGTTCTTCATCAGTTTTTTTCTCCAATCTCTTTAGAATAAGCATACTATATATTTTCATAACTGACGTAAGTGTGATGCCTCTGTAATTATTGCAATCAGTCAGGTCTCCTTTTTTGCCATATTCAGCAATACTCCCAGCTCCCATTCATCAGGTTTTGCCTCCTGATGTTACCTTCTACAAAGTAATCTTGTAAGTAGTCTGGGAGTCACTTCATTTTCAGCCAGTATCCTCTCATCAGTTATTCCCACGCATCCAGGGGCTTTCCATCTCTTGAGTTTTTTAATGATAGTTTCGACTTCAAACACACTGAATTCATTCATGGGCACATCAAGGTCTTCATCAGCTTCAGGTATATCAATCAAATTATCCCCTCTGTATCTCCTATTCATAACCTCACTAAAGTGTTCCATCCAATGATGTCTCTTCATCTTCTGTTGTGATAACATATCCATCTCTCTTTTTGATGTGTATATGCCTTTTATTCTTTGCCCTAGTATAAATTTCATTAATAATTGTATGAGCAATTCTTACATCATAGCCACTCCCTGAATTCAAAGCATTGTCAGTCTCATCTATTTCACTGCCTAAATATTCTCTCCAGTCATTCCTGTCTTTTCTTTTGACCTCACTATCAATATTGGAATACTTGGATGTTTTACCAGGTACTTTTCATTACTTCCTCGAAAAGTTTCAACAATCAATTTCTGTCTTTGTCTCCTTTTTATAGTATCCCCCGTATCATTTGATATCCATGGCTTTCTCCTTGTAAATGCGTGTCCCAAAACTTCACTACCAGCTGACTGATATATGTTCTTAATATCACACCATTCTTCATTAATTGTCTGCTTTCAGTCTCGTCTTTAAAACTGCAAATCGATTCCTACATTCAGTAGCAAATTTTTCTCTGTGCTCTTCTTCTAGAAGCTTGGATATATCAAACCTAGGTATTCTATCTACATTTTTGTTGGGTGCTTTCCGTTTTAATTTCAATGTGGTAATAACGAGCTAGTGATCACTACCAATATCTGCACCTCTATAGCTTCTTACATTTCTCAGATTCCTCTTTCTCTCTTTATTAGTTGCAATGTGAACCATTTGATTTTTGTAATTGCCGCATGGTGAAGTCCATGTATATTTGCGGATGTCCTTGTGTTGGAAAAGAGTACCTCTAATTATTACATTCTTTGTTGAATTGAACAGGAATTTATGAAATGTACTCCATTTTCATTTGCAACTTCGTCAAGATCCTCAACACCGATCACATTCTCCATCCCTCGATTATTTCTTCCAACTTTTGCATTGAAGTCGCCAATCACAATTTTCATATCTCTCTCTGGGATCTCATCTATTACCCTCTGCAGTTCTTCATAGTATTCATCTTTCCTTTTTTCAGGGCAATCATTTGTTGTTGCATAACAAGCTATAATTTTCATATTGCACTGCATGGATTTGAACTTTGCAAGTAATAATCTACTATTTATAGCTCTCCATTCAGTTAATGCCTTTTCTGCTCTTGGTGTCATAATCACTCCTACCACTTCTCTTCCAGCGCCATTTGTTCTTCCTGAATAGACATGTATATTGCCTTGGTCTAAAGTCCCCCTACAACGTGTTTCACTTAGGGTCAAGATATCCAAACTATATTTCATAAATTCACTCTCCACTTGCTGTAACTTCATAATCTGATTCTAACATTCCAATTACCAATGTTCAATTTTTGTTTAGTCTTTATAAACCGGGAGATTCTTAGCACCCCGCTATGCCTGGGACTTGGGACCATTCTGTCATCTTCTCTTTCCATTGACTGATTAACTACATAGAGGATTCATTTGCTAGATTCATCAAAGAATAGCCAGTGCCTATTCAACTAAAGCAAGTGACCCCTGCTGGTCCATACTAATTCCAGTCAGATCAATCGCCAGGCACCAGGAATAAAAGCTTAAGATACAGTTTGTCTATCGCTTTAAGCCCAATCCATCGCTCTGCTGCCAGCGACTTCATTGAGATTTAGGGGCCATTTCCTCCACACCCAAAATTCTCATTACTCCACCAGGTTGCTCATCCACTCATACGATTTTAACCGTTGGCAAGCATGGATTACTATGATATACCGCCTAGCACGATTGCACTGTATACTGTATTTACACAAACACTATGTGTGTCTATGTATATATATATATATATATATATATATATATATATATATATATATATACATAGACACACATAGTGTTTGTGTATATACAGTATACCGCCTAGCACGATTGCACTGTATATACACAAACACTATGTGTGTGTATGTATATATATATATATATATATATATATATATATATATACATACACATATATATATTATATATATATGAATATGTATATATACATATATACATACATATATATACATAAATTATATATATATATATACATATACACACATATATATGTTACATATATATAAATATGCATATATATATACATATGTATAAGAAATATATATATATATATATATATATATATATATATATATATATATATTCATATATATAAATATATTCATATATATAAATATATATATATATGTATAAATATATATATATATATATATATATATATATTTATATATATATGAATATAAATATATATATATATATATATATATATATATATATATATATATATATATATATATATAAATACACACACATATACACACACACACACACACATATATATATATATATATAATATATATAAATATTGTGTGAGCATATTGAGAGAGAGAGAGAGAGAGAGAGAGAGAGAGAGAGAGAGAGAGAGAGAGAGAGAGAGAGAGATTATCATTATGTAGAGCATTATACAGATTGAATTGCTTAAATGTAGAAGATAGTATGCTCTTGAGACAACACTGACAGAGAAATCAACATTCGTTTGCCTTCACCTTATTCTGTATACAGTATTACTTTGCAGGAATTGCCTATCCGGGTAAATTCCATTGTGCCTGCCTTGATCTAAGAAGTCAATTATTTACTCTATTTTTAGTAGGATGTGGTTAGTCGTAGTCTAAGCAGAGAATGTCTTAGGTACAGTAATTCTGTCAATCTCAAAATTCTATCTGAGAAAGA
Organism: Palaemon carinicauda; assembly: GCF_036898095.1. Lineage (NCBI taxonomy): Eukaryota > Metazoa > Arthropoda > Malacostraca > Decapoda > Palaemonidae > Palaemon > Palaemon carinicauda. The sequence goes on from NC_090728.1 coordinate 97,341,504, forward strand.
AATAACACAGGTGACTGAAGAAAATGTTTGGGAAAATTATTTTCATATATCGATCATTCAGTTGTTGAGTCACGGATGAGCCCTCTGTAACATCTTTTACATAAACCACTTTGCATTCACTTCCACGCGCTTTTATACTTTCTGGAAATCTAGTTATTTCACTGTAATGCTTCCGCCCTCGTGTCAGTCATATTCCCATTTTCTCTTCTGTATTCCCCCCCCCCCCCCAACTCTTGAACTATACAAAAATCTCATTAACTTATCCTTTCATATTTTTCGAAGTGACAAAAACACCCAAGAACACTGTGGTTAATTCTTTTACTCAATGTGATTTATTCTTACCTTATTTTCATTGCACTTTACAATTAACAGTTTTTTTTGGAGCATATAAACCTTGCCACTTAATATATATATATATATATATATATATATATATATATATATATATATATATATATATAGATAGATATTTATAAATGAGATATTTTTCGTTATAAACGAAATGAAGAAAGATGTTTCCAGAATTTTGTGGAACCAGTTTTACCACTGTAGTATTTGCACATGCTCAAGTCATGGCTGTTTGCTGGAGAATGGGGATTTTCATTAAATTTCAGGGAATTAGTTACAGAAAAAATCACGTTGTTGATGGCTATTATTAAATGATCTTTAGAAAAAAATGGCCATAGCACAAGCCCATAGTTGGAGGCACCTTTATAAAGGCGATTAAGTGCTAAACGTACTATAAAGACTGTCTTAGCTGAGGTGACACAGGTCATCTTAGCATGTTTGTTTAAATTGTTAACATTTTGACTGCTTCCATCCGATAAAATATAATTTAAATCTTATTTTTGATAATCTTCTGGATCGAAAGTTGACCGTTTATCCTCTCAGATGCCAATTAAGTTTACAGATTGGCACAGAGAAACCGCTATATTAATTTAAGTACTTATCAGTGGAAAACGTCTGAATCCTCCATCTTTAAATCTAGTGTAAGCATATTCAACTGTCCCGAATTTATTAGCTAACCAGGAAAAACTGATACTGCTTCGCTAGTACTGCTGAATGTTCATAGATTGGTTATTTAGCCGAGACATGCCGTCGTGAGCCATCTTACCAAATTTGTATCCTGTTCATAGTCAGGTTCCAAATCTCATAAAAGTGATTTTTTAATTGGGGGTGGTAGTTTTCCTGCCAAAATTATGAAAATTCATATCTAGGGGTATTTTGATATGATAAATCCATTGCAGCATGGTGCCAAAGCGAGAAATGACCGGAAATGGATCAAAATGGCATCTGTTTCAAGATGGCTGCCATTTCGTGTAATATCTGTATAGATAAACATATTTTGTCAGTTTGACTGAACAAAGTGATCTACACTTAATATGTATACCTCAGTGAGTTCATTTTTAATGATTTAATTGAATGAACACATTCTTGTTGCCTTGAATCTAAGATGGCCGCCAAAACAGAGGGTTTAGACTATCTCTGTAATTTACGGAATTGTCTCCATTGATTGCATTTTTTCACAAATGATATGGAAACATCAGTACTGATTTTGAACAATGTTACACAGATTGCAGCATCACAATTAGTAGTTTTTAATAACATATAGTTATATGTAATGAATATATTTTATTGTAACTGGTACTACTTCACATGGGATACGATATTATGTTGAACTAGGTATCAAAAAGTAGTCTAGCTGCGGGCGGCTAATGCAGGCGCAACTGATGATAAACTTAAACAAAAGTGCACACAGGCTCAAAAGTTAAAACTTAATTCACTTTTAACATAAAACATTTGCTAATTTTTTAAACTGTCCACAACTGCTAAAACAAACTAGACAAAATTATTTATGCATGGCTGGTCTTCTTTGGATCTCTTATGACAAAGGATTGTACATTGAAGTTTAGATTTGAAACAACTGCACTTGTTTGATTGGCAGCCAGTTTTACAATTACATGACACCATTTCAATGACAGCGTCTGGAATGGGATGATTTGTCATCATAACTGGTATCAATTTCTGTTTCTCACTATCTAAGTTGAACCCCACGGAGATCAGAGCATTTGTTTTCATTTCAAGTACAGGCTCAGTAGCATTTTGCCATACATGCGCTTGAAGGAAGGCACGAGAGATGTGCAGCCGAGCTGCATCACTAGTAGGGGGTATTTCTTCTGGGCGATTGGTAGTCAATATACTCTTAACTCGCATGGCGTCCAACGATGATGACTGGTTGTCTTTGTACAATCTGCACATGAAGACTTCAACGTGCTTGTAGTCAATTTCAGATGGGCTTTTAAGGTTAGTATTGTCCAGAAGATTGTGGAAATCCTTAAAAGTATTCCATGCAGTTGATTTGCCAATGCCATATATATAACTCGTGGTATCACATCCAGTTAAAGAGTGAAGAAGGGGGATAGATATAGGATCCATGCCTTGGCTTATGATTCCTTCTACCACAAATTTGATGTCTGTGATCTTTTGTTCTTTTCCAATCTGCTGCTGTAAATACACTTTCCTATTTCCAAAATGTTTGTAGTTGGCAAGAAGAATCACAAATACATCAGTATCCTGTGACACTACCACAATATGTTCCGCGGTTGAATTGACTATGCTTAATACCATACGGGTATCTGCTTCCTCATGGTCAGACTCCATGCTATCTAACTGTATGCCCAAAGAGGATGAACGGACATCCATGGGGTCTTCAAATGCCCCAGAGACAACAATAATCTTATCTTGAGGTGCATTTTTGATGAGAGTATCACCAAGGAGCTGCTGCAGAGCAATCTTGTTATCATTTATGCTCAAAAAGCTTTTGAAGTTGTCACCTTGAGGCAGGTTTACTTCTGGGGAAATTACTTTTGGCACCGCTTTGCGTTTTTGTTTTCTTTTTCCTTGTTTGTCTTTGGATTTAGAGGCCCTAGCACTTCGTGTGTCATCTTTGATGGAAGTTCCATCATAGCGGTCCATCACAATGTCTATCCTTGTGCTTGGAAACTTATATACCCCCTTGCAGTACTCTGTAGCAAATTCTCCGAATGTACTAATCGATTTAGTTGAAACCCTGTAGACATACGCCATCCCATCAACAACATGCTGTGAAGAAGTGGGGTCTATTTGGGGAACAATTTGGGAAGGCTGAACTTTTGCAGTTTCACAAATGTTGTTGACTAGATCTGACTTGTTTCCTTTCCTCATGGTCTTATCTGTATAAAACAGTGCAATGGGGACAGACATCATTTCATGCTTTGCGATATGTTGCAGATCTACTGGCCTTCCAGCTTCATATGCTACACAGAGACGCTGTAGCACACCTCTGTTTGCATTTACAACTTTATTTTGCTGAGAGCCTGTTTGGTCCACTTCAATTGAATTTCCAGTTTCAGTTGATTGAATATAGCGTTATGAGAAGCTTGGCTTATGCTACTTTCCTCACTGCATACTGTTACACGAGCTCGATTACGTAAACATAGTGAGTGATAAAGGACATCACCAGCTATAGCATCCCGAGCAGATTCCAATCTTGCCATAAGTTCAAAATCACCCATAGCAATGTTTTGTAACTTTTCGTGCATACTGAATGTTCTGGCACATGACAGCTCACCACTTTCTACCCCAGAACAACATAACACACAGTGAGTGCCCTTTATGTAAGTTTTGGCCTGACTTCTAAGGAATACTCTTCCAGAATTATCCAAACCACCCATGTCCATATCAGTAGCGTCTGCATTATCAGAAAAACGGTCGAGTTTAAGTTTGCTCATGAAATTAGGCCTACATTCACGGTGCCATACTAGCTTGGGATGATCAGTTTCCTGAAAGATATCATCTAGTATAGCCAACGCCGCTGTTATGCAGGCTGGCCTCTCTACCTTGTTTTTCCAGAGTTCACATTGTGATTTTATGTCTTGAATATTTGTAACATCAGAAACAGGCTTATTTTTCCTAAACTTTGTCTTTGGGTCCTTCTTATCATTTTGACAAACAAAGCACTTCTGCTTATAATCAAACCGTGCTGGGCGCTTGGCTGATGACGCCATATCCCTAGTTATTATACTTCTACGATGCAGTTATTTCACAACCTATTGCTGAAATGAGAACATATTATTACCCCAAACTATCTATACTAATATAATTTATATGAAAACATCATAAACGTTGTCCTGTAAAATGAATAATCAGTTTGATTTTGTGAATATTTAAACAAAAAATGTAGAAATTCAAAAAATAAAGGGCAATGTTAACGTATACATTTTAGTGGCCATCTTGAATTTAAGACTACACAAATTCATAAAATCAATAAAATTACTTGAAATAGACTCGTTTAGTCCCAAACAGTAAAAACAGATAATTTTGTTCAATGAAATGGACAAAATATTGTTATCTTCGCAGAAATGGTACGAAATGGCGGCCATCTTTAAATGGACGCCATTTTGAGCCATTTCTGTTCATTTTTCGCTTTGGCACCATGTTGCAATGGATTTGTCATGTCAAAATCTCCCAAGATAGAAAATTTCATAATTTTGGCAGAAAAACTACCACCCCAATGGAATTTTTAGTTTTGGACCCTGACTATCAAGGAAAACTGGACAACTTAGATAGTTAGTGGGAAAGTTTTTATATGGTTTACCCAAAATACCTCATATGTGTAGGACACTTTCTCCTAAACAAACTATGTCTTATAATTTCTATCTCTTTAAATAGTCCTGCACCTGTTCTAAGAGTTACCCGAATTGGTTGCATTTCGATATTTGTTAAACTAATAATCATTACAGTTCTGTGTCCTATCTGTGTATGTATATGTATTTGCAAACGTATTTTATTTAAGTACATCAGATAATCCATATCATGTATATCAATACGTCTGTAATGATATAGCCTTATATATTCATACATTCTTATGAGATAAGTTTGCACGTCTATGCTTGCATATTTCGTGAATTTTGTTTGATATGATAAAGACAAACATTCAAGCATCTACAAACAAACACGACAAAAAGAAACTCGTACATACACAAACGCATACATACACCGAAACAGTAAAAGCTTTAGCCCCGTAATCACATAAATTGAAAAATGCCAAAGTGTTCCCGGCTGTGTAATAAAGATAACGATCGGGTGCAACTTGTGCTTATTCGCTAATGCATAAATTACGATTCATCAGGTGACAAAGCTAAATTAATGGGAAATATTGCACCTATAATTCAGGAACTGCAATAGAATTACGTGTAGGAAAATTCTGCAAAATTTGTTCCTAGTGAACATGCATGATATAATTTCATTGCCTGCTTACAGAAATTGTTCCTAATGTAACGTTCAAAAGTCGTCAGTTTTGCTCTCGATGAACATTTGTCAGTCTTTCCATGTTGTCGTTGGGAATTCTGACAAGGCTAACGTTTACCGTTTATTTAAGGAGGGATAGCTCTAAATGTCTAAAAAAGAAAGTGATACTTTGACGAGGACCTGCATTCCTTTTTAGGAATATGGCCTCGGATCATGATTCAGTTTGAAAGGACCAGTTTAATGGACGAAAAGGGGAAAAAAAATCTTTAACATGTACACAAACAGATTTTTGTTTTCATATGGGGTAGTTTTTGTTTGGAAGATCTTTTTCTCTGTATTTACTTGAATTAGACCATGAATCAGATTGGGAAGTTACAGCAAGTTGAGAGTGAATTTATGAAATATAGTTTGGATATCTGGACCCTAAGTGAAACACGTTGTAAGGGAATTGGTAGTGAAACTTTAGACCAAAGGAATATATATATATATATATATATATATATATATATATATATATATATATATATATAATATATATATAATATATATATACTGTATATATATATATATATATATATATATATATATATATATATATATATATATATATATATATATATATATATATATATATATATATATATATATATATACTCAGGAATATCAGATGGAGCGGGAAGAAAAGGGGTAGGAATGATGATGACACAAAGAGCAGAAGGGCATTAACCGAGTGGAGAGCTGTAAATAGTAGATTGTTACTAGCAAAGTTCAAATCAAAGTAGTGGAAATGTGAGTATTATAGTTTGCTATGCCCCAACAAAGGATTCCCTTAAAGAAAGGAAAGATGAATACTAAGAAGAACTGCAGAGGATAATAGATGAGATCCCTGAGAGAGATATGAAAATTGTGATTGGGACTTCAAGGCTAAAGTTGGAAGAAATAATCAAGGGATAGAGAATGTGATGGGTGTCAAGGGTCTTGGCGAAGTTGCAAAGGAAAATGGAGCAAATTTCATAAGTTTCTGTTCAGCAAACAATCTTGTCATTGGAGGTACTCTTTTCCAACATAAGAACATCCACAAGTATACATGGACTTCACCATGTGGCAATTACAAAAATCAGATAGATCACATTGTCATTAATAAAGAGAGAAGGAGGACTCTGAGAAATGTAAGAAGCTATAGAGGTGCAGATATTGGTAGTGATCACCAGGCCCTCATTGCCACACTGAAATTAAAACTGAAAGCACCCAACAGAAAGATAGATAGAATACCTAGGCTTGATACAACTAAACTTCTAGATGAAGAGCACTGAGAAACATTTGCAATTGAATATAGGAATCGATTTGCAGTCTTAGAGACTTTAAGAGATGAAGAACAGACAATTAATGAAGACTGGTGTGATATTAAGAACATATATCAGTCAGCTAGTAGTGAAGTCTTGGGACAAACAGTTACAAGGAGAAAGCCATGGATATCAAATGATACGGGGGATACTATAATAAGGAGACAAAGACAGAAATTGATTGTTGAAAGTTTTCGAGGAAGTAATGAAAATTACAAGGTAGAGCATGCTAAGTATTCCAGTACTGACAGCGAGGTCAAAAGAAAAGCCAGGAATGACTGGAGAGAGTATTTAGACAGTAAAGCAGATGAGGCTGACAAAGCTATTAATTCAGGAAGTGGCTATGGTGTAAGAATCTCTACTGGAGCAAAGAAGAAGAAGAAGCATATACCCTTAAAAAGAGAGATGGCTCTGTTATAGCAACAGAAGATGAAAAAAGACAATGATGGATGGAACACTTTAGTGAGGCTATGAATAGAGCATACGAAGGGAATAATTTGATTGATGTACCTGAAGCAGATGAAGACACTGATGTGCCCATGAATGAATTCAGTGTGTTTTAAGTCGAAGCTATTCTCAAAAAATAAAGACATGGAAAGCCCAGGGATACGATGGAATAACTGCCGAGATGATACTGGCCGAAAATAAAGTAACTCCCAGACTACTTACAAGATTATTTTGTAGAATGTGGCATGGCGAGGCAAAACCTGATGAATGGGAGCTAGAAGTGTTGGTGAAAATAGCTAAACAGGGAGACCTGACTGATTGTAATAATTACAGACACATAACACTTACGTCAGTTGTTATGAAAATATATAGTATGCTTATTCTTAAGAGACTGGAGAGAAAGATTGATGAAAGCTGAGAGATAAGCAAGCAGGATTTAGAAAAGGTAGAAATTGTACTGACAAAATTTTCATTTTAATGCATGTGGTACAGCAATGTGTATAATATAGAAATCCACTTTTGATGGTATTTGTGTACTATGAAAAAAAATCTTTGATATTGTGGACTGGCCAATTTTGTTGAGAATTCCTCTTAAATATGTAAATTTGATTAAGCCTGTTCATGAGCATAGCAAGTGCAAAGTTAATGTTAATGGAGTTTTATCAAGTGAGTTTCCAGTGAACAGCGGAGTACTCCAAGGGAATGTGTTGTCACCTATGTTGTTTATCCTCCTTATGGATTTTGTTATGTGTAGAACAGTCAGAGATGGTGGAGAAGGATTAGACTGGATTGGTGATATGAATTTAGCAGACCTAGATTATGCTGATAATGCTGTCATTTTTAGCAGAACACCACAGGATTTGCAATACTTGCTTGCCAGAATGCATGAAATATCACACGAGGTGGGGCTGAAGATAAATAGAAGAAAGACAGAGATAATGAGAATGGAGTATGCAATAGAAGATGAAATATCATTGGAAGGAGAAAGGATTAATGAGGTAGAATCATTTAAGTATTTAGGAACAATGATCTCTAATGCAGGGTTTTTAGAATTAAAGTTTAGTGAAAGATTGGAAAAAGCAAACCAGACAATGGCCAGGTTAAGTAAAATTTGGAAATCAAATACCCTAAAATTTCATATAAAAATCAGACTATATATCAGTTTAGTGAGATCAGTGTTACTCTATGGACACAAGTCGTGGTATGACAATGAAACAATCTCCAATAGATTTAGTAGATTTGAGAATAAAGCCCTCAGAAGGATTTTGGGAGTTAAATGGCAGGACAGGATTAGAAATGAAACTATAAGAGAGATTACTCGAGTACCATATGTGGATGAGGTCATGATGAGGGTTAGATAGAAATGGTTTGGGCATGCTCTTCGAACTCCCCAAGAGAGATTAGTTCACTAAACGTTTAACTGGGCTCCACAAGGCACTATAAGAATTGGAAGACTCAGGCCTACATGACTAAGGATTATAAATCGCGAAGTTGGAGGCGATGAATAGTGAAGTACTGAATTAAAAGCTCAAGACAGAGACCATTGGAGAAATCTAACCAAGGCCCTTTGCGTCAATAGGGGTAGGAGGAGATGATGATGATGATGATGATAACAGCAATTTAAGAATAGCCCAATAAGCTTGGCACTACTACTCCGCGGAAGGTATTACATATTAGCCCACATTAGGAGGAATGGGTCTCTTCCATAGACTTGTATGATTATTATGTTTTTTTTTTCATTGAACGTATATTGGAAAGTCGTTTCTGTAAATATAAAACTAGATACACGATTTTTACGGTACAGGCATTACGAGTGATAGACTAAGTATATATATATTAAGAGTGTGCACACTCCCTCTGAGATTATAGTTTGATATAAAATAAGACTGGTAACTTGTAGGTAAACTTTAGACAATTATAACTCCTATTTGACGCCATGGAAATTATATAAACTTTATGGCAATATCTCTGGAAAGGCAATCGTGCTGAGAAAGTCTTTTGATAAATGTATTAACCAATTGTCATTAAATTCCATTCACCTGCCCTTGCAGTGAATGCTGTTCTGAGGTTTGTGTGCTCCTTTACCTGGTATTGTTTCAGTTGTATTTCTGCAGGTCTGCTCTTTGCAGACTAACATGATAATGATAATAATAAATAATGAAAAATAATAATGATAATAGTAATAATGATAACAATGAATAACATAAAATAACGATGCTAATGAATAACAATTAATTATAATGAATAAAAAAACAAAAATATTTTTAATAACAAATCATTTCAATAACAACAATAAATGCAATCATATATAACACTAATAATTTCAATAAAAATAAACAACAACAACAATATCATGATCATCACCATCTTTTGTATTGAATTTTGCTTTTACATCGTTGTATTATAAATTCACTAGGAAAAAGCAGAATAGAATCTTTCCCTATTTTCTCTCTAGACAGACCGACTCTTCCTACACACACACTCACACACACTGGGGTATTTCAATTTGGTAAGGTAATTTTAGTCCTTAGATAAAACATTTTCAATAATCGAACGTCTTCTAACCTAAGTCTCACATTCAATAAGAATAGAAATAAATTTTTCTTTTATGAACATTTAAAACGCTTTAAAATCGAATTCCTTTTTACATGAATTTAGAAGAGTTTACTGACCGATAAAAGAATAAATTAAAAAGACGAATATGAACATTTTTCACAAAGGGCTGGGCAGAAATATTTTGATAGCATAAACGTCAATATTGAAATTTATTTGATGAATTAACATCGACTCTGGCATTCACATATTGGTCACTGGAAAAAATAGAGCTCGTACCTCTATGACAGGGTTAATGTTTAGGTTCTCGAGCTTTGTATATCTTGTTATTTTATGACCAGAATATTTTTCAAGTAAGAGAGAGAGAGAGAGAGAGAGAGAGAGAGAGAGAGAGAGAGAGAGAGAGAGAGAGAGAGAGAGAGAGAGAGTATACACTCTGAATTCTTTTTAGATGGAAATATGCACCAATATCTATTGAAAGGGCTACAACTTTGAAAGCAACAAGTAATATTTCTGTCTTTCCCCAGCAGAGATAATTTGTCAATAGTTCTTATATAATTAAATTATATGCACTCTATTTGTCATTTTAAGATTCGATTTACGTATTAAGGTTACCAATTAAACGTTGAAATTATAAACATCTATGATGCACAGATCGTAAAAGTGAGAAATAGAAATAAAGATTTCCCGTCCCAGAGAAGGTTTATAGAGACAGAATTTTATTGTTAGTAGTCATCATATATTATATAGCAACTCAGTTCTGAATCTAGACAGGAAAATCTATCGCTGTAACAATATGTCAAGTATAATTTCTTGCCTACTTTTAACTATTAATTTTCTTAAAATAGAAACGGACTATATTGACCGGTTTTTATGGAATTAAGGTACGCACGCTCATTGACAGTTCCGTTGTACATCATTTACTGCTGATCGTCGAAATCAGGCCTAAGGCCTACTCCTATCTCAAAGGAAGGGAAGACTGATATATGCTATAGTACACGATTATGTCAGGATGGTGCTAAGCAAGCCGAAATAGATACTGCAGATTTGACACGTTACAGTCTGGTTGTTGTAAGATTTAAAATATTCTCCTGATTTCATTATTACATGACATATTTGTAAAATAGAAAAAGATATCATGTATCATTGCCACAGAATTAGTTATTAATCTGAAATTATAGTAGAATACTTAAAGGATGTGATTAATTTCAACGAAAGAATTTTCAAGCGCCACTGTTAGATTTGAGCGCCCTCTTCAGAGAAATACCATAAATAACACGCCAAATTGAATTTTTATATTACGTCAACACCTATAACCTACGGAGACTTTCGTCACGTAGAAAAGAGGGCTCATCCGTTCCTACATTTTTGCCAGTTCACCAGAATAACTTGTCTCCAAATTTACTTGATTAAATCTTCTCAAACCATTGAGCGTTGCTTGAGAATCCAACATTTCTACATGTTCATGAAATTACTATGCAAATGTAAACCATAAATATACACTAGGCCGAAGTTTCGATTAAACGATTTGAAGTTACGATGAAACGTTTGAAATCAAGAAGATAATATTAACCAATACAAATTCATATACAGAAAAATTTAACTCATGATAAAGGCGAACGTCCAAAAAAAGGAAAGACTTTCAGTACCGCTCACGTATACTAACATTTGAATATTTGAATACAAAGGACTCATCATATTTTACCAGTCCGTGCTATAAAAGATAGGGTGTTATAGAGAAGTAACTAATTGCATGGTATATTAAAACTATGAAGAGAAATTTTTCTTTTTAGAACATGCATACGAAAATTATAGGAAGCCATTGGTGACCGAGGTAATTCCAACGTATTTTGAGATGATGTTACCTTCATCGATGTCTCGTATTGAATTCAAGTCAGTACTTTGTTAAGGATATTTTCACATTGTTTGTTTGAAGTTTGAATATAAAAACATGCATTCGCTTATTACTTCATAATACAATCCACGCGATTCTCTTCAGGCATTATTATTTTACAAGTTCTTTTCTCGATTTCTTTTTCCTCCCAGGTAAATGATGCTTTTGAATTATGAATCTAAGAAATTATCAGTGTTGCTATTTTGAATGTGCTTCAAACCAATTTTGTTTGACGTTTTTGTGATAGATCATCAATAGACGATAATTTAAAAAAAAAAAAACTAAATGCATCAGTAGGGTATTCATAAGGGGTTAGTCAGTAGTCTTAAGAATGTCCTACAACTTTAAAAAATGTTGTATATAGTACTTATAAAAAGGCCTCTGATTACGTCACAGTTAAAAGTTTTAGACTTTCTGTAAGACCTCGAAAGATTTTGGAAAATTTCAAAGTGCTGCATACTGTTACGAGATCCAATCTAGCTACGGATATGAACTGAATTCGCAATTTCTTGATAAATTGCTTCCGCAGCAATGTTTCAAGTTTTTCTTTGTACGGTTACAGATGACTGCGAAATATATCTTTTATGCTTTTTTTTTTAAATCTTATTTCAAAATTCATTTTGTTATTTAATCTTACGGTCATCAGAAGCTAGTCCAAATGCTATTTTGAAAGGTTTGTCTTCTATAATCTCTTTCAAAAGGTTGTGAAAATTGTTCATGCAATCAAGAGATCCCTAGTTTGTCCGACAATTTTATTTTATTGGTTTTGTGACGGCGCCGAGTAAGGCTGTGAACTCAAAGGCAGGTTGGAAACGACTGAGTTATATTATTGTAGAACATTCTCCTTATATACAAAACCTCAAGGCAACAGGACATAACAAGTTCACCAGACAGACAATATTACAGAGGAAAAACCAGACATGAATTTTCATGTTCATTTTAGTGCGAGGGAAGAGCGAAGATACAAGCATAATATATACAAAAGGAATTATGTACAATTGTGTGAAACACGGTTGGTACATGGCTCCCCCCCTAAAAATGACATACTGTACATGTTAAATAGGGCGCCCTGATCTAGAGAGGCGAACTGAAGGCGGGTCATCTGGCAGAAGATAAGCAGGTTTTAGACGATCAATGGAGACCCAGTCTTATTTGCCCCGAATGTTTAGGAGGAATGCTTTCGGACTGCGTCGGATCACAAGGAAAGGGCCCGTGTAAGGGGGCGTTAGTGGTGGCTTGCTGGTGTTGTTGAGCAGGAAGACGTGCTTTGCAGAGTGCAAGTCCGTTGGTATGTGATGCTTCGCTGGGGGCTTGTAAGTCTGGCGGCACGGAGTAAATTTTCCCACGACGTGACGTATGCGCTGGAGATCGTCGGAGGAGGTTGTAGAAGGAAAAAATTCGGCAGGGACGACCAACGGATCGCCATACACCATTTCAGCTGCCGAGACGTCGAGGGCGTCTTTAGGAGTGGTCCTTAGTCCAAGGAGGACCCAGGGAAGCTGAGTAAACCAGTTGCAATCCTTGCAACGGGACATCAAAGCTGCTTTGAGGGTGCGATGAAAACGTTCAACCATTCCATTGGCAGCGGGGTTGTAGGCCTTTGTCTGATGTAGGGTGATGCCCAGGAGATTCGCTAATGACGTCCACAATTGAGAGGTGAAGGTGGTTCCCCTGTCAGAAGTAATATGCTCAGGGATACCGAATCTTGAAATCCATCCAGAGAGTAAGGCAGATGTACATGAGGCGGACGTTGCAGTTTCCATGGGAATGGCTTCAGGCCAACGAGTGGAGCGGTCGATGACGGTAAACAGGTAACGATGTCCTTGTGATGCGGGTAGGGGGACTACAACGTCGACGTGAATGTGTGCGAAACGACGCTGAGGTTGAGGAAAGGTGCCCACTCCTGAATCCGTGTGTCGATGTACTTTGGAAGTTTGGCAAGAAGTACAGGCGCGGACCCAATCCTTAGCATCCTTAGAAATGCCGTGCCAAATGAACTTTGCCTTCAGCAGCTGTGCAGTAGAACGGCACGAGGGATGTGAAAGGCCGTGGATGAAATCAAACACCCGTCGGCGCATGGGAGCAGGAATCAAAGGTCGCGGTCTACCAGTACTGACGTCACAGAGGAGGGTGGTGTTGGAGTCTTCGAGGGGAAAATCTTCCCAACGGAGGGACGTGCAGGATGTCCTACAAGCTTGATACTCTGGATCCTGTCGTTGGGCTTCAGCCAGGGCGCTGTAATCCAATCCCAGTTGAATGGCAGCCAACGTGTTTCTTGACAGGGCATCGGTAACGGGATTCATTTTCCCAGGGACGTATTGGAGGGTGCAATTGTATTCAGCCACGGCGGAGAGATGTCGGCGTTAACGGGCGGACCAGGCGTCAGACTGTCGAGTGAAGGCGTGCACCAGAGGCATGTGGTCTGTGCGAATGACGAAGGGCGTACCTTCTAAGAAATGGCGAAAGTGACGGACAGCCAAGTGCACCGCCAGCAATTCTCGATCGAAGGTAGAATAACCCGATTCTGCCTTGGACAGTTTTCTGCTGAAGAAGGCCAATGGGCGGGGCGAGCCTTTGACCACCTGCTCGAGTACTGCACCAATAGCGACGTCGCTGGCATCGGTGGAGAGAAGGAGAGGGGCGTGTGGGATAGGAAAAGTGAGAGCCGCAGCAGTTGATAGGGCCTTCTTTGCAATGCAGAAGGCTGCTTCTTGAAGGGGACCCCACTTCAGGTCCTTTGGCTTGCCCTTGAGGGAGGCGTAGAGGGGAGCAAGAGTGGCGGCAATGGCTGGCAGAAAACGGTGATAATAGTTGATCATACCCAAGAATTCCTGCAGAGCTTTGACGGTCGAGGGCGTGGGGAAATTCTGAAAGGCTGCTACCTTCTCAGGGAGGGGATGGACTCCTTCAGGAGTGATACGGTGCCCTAAGAACGACACTTCGTTGGCGCCAAAGGTACACGTGTCGTACCGGACTACAAGGCCGTTTTGTTGCAGGCGGTCGAGCACGATGCGCAGGTGACGGAGGTGTTCCTCTTTTGAGGAGGAGAACACAAGTATGTCGTCCACATAACATACACAGAAAGGGAGGTCCCCTAAGATGCCATCCATGAGACATTGAAACGTTGCCCCAGCATTACGAAGGCCAAAACAGGAGTAATTGAAGGTGTATGTGCCAAACGGAGTGGTGATGGCGGTCTTGAGAATGTCTTCTGGGTTCATAGGCACCTGATAATACCCCTTCAGGAGGTCGAGCGTAGAGGAAACCTTCGCTTTGTGCAGGTAGGAGGTTACATCGGCAATGTTTGGGAGGGGGTAGTGATCCGGTTCTGTTTGCATGTTCAGGCGCCTGTAATCCCCGCACGGACGGAGGGAGCCGTCTTTCTTCAGAACGATATGTAAGGGTGACGACCATGGGCTGGAGGCCTTTTGGCAAAGGCCCATTTTCTCCATTGCGGCGAACGTCTGTTTGGCGGCTGCCAATCGTTCCGGTGCCAGACGTCTGAATTTTGCGAAGACTGGGGGTCCCGTCGTCTTGATATGGTGATAAATACCGTGCTTGGCAGGAACCGTGGGCGTTTGGCAAAGTTCTGGACGGAAAACTTCCGGGTACGACGTGAGGAGGTGGGCGTAGGCATCCGTGGGTGCGCTGATGTGGAGAGCGAGGTTAGAGGGGGCGGGTTGAAGAGGTGTCGACAAGTACGAGTCTGCGTTGACCAATCGTCGGTGGGCGACATCGACCAGAAGGTGGAAATGAGAGAGGAAATCCGCACCGAGGATTGGCATTGTGACGTCAGCAACGAGAAACTTCCAATTGAATTTACCGTTTCCGAACGATAATGTGAGGTTCTCGTAACCGTAGGTGGGTATCGCAGATCCGTTGGCAGCTACCAAGCGGACGTCGGCAGATGTAGACAGACTACGTTGTGCCTTGAAGAGTTTCCTTGGCAAAAGAGAATGACAAGCACCCGTGTCTACCAAAAATCGCACGCCCGTTCCTGCATCCTGTAAAAAGAAAAGATTAGAAACATGGGAGGCCACCGCCACAAGCGATGGCCTACTTACACGTTTTTTGGCCACTGACAATCTTTGGCACATTTCTTCGCGGTTGCCCCGAATCTGAAGTGGTAGTAGCAAAACTGCGGTGGATGGGAGGTAGTAATTGGCTGTAGAAGTCGTTCGTTGGGGCGCGAGCGATTGGTGGGTGGTGGGCGGCTTTGTCGCCGCTTCAGCACGTCACGGGGTAGGCGTGTATGTCCTACGGCATTCATGTCAGCTTCGTTTGACGTTGAATAGGCATCCTCGTCGTCAGGGGTGGAGGCGTTGATGGAGGTCTTGAAGTGGCTGTCCATAAGGGCATCGGCTTTGGTCATCAAGTCCTTTATGGGTAAACTATCGACATCGGGTATGGCAGCGCGTACAGGTTCAGGTAAACGGCGTATCCAAAGGGCACGGAGTAGGTTCACCTCACGAGGAGAGCCGTCTGCGGCAGGTTGAAGGCGAGCGATACTGGTCATTTCCCTGAGGGCAAGCGAAGCCCTTTGGTCCCCCAACGGTTGTTGCGAGAGCTGAGAAAGCTTTGCTATACGGGCGGCTGGCGACGGCGAGTACTGCTGCAGAAGGTATGTTTTGAGGGCGTCATACGCTATTGGGGTGTCTCCTTGTTCACAAAGCCAGTCGGATATTTCTGGGAAGGTGTCCTCGGGTATCGCCGCGAGAACATAATCCGCTTTGGTGGTTGAGCGAGTCACGCCCCCGATACGAAAGTGGACTTCAGCTCGTTGAAACCAAGCAAACGCTTCTCTGCTGGCGAACGGTGTAAGTTTCAATGGGGCAGCCGCGGCGCCAACTGCTGTAGTAGAGTCCGTCTCCGTCATAGTACCAACGATGGAGGGGCGAGGGAGGTGGGGGTGGAAGGCAGTGAGAGCGAGTCGACTTCCGGGGTCACCAATGTGACGGCGCCGAGTAAGGCTGTGAACTCAAAGGCAGGTTGGAAACGACTGAGTTATATTATTGTAGAACATTCTCCTTATATACAAAACCTCAAGGCAACAGGACATAAAAAAGTTCACAAGACAGACAATATTACAGAGGAAAAACCAGACATGAATTTTCATGTTCGTTTTAGTGCGAGGGAAGAGCGAAGATACAAGCATAATATATACAAAAGGAATTATGTACAATTGTGTGAAACACGGTTGGTACATAGAATAAACTTTTGATCATTTCTCTAAACCTAATCTTGTACATAAAACGTTTCCCGTAATGTTAGATGAATTCGCCCGCCCCTTTCCCGAAGAATTGGACATTTTCTGGAGTGAGGACAGAAATTATAACTTCTTTTGCTTTCATAGTTGGAGTGTTATTCCGGAATGCAATTCAAGCCCTATTCGGTCTGATGTGTTGGTCAATGTATCTTTTTCGTATTACGACTTAACATTAACCAATGTGGAAAGATTCAAACGTCTTCATGATTTACCCAAAGATATAATTTTTTGGTAACACTATGGTAACTTTAATTTCTACCTAAATATATAAACCATATATTCTTATCGACTGTATGCATTATTTTGCGCATTTCTGACCTTAATGTTGGTGCAGATCATTAGTTTTTGTGTTTTCCATGCCCTTATATATTGCAATCATGAGGAAGGGAGGAGTGGAAAAACGAAAATTTTAGGATGGTGAAAAAAACAGAACACGAGTGAATTACTCTCGGAAGATTGATTTGAAATTCGTGTAAAAGATTAGTTGTCGGAAAAAAACACTCATAATCAATATCACTCACAAAGCAGAATGTCTCCGCAAAAAATCTCAAAATTTTTTAAGGTTTCTCTTAGAAATCTCATTGTAAGAATTATATGCAGAGGCTGAGTGCAGTGTTTGGCAAAGAATTTGTGCTATTATTATATTAGGATTCTGAAGAAAATTCAATTGAAAAAACGATGCAATAAATATTTTCAGAACTTCATAAGAATGTAACTGAAATCAAAGTTGAACCCTGCTATTTTTTCCTACAGCTTCTCAATCCAGATTTCACCGCAGAGCGAGATCTTGACAAACAGCATCCATTGCCTCAAAGAAGGCAAGAATAATGTAATAAGTTTTAATTCCTCTGGTATTTTCTCTTCTACTTCAGATTCCCCACTAAATACTGGTTCTTGCTACACACACTTGACCTCAGAATGAAACCTTTTTACAACTGTTGTACTGTAGAATTCAAACTAAGTGTCCAATTGGAGGTAGTTCAACTTTTGGTTTCGGTAAAAGAGTTAGGAAATTTCACTTTAATTCAACCGTAATCGTAAATGTACCTTTTGAAATATTAAAGTAAAATCACTGCGTGGTGTATGAAAATTCTCATTTTATGGGATTGTGCAAATCGATATACATCTATTGTGAGAATTTTGCAATTCTATAATACTGAACTAAAATGTACTATTAGATTTGTAATTTTCTCGTTACGTTCTTCAGACTATGGGCTATCCATATTTTTTCATTGACTTCGGGTCAGTTCCTTCTCTTTTATAGTATGTGTAGTATGTGTAAGTCTAAAATAGTT
Organism: Palaemon carinicauda; assembly: GCF_036898095.1. Taxonomy (NCBI): domain Eukaryota; kingdom Metazoa; phylum Arthropoda; class Malacostraca; order Decapoda; family Palaemonidae; genus Palaemon; species Palaemon carinicauda. Next base: position 97,359,591 of record NC_090728.1, read on the forward strand.
GAAGCCGTGTAGCACACCTCTATATTACACAGAACCCAAAAACAGAGATTTGAGATTTGCTTTCAAATAAATTTGTTTTTATACATCTACTGAAGAGGATTTTTTCTTTATACAACACCCGTGCTTACATATAAATTCTTTAATTGTTAGTAGGCCTTAAGAATAGTATTACGAGCTAATTAAGCTATCTATTTAAGAGTAAAATTACCTTTATTTTGCGTTAAAAATTTGAGCTTCACGAATATACTTTTGAGGAGGGTAGTGATTAGTCATTATTTCCCCAAGGAGAAAAAGGTTGAGGTATGACTTTAGTTAAGGTATATTTGGTTATTTTATTTTTTCACTTTCAAGGAAAATGATTTTATGCAGACATTGGAAAATTACCCAACATACTAATTCGATTACTGACTGCATTTTAGCACATTATACATTACTTGGAGCCTACTCGTCTAAAGAAATATTGAAAGCAGGTTAGAGTATGAACAAATTATAAATTCGAAAATTGTTACAAACTACTATCATTCTGGATTATCAATTCAAATGCAATCCTTTATTATGAAATTCTGATACTGATTCTGGTTAATCGAACGATCATAAAACTTTAATATACTATATCTCTCACAAAATCATTCCGTTACTAGCTACACAGACATTTTTCAATTAGAATTTTAAACAATAGGATTGGACAAATTCATCTTTATCCATACTGGTTGAAAAAAAAAATGAAGACCTTCCACTAATATGAAAAATTGGAAAACTAATTTCAAATATATAGCAACCTTAACCGAAATGCTATTATTTTTTTCTGAGTAATTACACATTTTCATCATGCTTTTATCAACAACCATATTAACCGTACATTTAGATTGAAATTAACCTAACAACAATATGATGAAATAAGGAGTAGAAACAATATCAATTGGTTACCAAAAATGTTTTTAGTTCGATCTCATTTTTTCTAAAGGTTTACAAATTATCACAGAGTGAAACAATGCTACTTTTCCTATGAACCCAGAGAAAATTGTCCCTATTGCCTTATCTGATGGCTTAAGACATGGCCATATAGTGCCGAACTCATTAATTATGTAAAAAAAATCCTTCATTTCATGCAGGTGTTTTCTATTTATTATATAATAGATAATTTTGATTATTTCAGATGTGTAAGGAATTGGTATGAACACTTATATATAAAAAACTCAATGCTATTCACGCCATGCAGAGAATCACCAATTAGTATTTCACACGTGTCATTTAGGTCTGATGTTCGACCTTGTTATTTTCAAAATTTCTTTGAAAAACTCGACAATCCGAGGTCTAAATTATTACATATATTTTCGATGAATACCAAAATTCAAATGGTCGAGAAGTTAACAACGAGCAGAAACTAACATGCGGCGAAACATTAAATAGATGGGACGAATCTGCTTGCCAAAAAATGACGAAATATATGTGTCGTCATAGAAAATGTATAGAATGAAATTAGGAACCAATTTATGTAAAAAAAAAAAAAAAAAAACCTACATTATCACAGTTGTCTCATTAAAAAAGCACAAAAGTGAAATATAGAATGATATAAAATTTGCAATATGAATCAAACAATCTAATTATGAAATTTCTCTTAGGCATGCCACTCCCAAGTCACAGTTTATTGTCGGTGTTACAAACCAAGCTTTTTCCATGACTGAGGTTGCCTATTGAAAACGTCCCTGGTTCGTAATCTGTTGGACGGGCGCGCTAAAGTTCATGATGTCGACAACTTCACCATCCTCCTGAGGGCCAGACCTAGGGCATTGCTATTATCCTGTCCTTTGCCTCAGTCAATCAAGAGCGACATTTATACCTTTATCATTATTATTATTATTATTATTATTATTATTATTATTATTATTATTATTAGCTAAGCTACAACCCTAGTTTGAAAAGCAAGATGCTATAAGCCCAAGGGCTCCAACAGAGAAACATAGCAACATAGCCCAGTGAGGAAAGGAAATAACGAAATAAATAAACGATATTAGTGATGAAAAATTACAAAATATTTTAAAAACATTAACATCATTAAAACAGATATTTTATTTATAAAACTATAAAAGGACTTATGTAAGCCTGTTCAACATAAAATCATTTGCTGCGAGTTTGAACTTTTGAAGTTCTACCGATTCAACTACCCGATTAAGAAGATCATTCCAAAACATGGTCAGTCCTGGAATAAAACTTCTAGAGTACGGTGTAGTTTTGAGCCTCATGATGGAGAAGGCCTGGCTATTAGAAATAACTGCATACCTAGTATTACGAACAGGATGGAACTGCCCGGGAAGATCTGAATGTAACGTATGGTCAGAATTATAAAAAATCTTACGCAACATTAATAATGAACTAATTGAACGACGATGTCAGAGATTAATATCTAGATCAGGAATAGGAAATTTAATAGACCGTAAGTTCCTGTCCAACAAATTAAGAGGAGAATCAGCAGCTGAAGACCGGACAGGAGAACAATACTCGAAACAAGGTAAAATGAAAGAATTAAAACATTTCTTCAGATTAGATTGATCACCAAAAATTCCTAAGACTTTCTCAATAGGTCAATTTTTTTGTTCTGCAATTGAAGAAGACACATACCTAATGTATTTCTCAAAAGTAAATTTGCCGTCGGGAATCACACCTAAAATCTTAAGTCATCCAAAGTTAAAGAAACATTGTCAATACCGAGATCCAGATGTTGAGGACCCCCTGTCCTTGACCTACTTACAATCATACTTTGAGTTTTTTTAGGATTCAACTTCATACCCCATAGTTTGCACCATGCACTGATTTTAGCTAGATCTCTGTTAAGGAATTCAGCAACTCCAGATCTACATTCAGGATATGGAAATGATGCTAAGAGAGTAGCATCATCTGCATATGCAACAACTTGTTTTCTCGATCAAACCACATGTCATGTGTATATAGTATGAAAAGTAATGGGCCAAGAACACTACCCTGTGGAACACCAGATATCACATTTCTATACTTACTATGGTCCCCATCAACAAAAACTCCTTGCGATCTATTACTTAAAAATTCAACAATGATGCTAAGAATGACACATCCACCACTCCTAACTGTTTCAGTTTGAAAACAAGGGCATCATGATTAACACGGTCAAAGGCAGCACTAAAATCAAGGCCAATCATACGAGCTTCCTGACCACAATCAAGGGCTTTCTGTACAGCATTGTAGATTGTAAGAAGGACATCACATGCTCCAAGGCCATTACGAAAACCAAATTGCAAACTAGGGAACAGATGATTACCTTCAGTAAACCTATTAATAGGAAAAGCAGCCCGAACATAAAAGGAAGATGAAGTGCATAGTAAACTATGAAAAAAAGGTAACCGATTAAAAAAAATTCCACCGGTCATTTTATAATTTGATCACTTCCAGAATGCGGCGTCTAGAATACCGTATTGATATTTAACAAAGGAAATGTAAGCTTATTACAACTAACCGCATACCTTGTATTACGTCATGGGCAGTAAGGCTATGATATAATTTGATAATCAGAATGCATAAGATGGTTAGAACTACGGAAAATCTGTACAAGTAAAATCCTTTGTAATAATCCATTATAGGAAATAACAAAAAAAGTTCATGAAGCAGGGATACTGTATTCTTCTCAAGCTTGATGAAAATTACACTTAATTGGTTTCTAATCCCGTAAGCGTGAAAACACTTTGGTGAAAGACCAATAAGCTGCTTCTTAAAAGTCACGCTAGACAAGCTATACACGTCACGTAATTGCTAAGTATTTCAGTTTAAGTATCGACTGTTATTTATGCCTAGGAAAAGAAAATTGGGAAAAGATATCTTGTGTGAATGAATAATTTGTGTACATAATTTGGTTGCAATTAATGAAACACTTTGATATTTGTTTTCCTTTCCAAGACATATATTGTTGTTGTTGTTGTTGTTGTTAGTCAAAGTGCAATCCTAGTTTGAAAAGCAAAATAATACAGGCCTTAGTGTCCCAATAGCGAAAGCAGCCCAGTAAAGAATAAACTAAAAAGAACAATAACATAACAAAAAAAGTTAAATAAAACGGTAAAGAAGTAACTGGTAAACCCAGAACTCTGGCTCATGTTAACTTTTGCAGTAACTTTGAACTTGCTTAGTTTCAGTGACTTGGCTATTTGACTAGGAAGATTATTCCACAATTTGGTGTCAGCTGAAATAAAACTAGAATTACTTTACTACTTGATAGATGGTACAGTCTGGAGAGATATGAATGCAGAGGATGACCATAAGTATGAAAAATCCTATTCTATTAAGAATAAAAGTTTACTCAACAAACCAGCCATATAATGATGGACGTTACATCAATTGCATTATTTATTGTGTAGAAATGCGTGCATTTAAAACACCTATTATAACTACTAATGGAATAATTACTAAAAATGGGCAAACAATCAGTGACGTACTCACTCTTCTGAGTATTTTGGTCACTCGTGTAAGAGCAAGGTTATGAACAAAACGTCAGGTCACTCGGTAGGGAAAGGAGTCCGTATCATTAAATGATGGTCCACCGGGGATTGATGAGATGTCCTTATTATGTCATAAATATCTATAAATTACAAGCGTTGATCTGTAGTTTACTTCAATGCTGATGGCCAAGTAACTACGACAATAGTAGCTGTCATTCATCAAAATACAGTTGCTTTTGCGTTGGGATTAAAGAAAAAAAATCGTGCTTTCTAGATGCCTTCCGAATTTAACATGTTGATCTATGGAGATAAGAAAGAGTGATGTAACTGAAAGAGAAATGAATGTGCAACACCTAGATTATAAGTTTTTGGTGTAAAAAGGAAAAAGATGGCAAAATTATCCGTTTTCAACAAACTTATGCCGAAAGTGTTGATGACTTAGTGTGTGAATTTATCTAAAGCACATCAGTACCAAATTTCAGACACAAGAGACCAAAATATAGATTTTTGTCAGAAAATGGCCAAAAAGGGAGATTTTAAAGGTATATATACAATACTTTCTTAAAACCCACCTGGTTATTTACCCACTCGACCTTCGTGCCAAATTTTAGGTTATTTGGCCCAGAAATGACGTAGATGAATCGATTTGAAGATTTGACAAGGGGAGAAGAAGAAACACCAGGAAACACAATAGGAGGGAAATATAATGTTGCGCATGAAAACTGAGAAAAAATCCGGTATTTAACAAGAAAAAAAATGTTGTTTGTTGATTTTGTTGCCGTTGTTGCACATTATGACATTTCATTGCAGGCCTAATGATTGAGTAAGAAGTTCCCTGTTCTGTAACAATAAATGGGTCAGAATAAAGGATGACGATTAGATTGAAAATGTTTAACTTTTTTTCGTATCCTGAACACATTTTCTTCCTTAATCCTAATTTAAATTGATTAACATATGCTCGAATAGGAAAGGAAGCAGGTTTTGGATATTTGTCGAAGAGAAATTTTGGTATATCAAGATTTCCCCCTAGAAAACAAAGATCAAAGTTTGCAATGCTTGTATGAATTTTTCTTGCTTATTGGTGTTGAAGGTTAGCCCATTTAAGCACACCAACCTCACCAAAACACTTGATAGCTTCCATTGCTATCCCTTGAAAAGGTTCCTTGTATTAAATTGGTACAGTAGGGAGACCGTCATGTGAGGTACTAAATAGAGTACGTCCTGTTGGAGATGCACCCATTGAAAAAAAAAAGAAAATACTCCACCGACTAGATCAGGTTTAATGGATGCCAAATTTCTAGAAAAGACATTATATGAGTAAATACGGAGGGATGAAAAAGCTGGGATAATATTTTTAGCCTTTCTGTGACTCTGCGATACATGATCTATATTAATACAAAATGATTGATTGCGTAGAAAGATACTTGGACCAAATTCTCTCGAGACTGGTGGCAGAGAGGTGCAGAGACGAGGCACGTTTGAAACCGTAATTTGAACTCGCACCATGAACATGAGGTTATTTGAGGTTTAGCCTAATTAGCAATGACAGAATATTTGGTTAAGCACAGTTCTTCTTAATAAGTACTACGAATATATATATATATATATATATATATATATATATATATATATATATATATATATATATTTACAAAATACAGATAAAACAATATAAACAGCTATTTTTAAAAGTTTATCACGAAAATCTAAATACTTTTGAGATCGACAGTCTATGAATACATTCACTGAATGACAAAAGAATAGGTTAATAGATCAAAGTAAAGGTTTTGAAAAAGTAATCCTCTTAAATTCCCCCTTCTCGGGTTCCATACGAATAAATCCCAGATTTGACATAAAAGAGATATCTATTTTAAATAACCTAAAGCTTCTAACGGTTACTTACTGCACCAGAATATACAACGTGCCGATCAAGCTTTTACTTGTACTTTTCACTAATACCTTGCTTTATACGGTTAAAGTATTCAACTTTTCATATAACTTTAATTCATGAAAGTAAGATTCTAACGAATGGGAGATTATATTAATCGTGCGTTTCCCCTTAAAAGATACTATTCAATTTCTGCAAGCCATAGGAAATCATTGGAATGTCTCGCTTTGAGATACAAGAATCTTTTATCTTATTAAAGAGTATGGAGATGATTGATGATGGAGTAAATCTTATTAGAAAACACCGTTTCCAAGATTGGGTGCAGTTTCTTCTTTATATTTTCAAGATACTTTAATTGGTGTTTGCTCATAACTGCATCTGCATCATGCGAGAGAGTTTATTTGGAAGATTTTATTGCTTTGCCTATTAATACTTTTAACATTGCAAGTCATCATCATTCGAACTTTAGGAACTGTGTTTTACGATTTAAATGGATTAAAATGAAAGTATAAATTCCAAAAGTAGGAATTATCCCTGCAACAGGAAACTCATTTCATGATCCATGTTTGTCTTTGCTCAGCAGCTCACGTACAACACTGATTTTTTTTCTGTAATGTCTAAAATATCTTAACCGAAAAAATTTACTTAAAACATTTTTAGAGGAAACCAAAACGTGAAAAGGAAATACCCATTTCATGAATTTCACTCTATAAAATCAAGGTAGCGTAGACTTAACTAGACATTATGGCAATACAATAAGTTTTCTCTGCCGTCAGAATTGTAAAGAATTGTTGCATGGCTAAAATTATTTAGTTACCAGTGATACAAGAATTGGAGAAAAGAGAAATTTTGTTTGGCTGTGTGCTTACAATGATCCATGAATGAATAGGATAATGTGTTTATATAGCAGTGAGAGAGAATGTTTTGTATTAAAAGTGACTTTTGAATTAATAGGGCCATGTGTTTATTGGCAGCGAGAGAAAAATTAGAGAGATTTTCGTGTGTTTAAAGTGAAGTGAAAAGAGAGAGAGAGAGAGAGAGAGAGAGAGAGAGAGAGAGAGAGAGAGAGAGAGAGAGAGAGAGAGATTCTCCCAAAAAGTTACTAAGTCTTTTAATATTTCTCATTTCAGTTGGTGAGGATTGACTCAATTATGGAGGATTCCAACCACGACGATGCAAAGACGCCATACTCACAAAAGTATTCAATGAACTGGAAAGCTCATTATTTAAAGGTTGGTTAGAGCCAACTACGAAAAGTGTAACACAAGCACATCGTAAGGCGTGTGGCTATGAAAACAATGCAAAAACAAAAATCTGAGTTAGAAAAACATGCAGGAGGGTTAAAGCACAAATATAATTTTATCAGTAGGCTATTTGCAAGCAGCCTGTACTTTTATCGATGCCTTCGATTAGTGGACATATGTCAAAGGATAGGGATAGTTACGGCGAAAATGAATTAGCGGTCTTTGTTATAAAGTATAATTGATCCATTGTTGAATGTATATAGACCTGGAAGAGCTGATCCAGAGGTGCCCTCTTTTGAAGAGATGTAGAAAGAAAGTGTTTACATTTGCTCACTGCCCTACCTACTACCTTCACCACGTATTAGAACCTTGCAAACTTAACACCTCTTCAGCGTCCTTGGTGAGGAGGAACCATTTTGTTTGCAGAAGATTAATCTGTTGACATAGAAAAATATATCTTCTGAACTCAAAATCATGAACATGGTGGCAAAGTGAGATTCTCATTACGTGAAGATTAGAAATCTGCTAAAAAAAATGAAAGAATCTGCTAGGTGCCAAAACCCACTATCTAAGGAGAAGCTTCCAAGTTCACCTATTATCACCGCCATGTGCTATCTTATCTCCTACTATGAGATTCAGGGCCTCTGTAACACGGTTTTTTCGCAATAACTTTTTTTCTATGAATTTCATAAATATAACGCTTATTCAGAATGCACATTATATCTACACATAAATTTTGACTATATTCTGCATTACGTAGGTTGAATAAATTTGGTACTTTATTAAGTAAAAGTGACGATTTTTGAAGACGGGCCAACTTACTCAGAGAAAAGGTTTCGAACGCACTCGTTACGTAACTTATGACGGCATTTCTTCCCTCTTTCTCGATCGATGATTGGCTATACGTAACGAAGGCTATACCTCTGCCAACAATGACACAAAAGTTTAAATAAAAGCAAAGCAGTACACCTTTATGAACTCTGAAACCTCTCCACTGATAATTGTCATAACGAACAAACCAACAAAATATGTTAATAAATACAAAAATACTTCGATTATTAGTCTAACTCACAAAATAAGTTTCCAAAGAAATTACAGTCTACTTTATAGGTCACAATCCGATTGACAAGGTGTAGGGAATAGTTGGTAATTTTCAAAAACGTAGTGAACAAGCTTGATTTGATAACTGCTATATCCAATGTCAAGCAATTTTTATTTATTGTCTATCTACCTACCTATTCACTGTAAAAAAAAAAGAAAAAAAAATAGCCGGTACCGTATTTTGGCTTTAAACCTTCACCAATAATTATCGTCAGAATGATGACTTCATGAGGCTCCACCCACTTTGGCCTGGTTATAATTCAGGATAACACTGAAGGCTATCATGGGCATTGTTGGATCAGAAAATTTAAATTCTGGCTATAAAAACTCATTTCTCGAGTAGTTTTAAGAAGTGCTAAATGATCCTCAAGGATCCCAGCAGTTGGCCTAAACGTTTAATACTACTGCTACAGTAGTATTACTACGCTAGCACAGATACCCCACCCACATTTATGTATCGTTCCGCCATTCATAAAGTCTTTGTAATGTTTTTTCACTGTGCAATAAGCCATGGTCTCCTCAGAAATTAAGTTTAACATTAGATGATAGGTTATTTCATTAAGCTAACAAATTATGGCAACTGGGTATGTTATTGCCGATGTTGAAGCTAAAGATAAAGTATGGTATCATTCCTTCATTGCATTATCATCTTTACCACTATTCGTTTTGCTACATGTAGTAATTATTTTAAAGGATAAATGAATTATGTTCACTTTACTTCTATAAATTCCCATTAGATGTACAAATAAAACTCCTAAAAATATTCCTGATTTATTTACAAAATGCAGTCATGCCCTAAACATAGCCAACACGGTCGTACGGACTAAGAAGAAGAAAAATAATTTATATCGGATGATCCGTTGGTCTGATGGAGAGTTTAGCACAAAAATCTTATTTTAACAAAAATAGTTATATAAAGACTGTTTACATACAATCTCTCTCTTTCTCTCTCTCTCTCTCTCTCTCTCTCTCTCTCTCTCTCTCTCTCTCTCTCTCTCTCTCTCTTGGTGGCATAGTGAATAGTTAATGGAAATGTTCAAAAGCCTGAATGACATTACAAGTATTATAATCATGTTACGCTAAATACAAATCAGACCATAAACATTGGATTTAAACTAGAAACTGAATAATTACCTATTCAGGCGATAGTAAATATGGCCACGGGCTTTCTCTTGACTGTATAAAGTTGCAAGTCGTAAGACAAATGCAGTTTTGCAACAACGGGGGCAATTCCAAATCCTGTTAGCCATTCTTGACTGTTATGGGTTTCAGAGCCGATGGAACAAGGTGAATGGATGTCTGGTGGATGGGCGGGGCAAAATTTTGTCAAAAGGTGTTTACATTGCTTACGTAATGAATGTTTTCGACTCTTGGCTCGTTATCACTGGCTATGGCGTCGACTAGATCATTTTTACTCTATAAAAATTAAAACTATCGGGTTTAGGTTATTGATAATGCTGACAAAATTTGTGTGGGGTTGTAAAATATACATATGTCAACTTTCAGCTACATCCGATGCTTTGATAAGGAGCAAAGTCCAAAAAACCGTGTTACAGAGGCCCTGAATCTCATAGTAGCTTGCATCCTGCTCAAATTTTCTGTACCTACCAAGATGACAGCTGGTCTAGCTTGCATCCTACCCAAATTTTCAGTTCATCTAAGATGACAAGCTAGTATAGGTAGTTTCATATCCCTCATTATAGACTAACAGTTTATGTTAAAACACTTACTAATTTACCAAACAACTAATTATACTGATTAACACTACAACCAATTACAAATTCCAAAGCTATAACTACCATTAAAGAAGTACTTTGAGAGATTATAACAAAAGTTCTATTTTGGTAGCTTAATTTTCAATTCTCTCCCAATTTAGCAACAGTCTCTATCTGGAAACTCACACATGCATCTTCTCGAGTTTATCGAAAGTTGGCCACAATGAAGGAAGTGCCACTAAGTTTCTAGTCAAACATGTTATTCTTAAAAAAAGACTCAAGAAAAATGTGAGAAATGTGATGGAGACGTTCTTTCAAACAAGAAAGCACGAGGACATGATAACTAAGTCTGACGTTGCCGAAGAAAGGGATGCCAGGCTATAGATTCAGTCTGGTCGGGGAATTATTTTTTCACTTATACGAATATGAGAGGATGATTTAACAGACAACTGGAGATGTGCGATATCCTAGAACTGGTATACTTGTGGAGCATTGGGATGTCCAATGACATGGTACGAAGGTGTACTGGCAGATCAAAGAACACGATTGTTGACTGGTTCACTTACTGCCAGCATATATGTTCTGAGGTCGTATCCATGACTGTAAATAAGCGAGTCCAGATGGTTGGGACCAAAAGCGATCCAATCCAATTCGACGAATCCACGTTTGCTGGACGATGCAAGTACAATCGTTGCCGCATTCTGAATGGGGATAGAGCTGCTACAGGAAGAAGACCAAACTCCAGTAGATAATCATTGCAATCCTGACAAACGGTTCAACAGTCATTGGGTCTTTGGCTTGATAAAGGGAAGTGATGTTCGTTACTTTCATGTTTTGAAAAGAGTCACTGCAAATTTAAGTCAGATTATTCAACGAAAAGTTAGTATTGGTTCATGTATTTGTTCAGATGAGTGGCCAGCATATCTTAGTCAAACACATTTAGGTAGTAGGTTGGCCAGGGCACCAGCCATCCGTTGAGATACTACCGCTAGAGAGTTAGGGGGTGTTTTGGCTGGCCAGACAGTACTACATTGCATCCTTTTCTCTGGTTACGGTTCATTTTCCCTTTGCATGCACATACACAACGAATAGCCTGGTCTATTCTTTACACATTCTCCTCTGTCCTCATACACCTGACAACAATGAGATTACCAAACAATTCTTCGTCACCAAAGGAGTTAGCTACTGCACTGTAATTGTTTAGAGGCCATTTTCCTCTTTGTAAGGGTAGAAGAGATTCTTTAGCTATGTTAAGCAAGTCTTCTAGGAGAAGGACATTCCAAAATCAGACTTATTCTCTAGTCTTGGTTAGTGCTATAGCCTCTGTACTATGGTCTCCCACTGTCTTGGGTTAGAGTTCTCTTGCTTGAGGGTACATTCGAGCACTATTCTGTCTCATTTCTCTTCCTCTTGTTTTGTTAAAAGTTTTTAATAGTTTATATAGGAGATATTTATTTTATTGTTGTTACTCTTTTTGAAATATGTTTTTTCCTTGTTTCCTTTCTTCACTGGGCTATTTTCCTTGTTGGAGCCCCTAGGCTTATAGTATCCTCCTTTTCCAACTAAGGTTGTAGCTTAGCAAGTAATGATGATGATGATGATAATAATAATAATAATAGTAATAATAATAATAAAACAGTGGTACATTGACAAGGTAAAAGTTAAATTGGCAAAGTCTTCCACTTCAAAGTTTTCTAAACCACCCAAGAAGCAGATTAGCTCCACTTCTAATACTTCTACCCCAATGCTAAAGTATGACTGCATGTTCTGCGGTAGGTAATACCTTGTGACTAAGGAGAGCCATCCTGCATGGGGAACCAAATACGATAAGTATGGAGAGATAAAATACTTCTCCAAATTCTGTCCAAAAGGAACGTGCAAAGTCTAAACCATCAGGAAGCAGACTCCGGTGAATCTTCCTATGACTTCAATGATCAGGAAGCATGGCTCTGAAGAGCACAGGCCAATCTACAATCCATGCCAAAATGATTGTCAATAATTGCAATGTCATCTTCGAAATTGATATTGGAGCTGAAGTCAACATTATAAAGCAGAAATATGTTCTAAAGTAAAGTGAAACCCACCAAACCTAGTCTGACTGGGAAGAAGCTTATCTTCACTAATCCAAATTCTGGCAAAACAACTAACACTCACTTTATATTGTGGCCAAGTTTAACAATATTTTTGGCAGTACTTCATTACAACAGATAAACTTATAAAAAGATTAAAAGGGACATCTAAAATGTAGGTCCACTGTCTGTCTGTACTTGGGGAACTAAAAGTTCACTTTTACATAGACAGTAATGTCCAGCCTCGTGTTCTAGCTTGTACGACTATACCTATTGCCCTATGTGACAGTGTAAAACAGTAATTGGATCGTTTGGATTTGATAGAGGTGATTGAACTGGTTGACAAACCCAGTGAATGGATGAGCCAGATGGCCGTCTTTGAGAAAAGACTTATAGATCTGCAGCCCCTCAACCTGGCTTGAAAGAAGGAACACCATAGAATGCCTACCTTTGAGGTCGTTACTTGACTCAACCCATGCCAAAAACTTCAGTCGTCTGGACATGGAGAGTGAATTCTGGCATGTCAAAGTAGATGAACATTCTAGTGATCTTACCACCTAGACACCGCCATCTTAACACTATTGCTGGAAAAAAAAGTTTCAAGTGAGATTTTCCATATCGCCTTATACAGGCACTAGAAGGCCTTAGGAGTGTTCTATGTGTGGCTGATGACATTGTGATTATTGTTCAAAGTGAAGATCTGGAAGCCACAGAGCGTGACCACAAGGCCAACTTCCAGAAACCACGCGAGATGCAAGGAAACAAACATCAAACTCCATGACAAAAAGTCTGACATTGAGAAATCATGCATCAATTTCATGGGTTACACCATCTCTGCAAAAAGGAATCTGCATCGATCAAAGCAAAGTGAAAGCCGCCAAAGAAATGCCAACGCAAACTGACCCCAGCAGCATCTGTTGTCTCTGTGGCTTTATGAAATATTTATTTTGTTTTCTGCCAAACATTTAGAAATATAACCCTTATTCAAACAATAGAAAAAAGAAACACACAATTCTCTTATCTTATCATACCTCTGTTGCCCATCCAATGCTAAAACCTTGTGACACCTTTCAGATTTATGGTTTACCCTCTTACAAAAAACACAATTTTAACATTCACTAAGAAATTCCATGTAAGGCAGAGGCTGTATACAAATTATCTCTGCCTTCTTTACTATTTATATTCTCTCTTTCCTAATTTCGACCATGAGGCCCAGGAGCTGGAATATTTTTTCTGTACATCTCACTTCTTTCTAGCACTTCTACTTCCATTTTAAGTCACTTCAATAACCAATCAACATCACTTTCATGGCCACTACGCTCTCTTGACTATTGTAGCCTTAACTCTGTTGGAAGACGAGACACAATCATACAGGTTAGGTGAACTTCACACTGCTTGCCTGTTACTCCAAAGGCATCTAAGCTTCTTGTATGCTTTATGACCTCATCCCGAAGTTTCCAAAGCTGTTTTGTGTAGCTCATACCATAGTTGACAGGTACTTGAAGGGAAATAAGAGCTTGGATGTGTGCATGAATAATGCACTCAGACTTGCCAAATCTTTCCTTGAGTAAGTCAACAATTGTTCTATAGTTGGCACTGGTGTGTGGGACGCCTTACACCACCTCCTTAGCAGGACCGTCTAACAGGGATAGCAAGTAGGTCAATTTACTAATGACTGGTAACTCTGTGTTGTCTATGTGGGACGAAAACTGGTCCCAGAAATTGCCACTGGGTTATTTCGCCATCAAGTCAATCTTAGGATTATGAGAGGAAAGGCATTCACTGGATGTAGACAGTGTGGACGAAGGGGACCTTTTCCTCTTTGGTAGCTCTGGTTTTCCAGTCTCCATTAAGTCGGGTAGAGGTTTGTGAGCACTTGACCCACATGGTTGGTTCACTACCACTAAGGGGGATGCACCCGATGGGGAAGGTGTTACCACTGGTCCTTACTGTTCCATTAAGGGGTAGTGGATTATTGCTTTTGGTGGAACCTTAACAGCTTGAGCAAAATTAAGTTGCCAATTAAATAAATTCTTTCCATAACCTACACTAATATGATCAGCATTTTCTTTCAAATTGGCAGCTTCTTTATTCTTGACTATACTTGAAATAATTGAAGCATTGTGAAGGCCTAGGTTTATATTCTTAAACAGTTACTCTTTTGTTTTCAATATTAACATGATCAGGTATAAAAGGGGTTTCAAATGTTAAAACTATCATGCTTGTTTTAGGGATCTTACTCATTTTCCAAATATTAGAAGGCCCCATGTCCAAAATTTATGGTTCTGAGTAACCATATAGGTTACTATCGAAAACTACTCTTTTACCGTAACTGAAGCTCATATGTGGTCTAATGTTTTTAATATGATCAGTGTCTTCAATCTTCATGCCACAAAGCATGTGAGCCTTTGTATCTGATATAGGGTTATTAAAAGATTGCTTACCGTATCTACTAATATCCTTACTTTTAATCAATCCAGCTTTTTTGGGGGGTAAAAATTTACTCATCTCGTAGTAGTTGTAATAACCAATCTTCCCAGATGCAATGATCCATGTTGGAGGCTTAGGGGTTCTTACTTCTGGAAGTTTATGTTCTGTTATTTTTTTTTCTATCCGATCTACAGGTTTACATGCATCCAGGTTTCTTGGCGATTCATTACAGAGCCACAGAAATCATACAATCGTCAATTTCATGCTACTTAATATTTTGTTTGCTTCGAAAGTAATCTCAAAACTTGGAAATACTACTCAAGCTTCCCAAAAGTCTTCACTACTATTAAGCTCCATGAGAATTTCTTTGATTACACAAAATCTATAAAAAAGCTTCAAGAATAGTATCATAGCTGCAACCAATAGGAATGTTTTCCTAATGGAGAATTTTAAAATTTTTAGTTAGATCTGGTTATGCGCCAGAACCAGAGAGTAAAGTGATACTGTTGTCCTCATTACAAGCGAAATGTTCTGCCAGTACCAATGAATTGTTTGTAATATCGATGAACAAAGAAGTATTGCTGGAGGAATCCTTTTTATTGTCGAGGTCATCAACAGAATTTTTCTTAATTCAACAAGCAGAGGTTGCCAATAGTGTCTGGGGGTTTGCCATCTGATCCAGGGGTACGGGGAATATTAAGTTTACTAAATTTTTTTGAGGGGGAATGAAAAGGTAATAATAATGATGAAATATGGAAAAAAAGGTTAAAAGGAAAGAAAATACTAAGACCGTCTGAAATCCTAAAGAACACCCCATTAGCCATTCATGGAATTAATTTCTCCACCAATGACACCTGCGAAAGCTGCTCCCCAAATGTCCACTCTCTACCCTACCACAATGGGATGGTACTACTATGATTAGAGTGACTCAAGTGTATGACAAACCCACTTGATGGAGCTGAGAGCATTTTACGTATACAATCATCCCCACTTTAATCATAGTGGCAGGGAAACCAGACAGAATGACAAGATTCCTTCCTTTCTCTATGGGAACTGACTCACCCCTGGAATGCGAGTGCCGAATTTCAGTATGAGAATAGTTCTGTATGCCAATATGCACATGGTGACACTAAGTGTCCAATCATTATCGGGTAGTTTGCAAGACCACCACAGCTACCACAATTGATTTTGAAAAAAACTTCAATCCTGGATATGATGTCCCCTCAAAAAATCTGGCCATTGAATTGGGAAAGCGAGTTTTGACAGCAAGGTTGGAGACAATTGATGAATATGATTGAAGAAGCAATAATAAGTTATAGAAATAAGATGAGAGAAATTTGGAGTTAAACTGAGGGAAAAGCACGATGACTTCATGAAGGCATTCTCTCGTTAAGAGGGACCAGTGCATGGGGAGGAGCGTCTTAGCGATTGTGAGAGGGACTTAGTAATAAAATAATTATTGCACTTTTATGTTACTTATTGTAATGTTTTTTCAGCTTTAAACCAAGGACTATTTAAGAATAAGATATGTTGAATGCATAGAGAGCTAAAACAGCTAATCCAATTGTGCCTTCTATTGAAGTGATGTAGAATGCAAGTGCTAAAATCTGCTCACTGCCCCACTTGCTGGGCACTGCCTGTCCCTTTACCACCTATTCAAAAAGACATTAGAACTTGGCAATCTTTACACCTTTTCAGAGTCCTTGGGAGGAGGAACCATTTTCTTTATTGAAGGTTGACATATAAAAAGAAACATTTTGAACCCTAAATAATTAATACCCATGAATGTTATGACACCTGCCAGGGGTAATTAAATCTGTATGTAAAAACAGAAACTGCCAGTAATATTGCATACAGCAAAACGAAGACAACAGTTGTGATAAAATATGCCATAGGAAAACTGGCAAAGAAGAGTTAACAGATTCTGAGAGGTAACAGGTTTTCATTAGTTGTGGATGAAGAGACTTGACAGAGGTTACATCAAGCAAGTGTGTTTAGTTGTAAGTGTTGCCTTTTTTGGTTTGGTGCCTGATCAAGAAGCTGCTGCTTAGAGTTTATATGATTATGGTATGAAAGCTTCCACTGATGAAGGTATATATAAACAATACAATTTGTTTTGCCTCTCCGATGGTGCTAACGTCCTGATGTGTGCAAATAGTTCACTTTCTTCCCGTTTAATAGATGGCATAACTGATTTCTTAGTGTTTAAATGTATCTCAGTCTCCCTATGTTCGTCTTGTGCATGTAATACTCTTCAAAGAGCAGTTGAACAGCTGACAATAGATGTTTACAACTATTTCATGTTCACCCCAAAGCGTTTATTGGAATTGAAAGTTTCAAGAGTTAATTAATATAAAGCCTCACAAGTTACTGCACCCAGGTCAGATACGGTGGCTATCCCTTGAAATGGTAGTTTGACAGCTATTGGAACAATTTAAAGCATTAAACCTCTTTTTGAAGAGACTAGTAATAAAAAATATGAGAAAATAATTTAAAAGCAGGATTTTCAACATGTGCTGGTCCAAAACTTTTGATAGGGCAAACTTTCTTTTCAGAGATATGGAAAAGTTTGGATTGTCAGAGAATTTAATTTCATGTCTTAACTAGAGCTCAGTCGAGTGCAGACCTCCGCCACGGCAGCTCATTTCTCGTTGGCGTGGATATTCATACACTCAAATATGAGTCAAGTTTGAAGTCTCTGTGGACAGGATGCCCAAATTTATGGCTGATTAAGTGATATGAACATTTTGCTCATATGTGACCTTGACCTTTGCCCTTCCAAAATTTAATCTTTTCCAGCTCTTCACGTACCAATTTAAAATCCATGCAAGTTTCATTACTTTGCGATTAAAATTGTGGCCGTATGGTTGATGACTGGAATTTGACCTTTTGCTTAAGCTTAACCTTGGAATTGACCTTGACCTTCGACCTTAACTTTTCTTAATTGGCGTGGATTTTCATACGCTCAAATATGAGCCAAGTTTGAAGTCTTTGTGACAACGATGTCCAAACTTATGGCTGATTACGTGAATTGGATATTTTGCTTGACCTTAACTTTGACCTTCCAAAATATTATCATTTTCAGCTTTTTAAATAACAGTTAATCCCTACAAGTTTCATTATTCGACGGTTAAAATTGTGGCCAGGAAGCTGTTTTCAAACAAAAAGCACACAAACAGTAGTGAAAACATAACTTCCTTCCAACTTCGTTGGCGGAGGTAAATATTGTATAAGGAATGTAATGGTATGAAATTTGTGACTGGACCATTTACAAGCACCTTTATTGTAAGAAGGTCTGTTAGACTAGGTTTTCCCCTATAAATATTATTGTAAGTGATTTTCCAAGAGCCATTGTACTTAGCATTAAAATACAATATTAGAATTATACCACCTGCACTACCAAGCAATGTCAAAATTGAAGTAAAAGGATTTGCTGATGATACAACAGTAATTTTTGCAGATGACGATTCATTAATAGAAATTCGCAGTGAAATGAAGAAATTTGAAACTGCGTCTGGCTCATTATTAGATAAAGAAAAATCTCATCTTAAGTAGTGTTGAATGGCTAGGCAGCGGAGAATGGCAGTTAACTTGTTTTGAAGTTATGGACTGTGTAAAAATTCTGTGAATTTACTAAACAGAGTTTTTGAAATGAATTGGTAAAGCACAAAGAAAGAAATTAAAAGGCAGTTAACATGTTGTGTAAAGGGTATTTAACACATTACCGGAAAGCCTTAATAATAAACTTTGATATTGTCCAAGATAAGGTATGTAGCTCATACACTTCCGTTAAGTAGAAAACTAGCTCAAATTGTGAATGAAATCATTTTCAACTATATATGGTGTAGTATGTATCGACCTATAAACCATAGCACCCTGTATTTGTCAAAGTTAGAAGGGTTGGGGATAAGTGTTGAAGAAAAGGCAAGATCAATATTCAGTATCACTTGTTTAAGAAGTTTAATAAACAGAAACGATTTAACGTGGTAATATTGTTCTGTAACACTGAATGGTATAAAAATGGAAAACTTATTAGAAATAGCATATTATACCCCTGAATATTATTCTTTAGCAGTAGATTGTATTAAGAAAGCATAGCACGACAAATGCTTCCCAACTATGAATACAGAGGAAGGTCTTCAATCATTTGGAAGAAAAACTACAGTTGGACAAAATAATTATCCCACTCTTAAATGATCAGAATATTTGAGGAAACATCAATGGTACATTCATCTGAGTAGAGGATAGGGGATTTGTATAGTCATGAGTCACATGCAACAAAAAGGCTCCATATGTTGAAATTAGAAAAATTCTAAATATGACCAATGTGGCGAAATCCAGTCTCAGATACATGTCTTACTTTTGAAGCGAAATGAAAGATGCAGTAAGAATGTTTAATTTTGTTCCCAGGAAATGTAAATCAAATGGGTATAGTTTCTTGAAACTATCATTCTATGATATAGCAGGAAAATCTATCATCGATAAAAATACTTCCATTTTATTGATATTGTTTGTAGTGTTTGTGGATGTGTAATAAACACAACAGCTGCAATGATATACTTGTTTCCTTGAAAAGAAGTTAGAATCCTAAAGGATGTACCTTAAATGTAGGTATGCGAGAAGTATATAACAAAAGAATTTTCAAACTACATAATTTTATTTTGATTTATATTGTTTTGTAAAATATTGTATTAATACATATCTATATTTTTGTTATAGAATAATTACACAAATAATGTAAATGAATAAAATGCCATTGTATTTTTTGATAAAATAATTTCACTAATGCTATATTAGATGACAAAATTTATGTAGCAGAGGTCACTTAAGAAAAAGTTAAGTGACCCTGTCAATAAGATACAACTGCAATTTTCGGAATTTGTATTGCCTCTTTTCAATAACCTCAATAAAATTATGCAGTTTGAAGGGGGCCGTATATCTATCTAATGTATGAAAAGTCTCGACCGTTTTCAAGACATCTAGTGCTATATAAAGGAATGGCATTTAAAAGAAAATCCCTACAAAAATTGTTGAGTAACCTATGAAGATCTAAGACATTTCATTCCCCTCCATAAGATTTACTTAGGGGCCAAAGTAGCACCAGGAATTGAAATAATAGCCATGGTTAGTCACAAGAAAGTTTAGGAGTTTTAGCAACGGTGTACCAACACTTTAAATGTACTCTCATAGCTCCTAGTATTATAATGAAGATAAAGTGTTCCACATATTCCACTTATACTCAGTTCGTTTTCTCTCCTATTTTCTCCAAATCAGCTAAATGAACTTGAAAAGTGAAGAATCCTTAATAGTAACTTGGATGATTTAGATCTATCACCTAATGTGAATGTAAAGGAATTTTGTTCAAAATTTGGTGACAACAATTTCGGAGATGGTAAAATCATGTTTCCTCTTTTGAAGTACTTCACATCATGTTTATGATTTCCACATAAAAGTGCTACAGCATAAAGCATCTCTAAGCCCGTAAACAATATGAAAATAAAGCAAAAAAATCGGATAACGACAAAAGCAGTTTGTTTACTCCATTCTAGAAGTTTTACTTAAGTCGAATCTTGCTATAGTTTAAGTGTAAAAAACAAGTTGATTATTAAGATGAATGTTGAAATATATGACTAATTCAGAGTAACTGGTGCATTTTTTTTTCATTTTGGTATTATTGTACACATCCATAGACATAGAGTCCACACGTACACACTCATGTGATTGTTGGTATGTCTGCAATCAATATGAAGAAGCAGTTTACAGAAACAACAGTCTTTATATTATCCTTGTTTGCTAATTCATGGAACATTTTTTAAATTTTTTGACAAAAATGTAAAATATTGCGATGCAAGCTGTAACAAATATCTAAAAAATACATTGTACATAATAGATTCATTTGTTGTTTTATACTGCCATTTTTGTAATGCTGAATAATTTACTACATTATGAAGAAATAAAATATTAATCCTAATTTTGGTTTTAGAATCAATCCTGGTTAGATATTGGTTAATACTGGATTGAAAAGGAATCGAGCCCTATTGCTTTAGAGAGAAAAAACGGTCATTAAGTCAAGTGAATTACATCAATATTAGCCATGTTGCCTACCTAGTGTACGGCTTCACACATACATTCCATATGTATCACTTATGAATGAGAACAAATTAACAAGTTTACTTACAATGGGGAAATTTTGGGGAATTTTCATCCAGATTTTTGGGGAAATTTTGGACAAAGTCACTTGACAACACGGATGAGACTCCGATCATAAAGAATAAATGCCGTAGTTTTTATTTCATTCCCCTCGAAAAGAGGTCTTACCATAGTTCATCTGTCTCTTGAAAAACTGTTTAATAATTCATTTTAAAACAGTTCTGTTTCAAAGTTCCCTAAAGGGGTGATCTTTATGCTTTCTCTAACTTCTGTCTTAGTGCTCTTAATTTTACTACATTATAAACTTCCACTTGCGCCGTTCACATTTTGATACATTAATAACCTAAAAGTTACTTTCCTAATTATCAATAGATTCTACAAGACGCGGTCTACTCACAATCTCCAGTTAATATTGATCTTTCATTCTATTGCACTGTATTTGTAGTATCTTTCGACCCTTTCATGTCTTGTGATAAATACTGATAGGAAATTCTGTTAGTGATATTACTACCCAAGAGTTCACATATCCTCTGCGATATTTGTTATAGTACGCCTATCCAAGGTCCTTTAAATAAGTATATTTAAAAGATCTTAGGCCTACACATAGTTTTTAGTGTCTTTCATAGCTGGCCATATTTTACAACTTTTCCCTTCATTTTCATAGGGGTACTTCATTTACTTTCATTCTATTCCTACCTTCCCTTCATTTTCAAATGTGTATGCTTTCAGAATACATCCGTCTACAAAACTCCTTTATTTATTTTGTGGTAGTTTTAGAATTCTTCAATTCACGTAATATACCGATAATACATATTAATGCAACAGTTAGAACATTTTGGGCACCATGATGATGTTAGATGATTGGTTTTCTTTACACTTCTATCCTATTTGTTCCTCGAACCGCGAGATCGTGATGTGACGTTACAGCACTCGCTGGTTATCCTCGGCTGGAGGTTGGCGAAAACCTCGAGCAGGAAATGACTAGTGTGATTCCGGCATTACCGCCTCCCACTTTATTGATAATGATATACAGTAAATGTAATATCGATGACAGAGATATGATAACAACGGATTCAACAATGCCCATTTGAAACTGATTCCGAGCAGATTCGCAAAACCTCGACAGACACGAATCATGGCATCGATCACAATTATCTCCATAAACGTCGACGTAAATGGCGTCGGTATGGATGTAAATGGCCGACCGGAAATATTTCTCCTCCGGTCATTTGTCACTTCAGCAGGATTATTGCTTTGCATTTTATGGAGTCGCATTTAACGAGAAGATTAGTGGCAATTCCGGATGGTGTCATTAATAACGGGCCAAATGTCCGTTCCACCAATGGGTATTTCACCCGATTATAAAGAACTGATACGATCAATTACATAGTTCGATTTTCTAATGTCAGTGATTAGTCCTGTCTAATTATGATTTACTCTAAAAGCACAATTATGTCACACAAATATTTAGATGGAACCTGCTTTTAAAGTGTTTTTTTTTTTTTTTTTTTTTTTTTTTTTTTTTTTTTTTTTTTTCCAAATAAGTTAAGATTCTTTAGCTTGACGATATGACCAGATATAATTTTCAGCTTCCCCTTCACTAACTAATTTTGTTTGGTTTAGGATGGCCTCAAACACTTGCTTACAATATTTATACTTCTACGTAGAACCAATCTATTTCTCTGAGCTGAGTAAACTAACTGCTCACAAAAATTCTAAATGGCTTTCCGATCCACTTAATGATTAGTTTACTGATTTTCAATAGTAAATTTTTTAGGGCATCTTTACCTTGCATTTTCAATGGAAAATATATCTAAAACGATAGAAAATAGCAAATAAGTAACCAAAGTGAAATTAATCGACTATGATTCATAAGTAAAGAACCATAAATATATAATAAAAAAATAAACATTCCCTCGGATGACATTAAGGAGCGAGAAATCACAGGAAAATTAGTTCTTGATGAATTCTTTAGGCCGTGGGCAAATCAAAGCTGGTTATGCTAAAAAGTTATCACGAATGTCTTATTCCTTTCGATAGATTTTAAAATAACATAAAAGTACTTTCAAGAACTGTGGTTATATGTGAAATACACCTGGAACTCACCTTAATTGCCTCCTGTAAAAATTGAACAGGCTTACGATCTCAACACTCCCAGCCAAGACCAAAACAAAGTTTGTATTGGCCTTGCTCCCAGCTAGCTCTACGAGACAACACTCCTTGACAACACTAATTATTCTACTACACAACAATCGGCCTCGACACCAGAGCAGTACAAAATTACAGCCCAAGCACACTACAGGACTAACATTAACAAACACAGCAGGAACATATATAAACACTCTGATCTTACCTACTAACAGCCTGCACCTCCACCTTCCCTTCTACAGCTTCAGCAGTCCGGTCTAGCTCTCGATCACCACTGAACTGAAGAAATCAACTTGTCACAACGTAACCAAACATAACTGAACTGAAGAAATCAACTTTGTTACAAGCTAACCAAACTAGAACTATCGCCAATGGATTATTGACCCCCCCCCCACAAAAAAAAAAAAAAAAAAAAAAAATTCCAACCTTCACTGCCCTAATACCACTGTTGCCAACCTCACAACTTCTGCAGTGTTCCCCGCGCTTTGAATTTGCCGACTTTACTTAAGGACTGTTTTTCTGATCTTATCACACAGGGGAACCTTGTGCACTACAAGACCTACATCATCACTTTATCGTATACATTCTTAGGTTTTTAAAGTATCACACAGCACAGTTCGTATTTCTTGTCAAATTCACATTATCGAAGCTCTTAGAAATCAAAAACGCCTTCAGTTTCTTCTTAAAATTCTTAATCAAATCCAAGAGATACTTAATATCTTTAGTCTTTCCGATGTCTTGTATCAAGCATGGATCCAGCAAGTTAAAAAGAAAAAAGAAGGGTGTCGGAAAATATAACCAAAGCAGCTAAAGCAATTTTAAGCTATTTCATAGCTATTTTTCATGTATTTGATACTAGTTTCTCGCAATATACAATAGAAGTATACCGAAAAAAATATATAAAACATTTCAGCAGTAATCTCTCAAATTACTTTTAGTTCATGAATACTGTATATTTTCCCGGAAAACCTCATCACTTGACCACCTCTGAGTTATATCTGTAATTATTGGAGGGCCTGCATCCTTCCGTTCAACATGGGTTGTCTTTCACTCGGTACCCTAGCACATAAATAGGGATACGCCTATCAATTATGTAGATTAGAATCTCATTCCGATGAACAACAGGATCAAAATTATTATACAACTCTTGCCAATTCAAGCCCAACAGATCACTTCGAGTGCCATTCCAGTCTGCTTGAGATTTTATATAAATCTTACATGTGTATGATACATCAGGGACAGGCTGCTCAGTCCTCACTACTAATAAATTCAAGGCATGATCAGATGTCCCAGCTGGAGTAACAACCTTACTTGTTATAACGCCAGGGGAGTCGGTGTATACGAGGTCCAAGCAGTCACCAGACCTGTGAATAACTTCACTTATGACTTCCTAACAGCCTGATTCAGAGACAAAATCCAAAGCTCTAAAGCCATGGCGATAAGTAGGAAAAACAGAATTTAACCACTCCATATGGTGAACATTGAAATCCTCCAGTATCTTAGCCATAATGACAATAAGACAGTCGAAGATAGAATCATCCATGCCTGGATTCTATTACATCGAACACAAATAGAATTTGTTATACCTGCCACCAACTTTTATTGCCTGAATCTCATAACACCCACATTTTGGCAAACAAAATGAGATTAGGAAAGGTAGAATGCCACTTTTTTTTTTAAAAAAGGAAAATATTTAATCAGATGGTCCTAGCATTAATATCTTATGCATTAGGAACTTGGAGCCTTACAAAAGTCTTCGAACATAAGCTAGTTTATCACCCAAAGAACTATTGAGAGAATAATGATGGTATTAACACAAAGAGATATAAAATAAGTAATAAGTGGGCAAGATACATGAGAATGACAGATAATAGATAGAAATTAAGAATAACAGATTGGGTCCCTAGATATTGCAAAAGAAGCAGAGGAAGGAAGAAAATAAAAACAAAAAAGATGGAATGACGAGCTAAGAAAATTTACTGGAATATTCTGGCATAGAAAGGCCATAAACAGACAGGAGTGGAACAACATGGCTGAGGTCTTTGTCCTACTGTGGACTAGCAACGGCTGATGATTATATATATATATATATATATATATATATATATATATATATATATATATATATATATATATATATATATATATATATATATATATATATATATATATATGTAGAAATATAGATATAATGAAAACAAACTCTCGAATTAAAAATAATAATCTAGCTTTATGATAATAATGCATGAGGTTATAGTCCAGATCTTCTGCAGTCGAAATTTCTTTTTGAAATATTGGTAGTTCGCCATCATATTCCTAAATCTTCTCTCTCTCTCTCTCTCTCTCTCTCTCTCTCTCTCTCTCTCTCTCTCTCTCTCTCTCTCTCTCTCTCGGGTGATTATATTTTTAGTTAAAACTTATGTAACTGCACTGACATTTACCATAACTTAATTCAAGTGTAACAGTTTTATAAAGTAACATACATCTCTTCGTAGCAAACGAATGCAATTAGCATTAATGTTTCAGGATATGACTATACTATAACTAGAAAAAGATATTCCACGATCTTCATTACTTTGACTTTGAAAAATAATATATTTTGATTATATTTCTTCTTGAAACGGATATAGAACGACTATTAACTATTATGATGATGGTAATGTAGAATGGTTACGATCTGTTCTTATTTAGTAGCGAGTCTCAATTTAGCAATCATCTAGAGAAGATCTCTTCAAATCAGAGAATACGAGTGAAATGCTCATAAGAAAGTTCTGTAACAACTGTAGAGTTGAAAGAAATAATATGCAAAAGATGAATGAAATTATAATTCATCTAATCACTGACCATAACACTTTCTCTAAGAAGAATATTGGGAGTTAAATGGCAGGACAGGTTAAAAAATGAAACTATAAGAGAGATTACTCGAGTGACATATGCAGATGATATCATAGTGAGGGGCAGATGGAGATGGTTTGGGCATGCTCTTCGCACTCTCCAAGAGAGATTAGTTCACCAAACTTTCAACTGATCTCCGCAAGGCATTAGAAGAGTTAGAAGACCAGGCCTACATGGCCGAGGACTAAGAAGCGTGAAGTAGGAGAGGATGAATGGGGAAGTATTGATTTAAAAGCTCAAGAGACGACAGGCGAGATCTAAGCGAGGCCCTATGCGTCAATAGGCATAGGAGATAATGATGACGATGATGATATTAATTGACTCTGCCTAAGAAATAACTCAAGACAACTGAGGTGATGCTCACGCTGTTGTACTTACCCTTGTGTATTGTGCATGATAAACGATTCAGAAATTTTCAATATATGGCTATTTATGATTATATCACTAAACTCTTACCTTTCATGCATTCGGCGACAAATAGTGCATGATTTCAAATTAACTATGGTTCGAGAATAAAGACATAAGGGTATTTTTTTTTTTCAAACTCGTCTATGTATGAATCAATACAATAGGAAAATACACTTTAACCATTTGGCCTTTGGAGGGGGTGGGATTTCACATTAACCCGACTCTTCATATTTGTAATTAAAATGAGTTTGACAATAATGCTTGTGACTATCATAGATTTACGTTCAAATACTGAATCATAATTAGTTTTTGACTTTTGAGCAAAAGGACCATTGTAGAAAAACCTGTAAAAAGCAAAATAACTTAATATAAAATGAAACATGAAGATAAAGATAACTGACTACATAAATATTTTCCACCAATATCCCAAAATTAACAGTCAAACTTTTTCTCTTGAAAATCCCAAGCTTAATAAAAAAAAATGTGAAAACCCCAAGTTTAATGGTAAATTCTTTAAAAAAAAAAAAAAACAATTTTAACAGTCAAACTTTTTATCTTGAAAACCCCAAGTTTAACAGTCAAACTTGTTTTTTCTCTTAAAATGGGGTTCGTGAGCCCCCGCGACCGCCCCCCCCCCCCAATCTCCGCTAGTGTATATAGTCTTGGGTCCACGTATATGGAAGCTCTAGAACCTACAGACTACAGTAGACATATAACTAGATCCACTAATTTGAAACCATCTGTAACTATTGTGTCGATACGATTTGTTACTTTAATTTAATTTTCTCTGATTTTGAGTCCACCAGTGTTTGAAGTGTTGCCTTAATTGATACCATATTCATAGCAAGATTATCAATTTTCTTAGTGAGGTCAGTTGTCCAGGTGGAATTTGCTGCGTGCGCGCTAGGGTCCACAACTTTGTTTTCCAATTCAGCAATTCTCACGTCTTGTTCGGTCAAGACATCGTCTCTCGTACGCGGTGCATCCTTTAATTTTGCTGAATTGGAAAACAAAGTTGTGGACCTTAGCACACACGCAGCAAATTCCACCTGGACAGTGTGGAAATAACCATTTCAGGTTTTTTACTTCATTATTAGTGATGCTTGTCACTACATACACAAACTTCTTATGATAGAACCTATTACAACCACATCCTATCCATTTTTTTCGGTCTCCCTCCGTGGTTTCACATATGAGACAGACCATGGGGTCAAGGACAGACAAGATGTAATAATTTTTTCTCACTTTGTTCCCTCCATGAGATTAACTAAAATCTTTTCAATGATATTCTAAGCGAGAAACAAAAGCTAAAACACGGCCCAGGGCGAGTGTTGAACGGATCTTCTCACAAAACACGTCTACATTCTGCGGCACCCACTGCACGGTATGTGGTAATTCTCTTAGATATTTTGGATGTCTGGTTCTGTTAACTTTATGGGTTTTTGCACACATTTTAAACTTCATTCTTGCTTCAATATGCAGCCAGTGTAATTCAATTATTATAGGAGTGATCCTTTCTCGGGGTGGGACACCTTTTATCAGTCTTCTCCGCTTATTATGTTTTGTAGTTTGTCAAGTTGTACTTTGGGCAGATGAATTTACAGTAATCGATCCTAGTAATAAAAAAAAAAAAGTTTCTTTATAGAATGTTCATCCAGGCACTTCTTTACAAAATAAATGTTTTTAAGACGTTATCCAGTGGTTTCTACTATATTATTTATTTGAGCTTTAAGGGACAAGTTACAGTCAAGAGATACTCCTAGCTCCTAACTTTACTTGATATCGGTACATTGTTGTTATTTGTTCATTTGAATATTGCCCAAGTTTCTCAGGCTGTTTTTCTTTCCAATCACCTTAAACTCAGCTTTATTTTCATTTAGTTTTAGTTGTTTAACTGTCATCGATTTCCTAACACTGGTAAGAATTTGGTTTAGAGTTTCAGCTGTAGCATCTACAGTATATAATTTATGAAGAAGTAAAATTATATATCGTCTGTAAATAGTTTAAACTTCACTTCATACTTCTATAGTACTTTTGATAGCCATATAGTACAGATACAGAATAAGATTAGGCCCTGTATACTCCCCTGGAGTATCCCTTTGTTTAATGGTTCACTATGATGAATAAGAGTTTCCGATTTGCGCACAGTAGTTTCTGTGAACCAAGTAGTCTTTTAGGTATTCAAAGACTTGATCTTCAATACCGGAGGGCCTTAAAATCACTTAGTCGCAATTCATGCACGACTGTATCAAAAGCAGCACTAAGATCGAGCAATATCAAAATACCACACATTTGTTCTCATCCATCATTTTCAGAACGGGTGTCATTATAGCCATCTTCTAAGATTGGGAAAACTTACCCTCACCGATACTTGTATTTACTAATAACTTCTACACAATACTAATAATAGCACATTAAGCTTAAAATTATTACCTATAATCTTAATTATATACCATTTACACCACAACATCTGCCTTTTCCTAAGAAGAGTAAAATTAGTTTTTGCTGATAATAAAACTTGATGGAAGTGAACTTTCATTTAAAAAGTATATTCACTCGTGAATGAGGGGAAACATAGAGCAAATCGTACATATGTCTTGAAACATTACAAAAAAACTCAAAAGACCTTTCTAACAAAATATCTCTATATTTCCAAGACTCTGAAAGACGTGAGTTTTCATGATGAATTAATAAAATGGATTTAAACGTCGCGTGACTGTCCGATAAACCAAATGCCAAGTCGTGACTATTTGACCAGCTTTAGGCTTTTCAAAAGAACATCGGGATTCAGAGTCCCCAATTTTGAATTGATGTTTTACCCCTGAAGTCAAGGTAACTAAAAAAAAAAAAAAAAAAAAAAAAAAAAAAGAACAGGAGCATATTTTGGCATATGCGTGTCAAGGAAATATTGATAAAGTTTACTGGGCCAAAAAAACAAAGATATTGTGTATGTAACGTAAAGGCGATTCAATTTATTTTTTTTTTTTAATTGTTTCACGATATGATTCGAAGGAAAGTGTGTCAAGTTTTAAGAAACGTTCGTGGCAGCAAGAGTTTAGTTGAAATTGCTTAAAATTTCCGATTTTGAACAAACTAACGTAGCTAAGAAGCTTTTAATGCTAGTTTTCCGTAACCCCACCACTCCACAAAAAAAAAAAAAAAAAAAAAAATACATGAACATTATTCAAACCAACTTTATTCAGCAATCCACCAAATTTCGTCGGCGTATTTAGAATAATTTTTTTCTTTATTAGTTCACGTCAATATACATTCATCACATACATGAAAATCATAGTGATCCAAGTGACGTTTGATAATTGCGCTGTCTGCAAACGAACGACCCACGTGAAATGATTGAAGTCAGGATGCGGTTATCTCAACATTTTAATGCAGTAAAAGACCTTTCACTAGTTGCCTCTTTCATTCTTTCTCATAATATATATATATATATATATATATATATATATGTATATATATATATATATATATATATATATATATATATATATATATATATATATATATATAGATATGCACCCACATACATACACACACATATATACATATACACACACACATATATATATATATATATATATATATATATATATATATATGTATATATATATGTATATATATATATATATATATATATATATATATATATATATATGAAAAGTAAATGAAGCGTTAAAATGTAGAAAAATAAGTAAAGCAGCATGATAAGATGGCCTGACAATTAATTTAATCATAGATGGAGGCGATTTCGTACAAATAGAGCTCGGTGAACTTTACACAAAATGTTTGCAAGAATGCTTTAGTCTCACAGCTTGGAAAAACGTTATCACTATATTAATTCACAATAAGGGAGGCACAAAAGATCTGAAAGTTACAACCCATTAAATTTATTCCCAACAATATATAAAAATTTACTAAGATCATATTAAGCCGAATAGAAAGACGGCTAGACTTTAATCAGCCAAGGGAGTAGGTAGGTCCTAGAAGCCGGTATTTAACAACTGACCGTATCCAAGTAATTAACCAGCTAATGGGAAACTCAATAGAGTATGATTAACCCGTATGTATGGTATTTATAGACTATAAGAACTATTTTGATTCTGTTAAAATTTCTGAAGTAATGAAAGCCCTTCAAAAGCAAGGAATAGAGGAAGATATCTTCACGGGTAGTACAGCAATCAGAAAACTACATATAGTGAGAAAATTTTGATTTAGAAAGGAGTTAGACAGGGAGACCCTTCCTCTCCTGAATTATTGAAGACATACCGAGAGATAGATTTTGAGAATTTAGATTGAGAAAATATAGGAATTACCATTGAAAGAAAATATCTTAACAACTTAGTTTTGCAGATGACATAGTTCTATTTAGCGAATCATGGAAGGAATTGCAAAGATGATAGAACATTTGAATAGAGAAAGCAGAAATGTAGGACTGAAAAGGAATACAAGTAAAACTACGCAATATTCAATGAAAATACAGAGACGACAAATGTGAGTAATGAACAAACCTTTAGAAATTCTAATGCATATACGTACTTAGGACAGAAAGTAAGTGTTTCCATGGGACACGGGGCTGAAATTAAAAGAAAGATAAGCTTAGGATTGAGAGCTTTTGGTAAAAAATGAGATTATGAAAAGTATAATACCAGTCTCGAAAAAATCTTTTCAATCAGATGGTCCTACCAGCAATATCACATAACTACTTATGCATCAGAAACTTGGAACTTTTCTAGAGCCTTAAAAGATAAGCTAGCTGCAGCTCAGATCTATGGAAAGAGTACTGGATAAGTTAGTATTAACTGTAAGGGACAGAAAAAGAGCAACATGGATACAAGAGAAAACTAAAGTGGGGGATACTCTAATAAGTAAAAAAGAGAAATTGAGGTGGAAAAGACACATGATGAGAATGACAGAATGACAAAAATGCTAACAGAATTAGCCTCTCTCTCTCTCTCTCTCTCTCTCTCTCTCTCTCTCTCTCTCTCTCTCTCTCTCTCTCTCTTTCTCTTTCTCTTCTCTCTCTCTCTCTCTCTCTCTCTCTCTCTCTCTCTCTCTCTCTATATATATAGGTTTATATATTGTATATATGTATATATATATGTATATATACGCGCGCACACACACACACACACACATATATATATATATATATATATATATATATATACATATATATATATATACATATATACATATATATATATATATATATATATATATATATATATATGTATATATATATATATATATATGTATGTATATATATATATATATATATATATATATATATATATATATATATATATATATATATATATATATATTATTACTAGCCAAGCTACAATCCTAGTTGGAAAAGCAGGGTGCTATAATCCTAAGGGCTCCAACAGGGAAAAATAGGCCAGTGGGGAAAGGAAACAAGGAAATAAGTAAACAACATAAGAAGTAATGAGAAATTAAAATGAAATATTTAACAAAAAAAAAAAAAACATTAACAAAATTAAAACAGATAATCCATATATAACTATAAAAAGACTTATGTCAGTCTGTTCAACATAAAAGCATTTGCTGCGAGTTTGAACTCTTGAAGTTCTACTGATTCAACTACCCGATTAGGAAAATAATTCCACAACTTGGTCACAGCCTGAATTAAACTTCTTGAATACTGTGTAGCAATGAGCCTGATGATGGAGAAGACCTGACTATTATAATTACCTGCATGCCTAGTATTACGAACAGGAGGGAACTGTCCAGGAAGATCTGAATGTAAAGGATGGTCGGAATTATGAAAAATCTTATGCAACATTAATAATGAATTAATTGAACGATGGTGCCTGAGATCAATATCTAGCTCAGGAATAAGAAATTTAATAGACCGTAAGTTCCTGTCCAACAAATTAAGAGGAGAATCAGCAGCTGAAGATCAGGCAGGAGAACAATACTCGAAACGAGGTGGAATGGAAGAATTAAAAAACTTCTTCAGAATAGATTGATCACCAAAAATCTTAAAAGACTTTCTCAATAAGCCAATCCTTTGTGGAATTGAAGAAGACACAGACCTAATGTGTTTCTCAAGAGTAAATTTGCTGTCGAGAATCACACTTAAGATTTTAAAAGTCATACAAAGTTAAAGAAACATTATCAATACTGAGATCCGGATGTTGAGGAGCCCCTGTCCTTGACCTACTTACAATCATACTTTGAGTTTTGTTAGGATTCAACTTCATGCTCAATAATTTGCACCATGCACTAATTTTAGCTAGATCTCTATCAAGGAAATCAGCAACCCCAGATCTACATTCAGGAGATGGTATGGATGCAAAGAGAGTAGCATCGTCTGCATATGCAACAAGCTTGTTTTCTAGGCCAATGGGCCAAGAACACTACCCTGTGGAACACTAGACATCACATTCCTATACTCACTATGGTGACCATCAACAACTCTTTTAGATCTATTACTTAAAAATTCAATGATAATGCTCAGAAATGACCCATCCACTCTCAACTGCTTGAGTTTTAAACAAGGGCCTAATGAAACACGGTTAAAGGCAGCACAAAAATCAAGGCCAGTCTTACGAACTTCCTGACCATAATCAAGGGATTTCTGTACAGCATTGGAGATTGTAAGAAGGGCATCATATGCTCCAAGGCCTTTACCAAAACCAAATTGTAAACTATGGAATAGATGATTACCTTCAGCAAACCTATTAAAATGTTTTGCCAAAAGACGTTCAAACTCTTTAGATGATATGGGAGTTATGGAAATTGAGCGGTAATCAGTTGGACTTGAGCTACCACAAACACACTTACATAGTGGTGTAACATTACCAATTCTCCAACAACTGCTAAAAGTTCCGTTTCTTGCTAACATGCGCAAAATAACACATAACTTTGGAGCAAAGAAATCTGCTGTCTTTATAAAAAAAAAAATGGAAAATACCATTTTGGTCTACACCTCCATAAGCATCAAGGTCCATCAGCAGCTTTGATTTTTCGAGATCGAAAAGCTAAACTAGTTAGTCTAGCCCTAGGAAAACAGGAATGAGGAAGTTCGAGTTTCTCAGCCAAAAAGGTTGCCTTTCCTGTTGGCCAGTGAGTGACTGAGCCATCTGGTTTAAGTAAAGGAGGAACTGTTGCATCTACATCGAAGAGTGCAGATTTAAGGGTAGTCCACTACTTATGTTCCTGGGTTGTACCAGAAAGGGTTTCTTTTATAGTTAGAGTGTATTCCTTTTCAGTTGAAGCATAAACTCTCTGAGCAAAAGCTCTAAGCTGAGTATAGTTATTCCAGGTTAAATCTGATCTGTTACCCTTCCAAAGATGATAGGCCTCCTACTTCTCCAAATAAGCAGGTCGGCAATCATCATTGAACCATGGTTTGTCCTCCACTCTTTACCTTAGCACACGAGAAGAGATACGCCTATCAATTATGTTGACTAGATTCTCATTCAAAGGGATAGCAAAATAAATACTACTATACAATTGTGACCAATTCAAGCCCAAGAGATCATGCAAAATCCAATTCCAGTCTGCTTGAGATTTCATATATAACTTACATGAGTATGATACATCAGGGACAGGCTGCTCAATCTTCACTACTAATGAAATCAAGACAAGATCAGATGTCCCAGCTAGAGAACCAACCTTACTTGTTATAAAGCCAGGGGAGTCAGTGTATACAAGGTCCAAGCAGTTTCCAGACCTGTGAGCCGCTTCACTTATGATTTGCTCACAGCCTGATTCAGAGGCAAAGTCTTAAGTTTTTAAGCCAGAGTGACCGGTAGGGGAAACAGAACTTAACCACTTCCTATGGTGAGCATTGAAATCCCCAACAAAGACAAAAGAGGCCTTTCTATCATCTTTTTGTATCTTGCCCATAATGACAATCGATGATTGAATCATCCATGTCTAGATTCCAGTAGATTGAACATAAGTAGAAGTTTTTATGCCCGCCACAAACCTCTATTACCTGAATCTCATGACATCCACATTTATAGCAGGACATATGAGAAGCAGGGTACTCAGTCCTAATATACACCGCCATTACCCTGGCCCTAGGGATGGCATCAAGTTTCAACATTATTGGCTTCTTAAAACCAGTTATAAGGAGCTCAGATGAGTGCCTCATATTAGAAACCAAAGTTTCTGAGCACAAAAGAATATCATAGTGTCTGGATGCAAATGTAAGGTCTTGAATATTTGCATGACGACCACGAATATTGCAATACAGTAGACAACATTGACGAAATCTAAGACGTACTGGTCCTGGATTTCGATCAATGTCTCCAAAGAGCATAAGAATTAATGGTAATAAAAACGATACATCATACTTAACAAATAGAGTAACGAGAATGATAACAAAAACAATCTATTTTAAGGAAATATAAATAAAATGATTGATCAAATACATAGACTATACAAAAAAATAAAAGTCGAACAAATTGGTCAACATGGAGCCCATACACTATGTAAGGCTAAACACCCTCCAGGGAGGACAGTAAGTATGGTTTTGAGAGGAGATAAAATCAGATAAGGAAAAGACAACCTCTTGATAAACTACCAGGCATCCATGGCCTTTCTATTAAGGCTACCCTAAACACCATTTAAAAAACAAAAAAACAAGAAGAAAAAAATGAGAATGATGTGTTCGAGTGTACCCTCAAGCAAGAGAACTCTAACCCAAAATTGTGGAAGACCATGGTACAGAGGCTATGGCACTACCCAAGACTAGAGAACAATGGTTTGATTTTGGAGTGTCCTTCTCCTAGAAGACCTGCTTACCATAGCTAAAGAGTTTCTTCTACCCTTACCAAGAGAAAAGTAGCCACTGAACTATCACATTACAGTAATAAGCCCCTTAAGCGAAGAAGTGTTTGGTAATTTCAGTGTTGTTAGGTGTATGAGGAAAGACGAGAAAGTGTAAAGAATAGGCCAGACTATTCGGTGAATGTGTAAGCAAAGAAAAAAGAGCCGTAACCAGAGAGAGGGATCCAATACATTACTGTCTGGCCATTCAAAGGGTCCCATAACTATCGAGTGGTAGTATCTCAACGGGTGACTGCTACATATACATATATATAGATATATATATGCAAATATATATATATATATATATATATATATATATATACACACACACATATATATATATATATATATATATATGGATGTATATATTATATATTATCTTCTATCATACGATACTATATTCATTTATATTACATCCTATCATGTCATTACATTTAATATTTCATATATCTTCGTCTATCACATATTTGATATATACAGTATATATATATATATATATATATATATATATATATACATACATATATATATATATATATATATATATATATATATATTTATATATATATATATATATATATACATTTATATATTTATATATATATATATATATATATATACATATATATTTATATATATATATATACATATATATATATATATATATATATATATATATATATATATATATTATACAATGTAGTTCCCGGGTGGCAAACTAAACAAACTCTTGAGTTCCAAACTTACCTGTTTGCTTTTACATTAAATCAGTTACACTTGAAAATATTAGCACCCGAACTCTGAGACAGGTATATAACTCCAGACAGCAATATATAAAACACTGAATATCCAAAGGTCTCCTTAGTACATTCAAAACGAAATTTGGTAATTATTCTTAAGACTTATTTAAAACCACCTCTTGCTTCAATTCTTTCCAGGATACGAGCAAGTATGTAATAAACACTGATGTTTGAAATAGTACACTCTTTACAAAAATAAATATATTCTATGTAAATTACAACACCTTGAAAAGAATTCACATAAAACTAATCACTCAAAATATTAAGCTGAACAAAACTTCGATTAAGACAAAATTGTTACGATCTGAAAATTATATAATCACATAACTTGAAATATTAGATCTGAATAAACCTTAGACTAAGACAAAAGAGATAATACTTATGAAAATTATACAATCACTTGTTTCACTTGAAATGGAATCTGAATACAATATTTAAGTTTGAGACATAATGAAAATAGATAACCACATCACGATACCAATACCTTTCACCTTACTACAAGGCCAGTTACAAAACTCCACATAATGCCAACACTCACCCAAACGCAATAAATTTAAGATCACCTTTGACTTCTTTCG
>NC_090728.1:97403802-97421302 GCF_036898095.1 Palaemon carinicauda
TCTCCATGCCTTGAGTAATCTTTCCAACTTTAGCATTGAAGTCACCAATCACGATTTTCACATCTCCCTCTGGGATCTTATCTATTACACTCTGCAGGTCTTCATAGTATTCATCTTTCATATCTTCAGGGGCATCATTTGTTGGTACATAGCACACTATAATGCTCATATTTCTCTGCTTTGATTTAAACTTTGCAAGTACCAATCTGCTATTTACAGTTCTCCAATCAGTTAATGCCTTTTCCGCTCTTGGTGTCATCATCATTCCAAGCACTTCTCTTCCAACTCCATCAGTTCTTTCTGAATATATATATACATATATATATATATATATATATATATATATATATATATATATATATATATATATATATATATGTATATATATATAATTGTATATATATATATATACATGTATATACAGTATATATATATAAATACATATATATATATATATATATATATATATATATATATGCATATTGCCTTTGTCTAAGATTTTCTTACCAATCCCCTTACAATGCATTTCACTTAGGGCCATGATATACAAATTATACTTCATAAATTCATTCGCTACTTGCTGTAACTGTCAATCTGATTCATGGTTTTAACATTCCAATGACCAATTTTAAATTTTTCTTTAGTATTTATAAACTGGGAGATTCTTAGCACCCTGTTACGCCTGGGACTGGGGGCCATTCTGTCATTTACACTTTCCAGAGACTGACTAAATTCATAGAGGATTCATTGGCAAGATTCATCGAAGGATAGCCAGTTCCTTGTGATCCACAGTGCCTATCTAACTAAGCCAAGAGATCCCTGCTGGTCCACATTAATTCAAGTAAGATCATCCGCCAGGCATCAAGGGTATAAGCCGAAGAGACAGCTTGTCTTTCTCCTTAAACCCAATCCGTCACCCTGCTGCCAGTAGCTTCTTCGAGATTTAGGGGGGCATTTCTTCCATACCCAAAGTTCTCGTTACTTCACCAGGTTGTTCATCCGCTTATACAACCATCAACAAACATGGAATGCTAAGATATACCGCCTAGCACGGTAATATACCGTGTAGCACAGTAAGATATACCTCCTTGCATGGTATATATATATATATATATATATATATATATATATATATATATATATACATATACATATACACATTAGTGTATAAACATGGTA
Organism: Palaemon carinicauda; assembly: GCF_036898095.1. NCBI lineage: Eukaryota > Metazoa > Arthropoda > Malacostraca > Decapoda > Palaemonidae > Palaemon > Palaemon carinicauda. The sequence continues at coordinate 97,404,982 of NC_090728.1, forward strand.
TCATATAATGAGTGCCATATGTAGATGAGATAATGTTGAGGGGTAGATGGAAATGGTTTGGGCATGCTCTTCCCACTCTCAAGAGAGATTACTTCACCAAATGTTTAAAGGTGCGATTAGATTTTAGAGTTTTTTCCGCGAGTTGCTCTCAGACAGCTGCTCTATGGAATGTAAACAGGCTGTAGAGTACTCTCCGAGATTTTCTCTCTACTCTCGCGAGTGTTTCTCTTCTCTCGCGCAAGCTACAGTCTAAACAGTCTAGACAGCACTCTCGTAGAGCTAGGTTGTTGCTCTCCACTCTCTCCAGTGAATATTCAGATCTCTGAGAGTTTTCGTTACTCTCGCGAGAGAACATGTGCCCAAAAGTGGAATAAAGACCAAACAATTGCATTAATTCAGCAATACGAGAAATTTCCTGAACTGTGGAATGTGAATTTGCCTGAGTACAGAAACAAAGAGCTGAAAATTAGTAAAATTAAAGGAATAGCTGAGAACTTGGGAATTAGCAAAAAAGAAATTACAAGGAAATGGCACAATCTCCGGAGTCTAATGTGTACTGAAGCTAGAAAATTGAAGAAGAAAAAAAATGGGAGTAGAGCTGAAGAAATAATTAGTGAAAAAAAAATTAAAAAACAATAAAAAAACACTACCCACAAACATACACACACACACTTCAATATCCGTTATTTTTAACGTTATTTTTTTAAATATATTTAATTCAAATAAATGCTTAAAATTTACATATTTAATTTAAATATTTGAATTTAACGGGAACGTGCAGTAGATTATTTGTTATTATTATTAAAAATAAAAATATTAAATACATTTAATTTAAATAAATGATTAAAATTTAAATATTTAATTTAAATTTTTGGATTTAACGGGCACGTGCACTAGTTACTTTGTATTTATATGTTATGCTTTCTTATCCTAACCTACCCTCCCTCACTTACTGCTCACTCCAGCATTTTTTTGTGTTTACACAGTGTTTTATAAAACACTTTATTTCTTCAGGAACTGCCTAGCTCTGAATTGATCTGGAAACGGGAATCAACCAGAGCAATCTGAAAGTATTAATTTGGAAATAGGAACCCCCAAACATACGAAGTTCTTATAGCTCGATGTATCTTCCTCAAACAATTTTCTTAATAATTTTGCATGTGCTCCATCTTCTCCCCCTCTGCTTATCCATTTTCGGACCCACAAACTTCTTTTCCTTTTCTTTTTCACTTCGTTCATAATTATTAATGCAGCAGCAACACGGTACTTTTGAGACATGTTCTCTCAACCCTCGCTAGTTGTCGACTGGCACTGGCTCCAGTGTAAATAGATGCGCGAGAAATCTTACCCGACTCTCAGACACTTTCTCTCGCGACACTCACAAATAGCTCTCGGAGAGAAAAACTTGCTGGTAGTATAAACACGCTGTAGAGAAAGTCGCGCGAGAGTAGCCGTCTCTCGGGAGAGTTTAATCTCCAGTCTAATCGCACCTTTAGAGTTAGTAGTCCCAGGTATACATGGCTGAGGACTATGAAGTGTGAAGTATGAGATGATGAATGGAGAAGTATTGAAGTAAAAGTACAGATGTGCCGATACCACTTTGGAGCCCGATACAGATACTGATACCTAATTTTTTCTAGATCGATACCGATACTCATTTTTTTTTAGACTGATACCGATACCTAATGTTTTCTAGACCGATACCGATACCAATACCAGAGAAATAACCGATGCCGATACCAATACCAACCGATTTGATGACTGACTTTTCAACCTTTTCAATGTGTGAAATGTAGTGTGTGAGGCATCATTAGGCCTATTCAGTAAACAGTACATGACAAGTACTTTGTGGTATCTATTTAACATAAAATATTGTTCTAGAGATTTTTTTTTTTTTGAAACATGTTAAACTCTAGATATGTCCATGGCAATGATACAATATGATCATAAATCTAATGGCTTCCCATATACGATTTTTTTTTTTATTACTGAATATTATAATATTAGTTCAACTAGATCACTGAAATAGAAAAAAAAATAGCTGTTCTTAAACAGAGTTAAAGCAATGAATTATTTGCATTTGAAAATTTAATCAGCGTGAGGAGCTAAATGGTAGCGTTAAGAAAATGTAATAGGTTTTCATTTCTAACCCTCAATCTCAGCGAATTTCTTCCTAAAAGCATTATATTCTACTCATAACCCTTTGTCTTTTAGTTAACGTTTAGGTCCAGTTGTTTGCGTGAATTCTAGTACACACTAAGGTGGTAGAATAGAAATTTGGAATGTATACCGAAATTCATATAGGGATTATACGAGGATTCACCAGTAATACTAAACTTCTTTATTTGGCAAAGTCCATATTTCAGTTATTGAAATGTTAACTATTCTATTAAAAACCCAAAGTTACTCCCATCTAGTAGTAGATCTCCATTAGTAATAGGAGAGAGATACTATTTTCTCTATAATGAATTATAATAAATTGTCAGTTGGTTAGAAAAAAAGGCAAAATTGGCAGCTTCACTTCCACCCCCCTCCATATTACGAAACTATCAAATCATCAGGATGAAAAAGTTTCTGGCTTTGATGTGAAGTTATAATACTATAACAAAAGTGTTATTTGTTGATACATTAGAAGAATAAGATTACACGAAATTGTTCAAAAATATAATAATAAAAATAGAAGAAAAAACATGGCAAGACTACGCCCCTTGTGGCCACGGGGCATAATTACCATTAGAATATCGTCAACGTATCCTTGCATGTCGTAAGAGGTGACTAAAAAGGACGGGATGAGGGGACTGGGAACCCCTTGGAGGAAAAATAATCCTCCTAGGGGAACCCCCTCTCCTGTATTTCATTCCTGTGAGATATCAAAGAGGAGGAGCTGGGGGAAGTGTGACTGCTGTCGGCACTCTAGTTTTGGGGTGTCTGAATGTGTGTGGATGTAGTACGATAGAGAGTAAAAGATGTGAGATTGGAAGTATGTTTAGGAATAGAAGAATGGAGATATTGGCCTTGTGAGAGACAAAGATAAAAGGGAAGAGTGAAGTGATGTTTGGTGAAGTGACTGTTAGCGTGTCTCGGATTGAAAGGAGAAGAGCAAGAGAGGGTGTGGCTTTATTGCTGAGTGAATGGATTACAAGTAAAGTAGTGGAATGGAAGGAGGTATAATCTAGGCTAATGGGAGTAAGGGTTAGGTTGGGTAGGGAATGATGGGATTTTATTAGTGCAAATGGGCCAAGTTATGAGAAAAGTGAAGAAGAACGGAATGGATTCTGGAATGAATTAACTGGGTGTGTAGAAGGACTGGATAGAAGGAATTACGTAGTTTTGATAGGTGACTTAAATGTTAGAGAGGGTGCTGGAGAGGTAAAAGGTGTCATTGGGAAGTATGGCATACTAGGTGAAAATGAGAGTGGTAAGAGATGTGTGTTGAGCAAGAGCTGGTAATAAGTTCTAGTTAAAAAAAAAAGAAAGATAATAACACATATACATGGGTAAGAGTGACAAATGGAAGAGTTATAGAAAGAACATTAATGGATTATGGTGTTTAAAACTAGAAGGATGTTTGGAAGATTGAAGTGAAGATGTACACTTGTTTAGGGGTATGGCTAACAGTATTCTGATCAATTTTTGGTTAAAGGAAAATTAGTTGTAGCAAATGAGTGGGGGGATGTAAAAGGGAGGTAGTGAAGGTTGAAGAGTTAATAAAACCAGCGGTAAAATTTGAATATCAACAAAGGTTGGAAGTGGCATATGACAGAGTGAAAGTAAGAGAAACTGGTAATTTAGAGGAATGGTGGAAGTTAGTAAAAGAAAATTTTTTTTGGACTGCAAGTGATGTGTGTGACAAGAGGATTGTTGGAGGCAGCATGAGGAACGGTAGTGAATTGTAGAATGAAGGAGTGAAGATAAAAGTGGAAGAGAAAAAGAGGGCATTCGAAGAATGGCTGAAGAGTAATAGTGTAGAGAAGTAAAGAAGATATAGAGAGGAAAATGTAGAATTGAAACATAAGGTATCTGAGGAAAAGAGGGCGGATGACGGGAGGTGGGGTCAGGGATCAGGTCGTTCATATAAAGAGAATAAGAGGCAATTTTGGAAAGAAGGGAAGAGAGTAGGGAAGGGTGGTTCGAGAATTGAAGAGACAGTGAAAGATGGAAATGGAAGGCTGTTGAAAGGAGGCGAGGCACGGGAAAGGTAGGTGGAATATTATGAAAGTTTACTGAATATTGAGGATAATAGGGAGGCAGATATAATTGCTGTTGCAGGTGTTGAGGTGCCAGTGATGGTAGATGAGAATGAGAGAGAGATTACAAGAGAGAAAGTGAAGAGAGCACTAAATGAAACAAGAGTAGGAGAAGCACCGGGTATGGATGGTTTGAGGACTCAGATGTTAAAGGAAGTGGGTGTGACTGTACTTGAATGGTTGGCGACATTGTTTAATATTTGTTTTATGTTGTCAATAGTACCAGTGGCCTGGGTGTGTGCGTGTATTGTACCACTATATAAAAGTAAGGGAGATGTGCACGAATGTTGTAATTCAAGGGACATTAGTTTGTTGAGTGGGGTTGGAAAAGTGCATGGTAGAGTACTAATAATAGGATCAAGGATAAAAGAGAGAATGCAATCATATTACAGGGTGGTTTTAGAAGAGGGGATGTATGAATAAAATTTTTACAGTCAAGCATTAATGCAAGAAATATTTAGCAAAAGGCCAGGAATCTGGAGAAAGTATATGATAGACCTGATAGGGAAGCGATATGGAACATGATGAGATTATATGGAATCGGTGGACGGTTGTTGCAAGCAGTAAAGAGTTTCTACATAGGCATGTGTTAGGATAGGAAATGAAGTGAGTGAGAGGTTTCCAGTGAGAGTGGGACTGAGACAAGGATGTGTGATGTCACCATGGTTGTTCAATTTGTTTGTTGATGGAGTGATGAGAGAAGTGAATGCTCGAGTTCTTGGTCGAGGATTGAAACTGATAGATGTGTGACGTGAGTGGGAGGTAAATCAGGTGTTGTTTGCAGATGATACTGTACTGGTTGCAGACTCGGAAGAGAAGCTTAGTCGATTAGTAACAGAGTGGAAGGGTATGGGAGAGAATGAAGTTGAGAGTTAATGTGGGTAAGAGTAAGGTTATGAGAAGAATGAGGAGGGTGGTGCTAGGTTGAATGTATGTTTAATGGAGAGTTACTTGAGGTAGTAGATCATTTTAGGTACTTGGGGTCAGTTGTTGCAGCAAATGGTGGAGTAGAAGTAGATATACATCAGAGACTGAATGAAGGATGTAAAGTGTTGGGGGCAGTGAAGGGAGTGGTAAAGAATAGAGGGTTAGGCATAAATGTAAAGAGGGTTCTGAATGAGAAAGTGATTGTACCAACAGTGATTCATGGATCAGAGTTGTAGGGAATGAAAGCAACAGAGAGACAGAAATTTAATGTGTTTGATATTAAGAGTCTGAGGAGTATAGCTGGTGTATCTCGATTAGATAGGGTTAGGAACGAAGTAGTGAGGGTGAGAATGGGCGTAAGAAATGATTTAGCAGCTAGAGTGGATATGAATGTGTTGAGGTGGTTTGGCCATGTAGAGAGAATGGAAAGCAGCTGTTTGCTGAAGAAGGTGATGAATGCAAGAGTTGATGGGAGAAGCACAAGAGGAAGGCCAAGGTTTGGGTGGATGGATGGAATGATGAAATCTCTTGGTGATAGGAGGATAGATGTGAGAGGCAGGGGAGCTTGCTAGAAATAGGAATGAATGGCGAGCGATTGTGATACAGTTCCGGTAGGCACTGCTGCTTCCTCAAGTTGCCTTGGTGACTGCAGAGGTAGCACTAGTAGGGGATTCAGCGTTATGAAGCTTCATTTGTGGTGGATAACGGTAGAAGGGGTGGGCTTTGGCATCCTAGCAGTACCAGCCAAACTCGGATGAATCCCTCGTAAGGCTGGGAGGAGCAAAGAGAGGGAAAGTCCACTTTTTGTTCTTTTTTTTATGTCGGCTACCCGCCAAAATTGGGGAAAGTGCCTCGGTGAATAGAAATAGATGCTCCGTCTACTTCAGCCACGTTGTTTGGCTGTGCGATGTCATAATTGTTGGAAACACGTTTAATCTGAACACAAGGAAATCTTTGATGTTTGAATAACTCCAAGAACAAGTATCAAAGTATCGGGAATTTAAGATCATTTCTTGATTGGCCGATACTCATGGTGGAAGCCGACACAGTTACCGATACCGATACTGGTGTCATGACAGTATTCAATACCGATACCGATACTCACGAAAAGGGCCGATACTACAGATACCGATACTATCGGCAGGTCTTTAATTAAAAGCTCAAGATACAGATGTCTGGGGAAATCTAACTGAGGCCCTTTGCGTCAACAGGCGTAGGAGGAGATGATGATGATGATATAATGAGAAGATTTTCTAAGTTGGCTGTAATAGGCATCTAAGAAAATCTTTCTGCGCCAGTTATAACGCAATGCTTCAGAAAGCTTGAGTTAAAAACCAATGGAAATGAAAAATTCTTTGACTTTCTTAGAACACAAAAGTATCTTTATTAATGCATCGCATATTGAAAAGAAACTAAGTTTATAATAAAACTGGAAATTTAAACGATGAAGTTAAAGACTGCGTTTCTTTCTTTACTATCCAAGTAAAATTGGCTTTCAGCCCTAGTAAAAATTTAGTTCAATTTCAGATAAAATCTTATCATATTTTCTTATATTTATAAATGGATGGAAACTTTGTTTGTCTGTGCGTGTGGACATATACAGTATGCCTGCCTTTTATTGGCTATTATTGGTATCCACAAAATCTCTCTCTCTCTCTCTCTCTCTCTCTCTCTCTCTCTCTCAACCAAAAGGCCGAGCCTTTCTAACAATAGAATTGCTGAGGTTTCATTTATTTTTTTTCATTCTCGCATTCAGGTTGCTTTTTATCATTCTTTGTCAAAATGACAGAGAGAGAGAGAGAGAGAGAGAGAGAGAGAGAGAGAGAGAGAGAGAGAGAGAGAGAGAGAGAATTTCTAAATATAGATTTAGGTATTGATATAGAATAAATATACTCCCGGGGTCCATTTGGCCTTTTGTTGTTACGGGTTTCTTTTATCTTTTCTATAGGCACAAAGGGACTGTAGAACCATAGTTACTTTTTATTAAAATTTGCCCCCCCCCGCTCTCTCTCTCTCTCTCTCTCTCTCTCTCTCTCTCTCTCTCTCTCTCTCTCTCTCTCTCAATAACGCATATAATGGAATTATACACTCAAAACTTAGCACTTAACATTGTGAATAAATTTCACATACCTCTTCAACTTAACAGATTTTTTTTTCTTTTATGAAACTAATAGATATTATTCATAGCATTGCTCCAAATGTTAGGTTCTCCTACTTTACGGTCCTAAAATATCCTTTACTGTTGGCTATTGATAGGCACGCAAGTATAATTACTTCTCATTTGACTTACCTCTATCTTTTCACTATTGTAGCATTGTTACCAATGGAATCTGTAGTTTGGTTCGTACATTTGAATTAGCAAAATGGATAATCAACGCTCTACCTATTGTAAGTAAACAACGAAATGACCATACTGATATGAATTTCAAAAAGGCGAACATAATTCCTTCGTTCATCAGCGTCATTTTGCTTTTATATATATATATATATGGATTAATTTAGTATGGCCTAGGAAAACATTTAGCACTATGGTACAACCCTGGCAAAACCCTGTAGTTCTTGTAAGTTATGTCAGAAAATTAATACAAAGGTTAGTAGCTTTTACTCGGATACCGTATCAGAATTACATATCTTCCTACTAAAGAAATTAAAGTCTTAACAGCACAAAAGCCGAACCCAGAGATAAATATTTCAAAAGTATACAAAAGCTTGCCAAGATTAAACGTCAAGGAAGTAAATTTGAGGTTGATGGTCTATTTAAAGATCGAATAATAACGTAATGATACATACAAATACGAAAAGCAAACATACCTGTAAAAAGATAAGAGAAGCTTAGTAATTAACTAAAAAGGGGCACTCGGTGGAGAGCATGTCTTCGCCACGCCAAACAGTCCTAATTTGCTCTTAACTCCACTGTGTACTTGTATTTCAATGTATTTTCTTCGAAATCTAATGGATACCCTTCGGTTATACCACACATGTCCACCAAGTTTCGTTGAAATTAGTTTAACAGTTTTTGCGTAATGTTGTTCACAAAAAAAAAAAAAAAATAAATAAATAAATAAAACCTAACAAAATATTTGCCATTTACTTAACATTGCGACTATTTTCAAAGTACTGCTACTTACTCGTACTTTGACGTACAGTACCTTATCCAAAATGTTACAGATTCATCTATGGGGCAAACAAACTAATAAACGATGATAGGGGTGAATACATACCCTTAGCAAAATCTTTGATATTTGTAAAGGGAATAAGGCTTGCGAGGTAAGCTAAAATTCTCAATACAATAGTACACCTGACAGGTATTAGGTAACTACTAACGGTTTTTCCAGAGACTAACCCGAACTAAAGTTCTAAACGGTAGAGCAGCAACGACAGTGGCGGTACAAATTAGTGAATGGTTGTTAGAGTAAAACAAAGGTGAATAGACCAACAACTGAAGATCTGGATCACTAGGTAAAATAATAATGTTGCATTTTATGTTTAATGCAGCATTGGTGACAATAAAAAATGCTGAAAATTAAAATGAAAGATTAAATAAAAAAGGAAAATATGATTTCATTATAAACTTTTGATAGTAAGTAAAGGATATGCAATGCTTCCTCCCAAAATGGATCACTAGACGCCGTGAGTGATCCATTTTGGACAATGGTAGTGAATACAGTACGTCGAGAGTAATCGTAATATTTACGATATTTTACAAGATTCACAAAATAATCACAGTTCCTCTATTAATATTAATTTACAAAAATTATTGGGAAGGTACGTGGTGGGCTGTGGCACACATATTTTCTCGTAAAACATGTTCATACGATTTCCAGATTTACCTAACTTCTATTTTGATATTTTACACTAAATAAGTATACATCTAAATGTTATACTTGATTTACTATGAGCGACTTTTGATAAACGAAACAAGGCAATTTCAAGTAACTGGTACGCCATAGAGCAACCATGTGCCGCCAGAAATATAGCCCAAAAAATGTTTACATATCCTTAGCTGAAAATTATGAAAAATATAGTTCTTCTAAAAGGTTGAGCAACATATTTTGAGAAAGTTGTTCATATACGTTAAAAATGCATGATGAAACATTAAAGAAATGTGACAGCAACAATATTGTAGAGTCCTTTTTCCCATTCACAGACATTTCAAAAAGATTATTAGAACAAGAACATCCATTTTAGATTAAGTATACACCATATCTATACCAGACTGGTGTATTTGGTGATATGTTAACTGACATAGCTGGACTACGTTACTCACAAAAATACACATCAGGAGGCTTAATTTGTACCCATGAAAATACTCAACAAAATGATGATAATGGTTTGATTCCTTAAAGTCACATCGATAGGTTTTTTTGGTCTTATCGTGACTAGAACAGAGATTAGTCAACCAAGTCTGGTGATAGCATGAATGATGTGAGAAGCTAAAATCACTTAGGAAGTATTTTTGACCTATTTGGGAATCAAACCTAAGACTTCAGACTTTGCAGTCTCGAAGCACTACAACTTACTTTACTTGCTTTGATGGCTGTTTATCCGGTCCCTTACAGCAGGAGAACCCCACTCTCTACAGCAGTGGTTCCCAACCTTCTTCCAGTGGTGACCCCATTTCAGCTTGACCATACTTTTTGCGACCCCACTCAAATATCAAGGCTACCTGTATATTCTTTTTTTTTTTTTTAGATAAAAGAATATAATTGATTAAAGTACACTGTTTATCATTGAATAGCAAAAACCCAAAAATGCACTTATATATAATATATAATTTCTTTATAAAAGACACACTGCATAATAGAATGTTATTGATATGAGTAACGCAAGCATTATCTTGATAATAAACAATGATGTTCTTCATGTGATTCATGGGATGGTTAGAACTGCTTTTCCATCGCCAGTATCTCATTCCGCACTGATGTTTACGATAAAGCACAACGCAGTTCATCTTCAGCATGGAGATTAGTTCTCAGCTTCAACTTAATTAAAAGTACAAATGAAAAGGTCACTTCACACATATTTCGAAGAAGTGGGCATAACATTTTGAGCATACCTTCAGCCAAAATGGATATTGACGTAACTGCTTTATCCAGAACTGAATCTCTGTTAGGGAATCAGAGTAAGCTTTGGCACTGTCAGATCTAATAAGATCAGTAAATTCCTATGGAAATCTTTCAGGAACATTTTCGAATGGTTTATTTGAGGTAACGTGTGGGATAACAGAGGCTTTTCTGGAAAATATTTGCTAAATTCCTCTTTTAAGTTCTCTAAGAAGAAGAATGAGTAAACTTTGAAAACTGTTTGAATGGAATATCAGTGTCATTTTATTCAATAGATGCATTTAATGTGGGAAACATGCACAAATTTCTTTCTCTTCACTTACTCCAAAAGATCCAGCTTCATTTGAAAGGCATTTAGTTTTTCTTTCTGAAATGGAAGATTAAGGGAATTCAGAATTATGAAAAATCTATTAAGTATGCAGTTTTTGCCCAATTACTCATATCACCTAAGAAACTGGAAAGTTATGTTTTTCCTTGCCGAGATAAGAATTCTCTCACCTCACTATTCAACTAAAAGGGGATTACCTTTTGGTAGATACCTTACTCCAGTTTGTAACATAACTTCATACTTAGAATCCATTTTTTATGACACACTTTAGCAAACAAGCGGTTGTTCAATGCATTTGACTTTATAAAGTTAACTGCTTCAAAAACTGATTGCATAACTTTTCAAATCTTTGGCAATGTTTCTGCAGAAAATACTTAACGATGTATCATGCAATGAATTCCAACAACTTCTGGAGAAATATTCTTTACCTTCTCTTGAAACCCAGATCTACGACCTAGCATAGAATGTGCACCATCAGTACAAATATCACCGACATTTTCCCACATCAATCCTCTTTTTTTCTAAGAAACTATCCTTTTTTTTTTTTTATTAAATATACCACAGCTTTAGTTGTTTCTGATGGTCTGCAAGAAAGAAATTCATCCTTAAAATCGCCATAAACTAATAACCGAGGAAGATTACCTATATATGTTGATTCATCAACTTTTAATGTGATGAGATCAAGTGGAGATGTACAGTATGATTAGAAAGCGTTATAATTTCCGAGGATTTAACTCCCTTATCTTCAATTATGTCACGAACGATGTCTTTTGCAAAAGGTGAAATGAATTCCTCACCAATGACATGCGGTTTTTTTTTCATTCTTTCTTTCTTTCTTTCTTTTTTTTTTTTTTCAAAATTTCTATCTCTGTCAAGAAGAGAATTTTTCAGACCACATGGCTATTCTTAAAAAAAAAAAAAAATGGGCTTTCTTTACTGAACTTTGCATTTTTCCACTCAAAATGATGTCTTAACGTTACTTATCTTGAGTCATTGATTCTTCTGAGAGCACTTCACTGCACATCAAAATTGAGTTTTTTCTTTCCCTGCTGAGATAAAGCAAGTATAACCTATGTTAATGTAATCGTCCATATATTTCTGGTTTCCTTTGTTGTTTGCCATTGCCATAATTGCAACAACCTATTGTAAAATCAAATGAGAGAGAGAGAGAGAGAGAGAGAGAGAGAGAGAGAGAGAGAGAGAGAGAGAGAGAGAGAGAGAGAGAGAGAGAGATTAAAATCAGTCAATTAAAACTTGATAATGATAACTATGATGATAGCAGGGAAAATTCTATGAAAACATATAATTATAAACACAAATGTGTCTGCATTTGTGTCTTATATATATATATATATATATATATATATATATATATATATATATATATATATATATATATATATATGTATGTATGTATGTAGTGCACACGCACATGCATATACACAGATACATACACATACACACTTCTCTCGTCCTCTCTTTCATTTACATTTTTTTAAAGGAATTTTAGACTATACTACGTATCTGCATTTTAAGTAATCATCAACAACTCGTTTGTCATTTCTGTCTTATATATGCATGTCTTACTGCAGCTTAAGTTTATAAACAACAATAGTTTCGTCATATATGACTATTTTGAGTTTCCTAATTTGTAGTTAGAATATAGTTTTTAATAAATATCATAATTAATAGATAATTCAAATATAAAAAAACTTTCTATTACCCGAATACAAACAAAAACCTCAGAAATAAACTTAAATAATGAAATTTATAACAATCTTGAACCTAACAATGCTCCATACCTATAAATTTCCAAATACAAATTCATTGTTTGTTCAAGCCGACTGGTAGCACAGTGACACAGTTATACCAGATGCAATCTATTTAATTAACAAAAATGATCAGAAACAGACATATAAATATATATATATATATATATATATATATATATATGTATATATATATATATATATATATATATATATATATATATATATATGTATATATATGTATATATATACGTATATATATATATATATATATATATATATATATATATATATATATATACCAGCCACCCGTTGAGATACTACCGCTAGAGAGTTAATGTGGTCCTTTAACTGGGCAGCAGTACCACAATAGATCCTTCTCCCTGGTTACAGTTCACTTTCTCTTTGCCTACACATACACGGAATAGTCTGGCCTATTCTTTACAGATTCTCCTCTGTCCTCATACACCTGACAACACTGAGATTACTAAACAATTCTTCTTCACTCAAGGGGTTAACTACTGCACTGTAATTGTTCAGTGGCTACTTTCCTCTTGGTAAGGGGGGAGAGACTATTTAGCTATGGTAAGCAGCTCTTCTAGGAGAAGGACACTCCAAAATCAAACCATTGTTCTCTAGTCTTGGATAGTGCCATAGCCTCTGTACCATGGTCTTCCACTGTCTCTTGGGTTAGAGTTCTCTTGCTTGAGGGTACATTCGGGCACACTATTCTGTCTAATTTCTCTTCCTGTTGTTTTGTTAAAGTTTTTTTAGTTTATATAGGAAATATTATATTTTAATGTTGTCACTGTGCTTAAAATATTTCATTCTTCCTTGATTCCTTTCCTCACTGGGCTATTTTCCCTGTTAGGGCCCCTGGGCTTATTGCCTCTTGCTTTTCGAACTAGGGTTGTAGCTTAGCAAGTAATAATAATAATATATATGTATATATATACATATATACATATATACATATATATGTATATATGTATATATATATGTATTTATATACATATATACATATATATATTTGTATATATACAAATATATATGTATATACATATACATATACATATACATATACATATATATATGCATATATATACATATACATATGTATATATATACATATATATGTATATATATACATATATATATATATATATATATATATATATATATATATATATATATATATATATATATATATATATATACACACACAAAACACAGGTTGGGACCAGATATAAAATACAGATTTTTTAAATCTATGGATAAACCCTCTAAGTACTTTCCACATAGATAATCGTTATTGTTAAACCTTCTCTGTACAAAATTATCTGAGGAAGGCCAATAGACAGCATTATAATGTACAGTATGTACATGTGAACGATCGGCCCAGTTGATCGCCAGATTGAGGTATATGCAAAAAAGGGAAACAACTCAGTTTGAGTATGGTCATTCTATCCTTCCTTTTTTAGATTTATATATACCACCTTAGGTAGGAATGGGGAAATTTTTTGGTAAAGCCTACTGAATCCTCTTAATCCAGTGATATCCGCCAACACCCTTTAGATTATTATCATGCCTTCACGACCCCAAGGAAATTGCTTGCCGCGTCGAGACCCCAGGGTTGGGAACCACTGCTCTACAGGGCCTTTGTTGTCGTTTTACCCTGTTCGTTCAGAGTATTTATCGTTTCAGATCACGTATTGTTCATATACTGTTAAATCGTCACTGTTGTAAGACTGTTTAAATAAGAAAATCTTCAGTTTCCTCTTGAAAGCCTTAATGTCTTCAATCATTCAAATGTTTCGTGGGAGCTTATTATATTTAAAGGCTATGGAGCCTAAAGTAAACATATATCTAGGTTCCAGCAGTTTGAAGCCATCTGTAACTATTCTCGTGTCGACACGATTTGTTGGCTGCGTAATATGTACCAATTCTCTTAAGCATTTGGACGACCGGTTCTGATAACTTGTGGGTTACTATACATATTTTAATTAAATTCAATTCTCGCTTTAATCAGCAGCCAGTGTAAATCAATTAGTATAGGGGCGATCCTTTCTCTAGGTGGGACACCTTTTATCAGTCTAAGCCATTGACGTTATTGTTGTTGATTCAGATTAACTGGCCCCTACGGCCAGGCACGGGCTCTTGCCCACTTGCAGCCCGTAGGTGTTGGTTGTTTTTTTAGGTTTGTAGGTGGTTTAGGTTTAGGGATAATCTGTAACTTTTATTTGTGGGTGGTTTGGGATAAGATGTGGGTTAAAGATGATAAGCAACTTTTATGTGTACGTGGTTTGTGGTAGGATGTGGGTCAAGGATAATCAGCAGCTTTGCTTTTCTTATTTTATAGGCCCCAACCTCTATTTGGTCCATGGAAAGGAGGAAAGTGACGTGACAGAGGGGAGGAGGCATCCTCCCCAAAAGAGCACACTGTCTCCAGTCGTTTAGTTGGAGAGAAAGAGGTACAGCAGTAAGTCCCAATGAATAGAAGGGCTCGGGAAGGAGTTGGGAAAGGTTTAGAGATATTGGTATAGAAGAAGTAAAAAACTTCCGTAGTAGCTAAAGCTTAAGTTTTTAGGAGGAGCAATAGTATAATGTTTCAGCTTTAGTAGGAGAGAACTAAAAAGGAGAAATTGGTTAGCAGATGTTGGTGATAGAAAAAGGGTGGAATAAACATTCCTGTACCTGAAAATACTAGAAAAAAAATAGAAATGAAATTCCAATTATTTATTGTGGTCATTGAGACGTCTACGGCTTTCAGATTTAATGTTTAGTTGGGAGAGATTCCTGAACTTCAATAAAGAGAGAAGAGAAGCTGTAAGTGAGAGAAGAGCTAAAATGAGGTTAAATATGGTTTAAGTTGGGTTACTTAGGCTCAAACTGGTGCTGGTATTCCGTTATCTGGGGGGAGGGTAACTGCGGAGAAAGGCTGAGAATGTATCAACATTGGCAATTATGTGTTTTACGATAGCTGTTACAGTTACAGGAATGTTGGGGTTGAAATCCTGTCTTATTAGGCATATTTCTGTACAGTTCAATAGGTAGTGTTGCAGAGGTTTGTCAGTTAGTTACTGACAGTTGTTGCATGGTCTCTCCGGTCTCTATTGTGTTGCTGGGTTTTCTTCATTATCAATTATGATTTGCCAGTTGAACAGATATCCCAGTCGCAGTCTGCAAATAATGGCTGTAACTTGGCGGGAGATTTTTCTTGCAAGTGAATATGGGATTGGGTTTGTGGCTTCGATGCACCATTTGGCTGATCTGGATCCATGAAGGAAGGCTTGCCTTACTTCTCTAATCTTTTGCATGTTGCAAAAGGCTGTCATTTGATTCTTGATGGTTTTCAGGGAAGGTTGAAGTATGATACTGATTGTCTCGCGCATTAGAGTAGATTTGGCTAGGTGATCGGACTCTTCATTGCCAGTGGTTCCAGTGTGACTTGGGATCTGATTTAGGGTTATTTGCCTGTTGTTAATTTGGTAAGCCAAGGCTAGATACTGTATTGCTATGATTAGGTAGACATTTTCAGTGGGTTCTCCTCTCAAATCTGTGTGGATTGTTGTTCTTTCTCCATGTAGACTGGCCGAGTGTTCTAGGGCTTTGGCAATCGCTACTAGCTCGGTTTGTAGCGTGGAGGCGTGGTTTGAAAGCCTCCAGTTTTCTCTGTAGCTTGATGGAGAAACGAGTGATGCGGCTGCTGCAGGAATATCATGATCAAGTGATCCATCAGTACAGTAGATGGTGGGGCTGAGATCTTGCTGATTGAATTTTTGGCTGCTGCTATGAGTTGTTCTGGTATGCAGAGACCTTTGCTTACTGTAGGAAGGATGGTGAAGTTATACTGGATGGGGTCCAGAGACCATGGGGCAGGAGTTGATGTAGCCATCGTGCTTTTGTTGCCCCTTTGTCTTGTAGGCTTCAATTTGCATTTGCATTCTTCTTAGTGTACCCAGCAGTCTCTTTGTGTGTCTTTCGCGG
>NC_090728.1:97423802-97431302 GCF_036898095.1 Palaemon carinicauda
TGTGAGGGAATCACTTAAGTCTGCTTACCCTGCTCCCTTCAAGAAACGAAGTGATGTAGCCACGGACCTACTCAATGTCTAGGTAGCCAATAAGACTTTTCTTTTTCTGCGATTCAAACTGAATATGTTTGTGGCTGGGTTTGTTTGCTGCAGGGAGACCTTTACTCTCCTGCACGTCAAGGAGTGATGCGATGAACTGCCATCAGGGCTCCAAAGAACAGAGTAAGTCTGTAGCATATTATGAACCAGCTTCAACATGTGACACTCATCAATCATGACGTAAACTCGCTGGCTAGTTGAGGGAGGGGGAAAGTATGTGACGAGAGGTTCATCCATTTTCAGACCACAACCTAGCCTGGAGCAAATGCTAACATTAGAAGCATGCCATCCATAACAACACAAATGACCTGGATCCCATGCTTATGTAAAACCACTAGTGCATGTTTGATGAGTACTTTCTGTGTACTTGGAGTTAAGTTCTGAGGAAAAAGTAGGCAATGGGAACCTTCCAATGTCCTTTGTTACCATTCACCATGAATACTAAGACTTCACTCGCCACATTCTCCTCTTCGGGGCCATTACACGAGCGAGCCGTTTTTTGATTACGTGGCTTATATACAAGATTTTCAGAGCAAGTACGTAACAAATTCAAATGCAACAGTTCATGAAAAGACAAGCTTAAACAGCTTCTGTTAACTGTGAGGTGTAGAGCAAGATAGCAATAAAAATGAAAATGCTGTTATAGTGGACGAGCATGTGTGAAACATGTGCGGTATATGGCCCTCACCTAAAAAAGATATATATGTAGGCAGGTTATCTTACAGGGGATACGCAGGTTTTAGGCAATCAATGGAGACCCAGTCTTGTTTGCCACGAATGTTGAGTAAGAATACCCTTGGATTGTGACGGATCAAGAAGAAAGGGCCTGTGTAAGGGGGTGTTAGCAGTGTCTTGCCAGTGTTGTTACGCAGGAAAGTCTGCATTGCAGAGTACAAATCTGTTGGTATGTGTTGCTTAGCTAGGGGCTTGTAAGTCTGGTGGCACTGAGCAAATTTTCCCACAACGGGACATAGGTGCTGGAGATTGTTGGAGGAGGTTGCAGACGGAATAAAATCGTCAGGGATGACCAACAGATCGCCATACATCATTTCAGCCACAAAGATATCCAGGACGTCTTTAGGAGTGGTCATTAGTCCCAGGAGGACCTAGGGAAGATGGATAAACCAGTTGGAGTCCTTGTAGTAGGATCTCAAATTTTCTTTGAGATTCAATGAAAACGTTCAACCACTTCGTTGGCAGCAGAGTTGTAGGCGGTTGTCTAATGTAGGGCGATTCCCAGAAGATTTGCTCATAACGTCCAGAATTGAGAGGTGAAAGTGGTACCCCTGTCAGAAGTAATTTGCTCGGGGATACCAAATCTGGCTATCCACCCTCAGAGTAAGGCAGATGTACATGAGGCAGACGTTACAGTTTCCATGGGAATGGCTTCAGGCAACGAGTGGAGCGGTCGATGACGGTAAACAGGTAATGGCGTCCTTGTGATGTGGGTAGGGGACAAAACATCGCTGAGTTTGAGGAAAGGTGCCCACTCCTGAATCCGTGTGTCTATGTACTTTTGAAGTTTGGCATGAAGTACAGGTGCGGACCCAATCCTTAGCATCCTTAGGAATGTCATGCTAAATGAACTTCGTCTTTAGTAGCTGTGCTGTCGATTGGCATTAGGGATGTGAAAGTCTCTGAGTGAAATCAAACACCTGTTGGCGCATGGGAGCAGGTATCCACGCTCCAGGTATACCATTACTGACGTTACAGAGGAAGGTGGCGTTGGAGTCATCAATAGGGGCGTCTTTCTAGTGGTGGGGTGTGCACGAGGTCCTACATGCTTGGTACTGTGAATCTTTTTATTGGGCTTCTGCAAAGGCGTTGTAAACCAATCCCAGGCGAATGGTGGCCAATGTGTTTCTTGTCAGGACATCAGCAACAGGATTCATTTTCCCAGGGACATGTTGAAGGGTACAATTGTATTCAGCCACGGCGGAGAGATGATGGTATTGTCTGGTGGGCCAGGCGTCAGACTGTCGAGTGAAGGCGTGTACTAGAGGCATGTGGTTCATGCGAATGACAAAGGGCGTACCTTCTAAGAAGTGGTCAAAGGTAGAGTAGCCGGATTCTGCCTTGGACAGTTTTCTACTGAAGAAGGATAATGAGTGGAGTGAGCCATTGACCACCTGCTCGAGTACAGCACCAATAGCAATGTCATTGGCATTGTTGGAGAGAATGAGAGGGTCATGTGGCATGGGAAAAGTCAGTGCAGCACCAGTTTATAGGGCATTCTTTGCTTTGCAGAAGGCTGCATCTTGAAGGTGATACCACTTCAGGTCTTTTTGGGATCCCACTTCAGGTGTTTTTGCTTGTCCTTAAGGGAGGAATAGAGGGTAGCCAGAGTGGTGGGGATAGATGCCAAAAAACGGTGATAATATTTGATCATGCCCAAGAATTCTTGCAGTACTTTGACGGTTGATGGCGTAGAGAAGTTTTGAATGGGTGCTGCCTTCTCAGGGAGGGGGTTGACTCCTTCAGGAGCGATGCAGTGTTCCTTGGCCCCATAGGTACACTTGTTTTACCAGACTACAAGGCTGTTCAGTTGTAGGTGATCGAGCATAATGTGTAGGTGACGGTGTGTTCCTCTTTGGAGGAAGAAAAGACAAGTATATCATCCACGTAACACAGAAGGAGAGGTCCCTTAAGATGCCATCCATCCATCCATGAGGTGTTGAAAAGTGGCCGCAGCATTGCGAAGGCCAAAACAGGAGTAATTGAAGGTTTGTGTACCAAAGGGGAAGTCTTCAGGGTTCATAGGAACATCATAATACACCTAAAGGAGTTCAAGCTTTGAGAAAACCTTAGCAATGTCCGGGAGGTGGTAGTTATCCGGTTCTGTCTGCATGTTCAGCTGACTGTAATTCTTACACGGACGCAGAAAGTCATCTTTCTTCAGGGTGATGTGTAAGGGTGACGATCATGGGCTTGAGGCCTTTTGGTAAAGGCCCATCTTTTCCATTTTGGTGAACATTTGTTTAGCGGCTACCAAATAATTCGGGGCCAAACGCCTGAATCTGGCAAACATTGGTGGCCCCGTTATCTTGGTATGGTGATAAATACCATGCTTGGCAGGAACCGTAGACATTTGGCAAAGTTCTATGCGGAAACTTCCTGGTACGATGTGAGGAGGTGGGTGTAGGTATCTGTGGGTTTGCTGATGTGGAAAGTGAGGCTGGAGGTGGCTAATTAAAGAAGTGTCGACGAGGAAGAGTGTGCGTTGACTAATCTTTGGTAAGCAACATCAACAAGAGGTGGAAATGTGAGAGATAATCCCCACTGAAGATTGACAATGTGACATCAGTAACGAGAATCTTCCAATTATATTTGGCACTTCCAAATGATAATGTTAGGTTTTCGTAGCCGTGGGTGGGTATCACAGATTTGTTGGCAGCTAGCAGGTGGACGTCAGCAGACTTAGACAGACTACTTTGTGTCCTAGAGTGTAGCCTCGGCAGAAGAGAATGGCAAGCACCAGTGTATACCAAAAATCCCACGCCCGTACCTGCATTATGTAAAAAAATAGGTTAGTGACAGAGGAGGTCACTGCCACAAGCGATGGCCTACTTACATGTTTTTTTGACCACTGACAACTGATCGCACATTTCTTTGCAGCAGTCCCAAATTCGGAGTGGTAGTAGCATAACTGTGGCCAATGGGCTTCAGTAAGTGGCTGTGGAGGTCGTTGGTTGTGGCGTGGGAGAGTGGTGGGTGGTGGGCAGCTTTATTGCCGCTCTGGTACGTCATGGGTAGGTTTCTGTGTCCTACGGCATTCACGTCAGCTTTGGATAATATTGAATGGTTGTCCTCTTCTTCATGAGTGGCAGCGTTGATTGAGGTCTTGGAGATGGTGAAGTGGCTGTCCATAAGGGCGTCAACTTTGGTCATCAGGTCCTTCATGGGCAAAATATAGACATTGGGTATGGCAGCGAGTACCGGTTCGGGTGAGCGTCGTACCCAAAGGGTGCGAAGTAGGTTCACCTCACAAAGAGATATATCTGCAGCAGGTTGCAGGCGAGCGATACTGGTCTTTTACCTGAGGTTAAGGGAAGCCTTTTGATCCCACAATGGTTGTTGAGAGAGTTGAAAAAGATTGGCTATACATGCGGCTGGGGATGGCGAGTACTACTCCAATAGATATGATTTGAGGGCGTCGTTTGTTATTGGGGTGTCTCCATGTTCACAAAGCCAATCTGAGATTTCTGGAAAAGTGCCCTTGGGTATTGCATACTGGTTTGGGTAAGTGTCATACCCAAAGGGGATGAAGTAGCTTCACCTCACAAGGAGATCCGTCTGTGGCAGGTTGCAGGCGAGCGATACTGGCCATTTCCCTGAGGGTGAGCCTTTTGGTGCCCCAACGGTTGTAGAGACAGCTGAAAAAGTTTGGCTATACAAGTGGCTGGCAATGGCAAGTACTGCTCCAGGAGATATGTTTTGAGGTCATCGTACATTATTGGGGTGGTATCCTCTTGCTCACAAAGCCAATTGGAGGTTTCCAGGAGAGTGTCCTTGGGGATCGCCACGAGAACATATTCTGTATTGGTGCTTCACTGAGTCATGTCCTTGATGCGAAACTGGACCTCGGTGCGCTAAAACTAGGTAAATACCTCTATACTGACAAAAGGCGGTAGTTTCATGGATGTGGCATTGATAGGAGAGTCAGTGACAGAGGATGACATCATCAAACAGTAAGACACAGCAGTGAGGGGAAAGATGGAAGGGAGCTAGTCACTCCGGTGGTCACCAATTGTGCTAGCGAGCCGTTAAGTGATAACTGATAGGCAAGGTGAATGCAACTAACTTTATTTCAACAGACAGCAGATATATATACAAGAGTTTCAGAGCAAGATGATCACAAGAATTAAAACATTGCAATTCATGGAAAGACAGGCTTAAACAGGTTTTGTTAACAGTGAGTTGTAGAGCAACATAACAATAAAAATGAAAATACTGTTAGAGTAGATGAGTGTATGTGAAACACGTGCAATACACCATCACTCAAATCCACAAATCGTCTCATGAATTGCGACCGGCTTTCGTAAACCACTGGCTTCTTAATCACCATGCCATCGAGCATAAGACACACCGGGCTTTAGTTGTTAGGGTCAACTTTAGCCTTCTCCTTCAGCACATCCAGAAGTTGGAAGTTGAATACTGGTTCACTGTCGGCAGATCTGTCACATGATTACAAAAAATCACAGAATTTAATTTTCTATAGAAATTGGCATATATATTTGTAAATATATGTACCAATCACAAATACTGAAAAAAAATTAAAAGATATTTTCCTAAATTTTACTGTAAAATTTACATCTGAACAGTGTGGGGATGTAGTGAAAGTTTCAAGCTCTCTCTCAGGTAACTGGATACTTTTGGTCATGGAGATGTAAAGCGAGAGCCAACTCTCTTTGCCAAGTGCTGTACTGTACACTGCTCTCCTTTGCCAAAACTTTAGAAGGTAAATTTGTCTTCGATAAGGGGAGAAAACTCTTCAATATGCATCAGAGTAGCATAAACTAGATTTCAGTGTATGCCTATCTGTAGTAAGGAAAGTGTTATTGCTATATAACATAAGTATACAATGCATGTACAAGATTATTTTTCTTCATACATGAATAAAGCTCCAATCTGGTAACATTCAGAATAAAACTTCTAGAATACTGTGTAGTGTTGACCCTTATGATAGAAAAGGCAAGACTGATAGCATCAACTGCATACCTGATATCAGGTACAGCACGGTGCAGTCTAAGATCTGAGGGCAAAAGATAGTAAAAATTATGAAAAAAAAAAACATGAAACATGCAAAAAAAATCTGATTGAACGACAATATCAGAGATTAATATCCAGATCAGGCGTTAGAAGTTTTTGTCCAACAAATTACGATGAGAGTCGATGGCTGAAGACCATTCAGGAGAACAATACCTGAAGCAAAGTAGAATGAATGAATTACAACATTTCCTCAGGATAGATTAGTCACTAAAAACTTAAAAAGAGTTTCCCAATAAACCCATTTTTTTCGCAATTGATGAAGATACAGGTCGAATATGTTTCTCAAAAGAAATTTTGCAACCAAGAATCACACCCAGAATTTTAAATATATTGATTGATTTGAAGTTCTCTGGCATCCTGACATCGAAAGTCATTGACGCCTACCTAGAATTTTAAATGAGTGTATATGCAGTAATTAGAGAGATATTGTCACTGCAAAGACCTGGATGTCGAGGAGCCACTTTCCTCGACCATTTTACAATTGCAATCATACTTTGAGCTTTATCGGGGTTTAGCTTAATGCCTTATAATTTGTACAATCCATTAATTTTAGTTAGGTCTCTATTGAGAGATTCAGCAACCATAGATGTACATTCAGGAGATGAAATTGATACAGAGAGATAGAGTAGCATTATCTACATAGGCAACCAATTTGTTTGCAATTTGATAATCAGCCTGTTGCTGAAGACTGCTTATGTAAATTAGGAAGTATGGAAGGGTTTAACAGTAAACACTTTTATAGATTCGATTACTATATCCAACATTTCTAAAATTGATTTTTACTCCATTTATGGAGACAAATGGAAGTGGCAGTGGACCAGTTGACAACCAACACCTCGGACTTTCTGATCGTTCTGCACTATGCAATACGTTAGAGCCTTCGAAAATTAGGTCTCTATTGAGAGATTCAGCAACCATAGATGTACATTCAGGAGATGAAATTGATACAGAGAGATAGAGTAGCATTATCTACATAGGCAACCAATTTGTTTGCAATTTGATAATCAGCCTGTTGCTGAAGACTGCTTATGTAAATTAGGAAGTATGGAAGGGTTTAACAGTAAACACTTTTATAGATTCGATTACTATATCCAACATTTCTAAAATTGATTTTTACTCCATTTATGGAGACAAATGGAAGTGGCAGTGGACCAGTTGACAACCAACACCTCGGACTTTCTGATCGTTCTGCACTATGCAATACGTTAGAGCCTTCGAAGGTGAATGCAACCAACGCCGAACGACTGGTCAAGCCTTCGAGTTCGAGCTCGAAGAGGGTGCTGCCCCTTCTAAACCCCAACCAGTGCCTTAGGCCACATCCCCCTTCTCCCGAAAGGTAACGGCAATAGACCCGTCCTTTTGTGCTTCCCCTGATGCTCGGTCCAGAAATAGATACAAAGGAAATAGGAATGGGAGGGATTAGTGGCGTAGCAAGGAATAACATTAGGGAGGGAGAATATATTTCAAATTTAGGTTTCATAGGATAAAGAATACAGGTTAAGTAACTTTTTTACAGTAGTGCTATTGATGTGTGAGTGTGTTTCTAGCTTTGCCTAGATTGCTTCTGTCCATAGTCACTATCTAGAATTATAAAATAATTGACAAGAGACATGAAATAGCCTTTTAAGTTTA
>NC_090728.1:97436302-97441302 GCF_036898095.1 Palaemon carinicauda
ATGCAATTTCCAATCACGTAGAAACATGATGCAATACCTCGTGTGTTTCATGCAGCATACCTTTTAACAAAGTTACATAAGACTTTGTAACAAAACTACGTGAAATGAAAATTTAATTCTGTAAAATTTCGTACATTTATATATACGGAACTGAATGAAAATGAAACTGTTTTGAATGAAAAAAGTCTTATGTAATTTACATACAATTACTTAATCTTAAGTGAGTGGGACCCACCTTACAAGCTCGCTATACATCTTTTAAATAAAAAAATAAAATACGTGAATAAAATAATCTACTCTCATGTTAGACCAGCTTCGTAAGACTATTTATATATATATATATATATATATATATTTATATATATACTGTATATATGTGTAGATATATATATATATATATATAATATATTATATGTATTCTAATATATATAAATTGTTTTGGATTAATATCAGATTAATATTATTACTATTATTATTTTTTTTGCATAGATCTAGTCTAAATTCCTGTTACTCCTGGGGTCTGTAGAGTATAAAAGTATCCTAATTTCATGGTGCTCCCGGGGTCTGTATTGTCGATTGACAAACTAGGAAAATTGAGCTTGCTGTCAAATCTAACACTTTAGCTAATTGCAGTTTATAAACAGGGGCAGTAGTAGAATTGCAGTGTACGTTCGTATGTGTGAGTAAGTATTTGGTCAGAAGTTTATTTGTCTTTGTAGCTCTATTCATCACTTGTGTGTATGTACAAGTTAAGTCTATTCTGTACAAAAGCTACACTTTTATTCTAAAGAACTTGGATATAATAAATTCTACCAAGCACATTCACCAACTATATGGTTAACAACCAATTAACAAACGAATGATTGAAAAATATTGAATATTATATACCGCTCAAAAAATCAGTCTTTTTTAATGTTTATTTTTTTTTATCTGAAACAAACAAAATCCGTTGAAAATATACTCCAAATTCAGGTGGGGTTTTACGAAAGAGCAGATTGGCACATCAAAAGCGCGGAAAACGTTGTTGACATATTGCTATAAAAAGCGCGGTAGAATATCAAGACAAAAGCGCGTCTTATCACTCACCTCCAAGTCCAATTGTTCATACGTTCATTAACGATTGCTCACCTCTTCCTCTTCCGTTAGCCAGATGATATCATGTGTACAGGTTTCTTCATTGTTATAGACTTACTAATACTCCTTATCTATATTTAGTTATTACCCTTGAGCTTCACTAGAATATGAAGGGATACATATATAGACTGATGGGATGCATAAAATTGTTCATTAAAATTATTATGAAAAGATTCCGCAGCATTATTTGTATGCTTGGTATGTGAGAGGATTTCAGCCCAAAGTACTGGTGGATATCTTGAGTTTAGTGATAATGATAGTCAACAAGATAACGTGTACATCGATCATCCTTTGTGAATCATTAAGACATACTAAATGAAGCTTATCTGTTGTAACTGCATTAAGAGTGACGTTCAAACTTTTTAATCTTTTCGGATACGCACTTTTGTAGTGCGCCCTATTCAGGCTTTCTGGCGTTCAGCCTAGATTCATTGTCTTTCATCACTGGCTGGTATATAAGTAATGAGAGTGAAGGTACCTTATTCAAAACTTTAGGACGACACCTGACGTCCCTATGGTACTCCACCTTCATAGATAAATCCATCTCAGAACATTCTTTTCTCCTTTCCTCTTGAGAGTTGTCCTTCTTGATTGATACAATAGAATTACAAGAATTGATCTGAATATCTTCCCATTTATCCAATGATAAAGATCTAGGATTTCTCTGTCATTAGACAATTTGTCTTGGAAAATCCATTTCGTCATTCATCTTCAGAGTTATCCTTCTCATTACTCCAATCGAATAACCGAATTTGATTTAAATATCCTTTTATAAGCCCCATGATGAGGAACTTGTATTTCTCCATCATGAGACTATACTTCTTAAAATAATTCCTCCTTCCTCTTCAGATTTGTCCTTCTTGATTATTCAATTTGAATCTTTTGAATTGATCTATATAAACTTCTATTGGTCTCATGACAAAGATCTTTTACCTCTCCATCATAGTACAATAGCTCTTACTTTTCTCCCTTCTTTTAAGAGTTATTCTTCTCGATTATTCTAATTGAATCACTAGAGTTTATTTAGATATCCTTCCATTTACCCATTGATAAAGATGTACCTTTTCATCAAGAAACAATCAAACTTGGAAAGTCCTTTTATTCATTCATATCCAGAGTTGTCTTTCTCGATCATTCTAATCTAATCACTAGAAGTCATCTAAATTTTCTTTCATTCACCCCATGAGAAAGATTTTGTACTTTTCCACCATTGGGCAAATCGTCATTTTTATCCCTTTACCTCCAGTTGTTTTCTTTATCTTCATGGTTTTTTTTTGTATTATTCCAATTGAAGTAATTTAAATGCCATAGATATCCTTCCATTTATCCCACGATGAAGATCTTACACTTCTCCATCATGGGAGAATTTGTCTTTCAAAATCTATTCCTCTTTCATTTTCAGAATTTTCCTTTTCGATTATTCCACTTGAGCCACTAGAATTGATCTAATATATATCCGTCCTTTTGTCCCCGATAATGATCTTGTACCTCTCCATCATGGATCAATCCATCGTAGAAAATTATTTTCTGCCTTCATCTTCAGAGTAGCCCTTTGTGATTATTCCAACATTATTATTATTATTATTATTATTATTATTATTATTATTATTATTATTATTATTATTATTATTATTATTATTATTAATAATAATAATAATAATAAAATTACAAGCTAAATTACAACCATAGTTGGAAAAGCAAGATGCTATAAGCCCAAGGGCTTCAACAGGGAAAAATAGTCTAGTGCGGGAAGGAAATAAGGAAATTAATAAAGTACAAGAGAAGTAATTCAATCAAAATAAAATGTTTTAAGAACAGTAACAACATTAAATTAGATATTTCATATATAAACTATAGAGGAAAAGGAAGAGAAAGAAGATAGAACAACATGCCCTAGTGTACCTTAGAGCAAGAAAACTCTAATCCAAAACACTGTAAGGCCATGGTACAGAGGCTATGGCACTACCCAAGACTAGAGAACAATTACGGTGCAGTAGATAACACCTTGAGCGAAGAATTATTTGGTAATTTCAGCGTTGTCAGGTGTATGAGGAAATGTGGAAAGAATAGGCCAAACTATTTGGTGTATGTGTAGGCAAAAACAGAATAAGCCGTAACCAGAGAGAGGGATCCAATGTAGTACTGTCAAAGGACACAATAACTCTCTAGCCGTAGTATCTCAATGGGCGGTTGGTGCCCTGGCCAAACTACTGATCTAAATGCCCTTCCATTCGGATCTTGTACATTTCCATCATAGGAAAATCCATTGATGAAAATCTTTTTCGCCTTACTTATCTAGAGTTGTTCTTGTCAATTATTCAATTTGTACTAGATTTGATATAAATATTCTTACATTTGCCCTATGAAAAAGGTCTTATACTTTTCCATCATGGGACACTCATCTTGGAGAGCTTTCGTTCTCAATTTCTTTTCGCTTAAATTACTAGAATTGATCTAGATATCCTTTCATTAACACACGATAAAGATTTTCTAAATCATCCTGAGACAATCCATCTTAGATCTTTTCCTCTCTTCATCTACAAAATGGAACTTATCGATTATCGTAATTGAATTACTCGAATTATTGATCTAAATATCCTTCCAGTTGCTTTTTGATGATCTAATACTTCTCTATTATGGGACATTAATCTCGAGTTGTCCCGCTCAATTATTACAATTGGATCATTAAAATTGATGTAAATATAATTCTATTTGCTGCTTAATGAATATATAGTACTTCTCCATCCTAGGGCAATCCATGTAAAAAATAATCTTTCTATCCCGTTCATCTCTACAGTGGCCCTTTTCGATTATTGCAGTTGAATCTCTAGAATTAGTCGAGATATCCTTCCATTAACCCTATGATCAAGATCTAGTATTTTTCCATCATGGGACAGATAATTTTATAAAACCAATTTCTCTCTTCCTATTCCGAGTTTTCCTTCTCAATTATTACAATTGAATTACTATAATTGATCTAAATATCATATCATTTGCCCCATGACAAAAATCTTGTACATCTTCATCGCAGGACAATCCTTCGTAGAAAATCCTCATCTCCCTTCCTTTTCAGACTTGCTCTTCTCAATTTTTCTAGTTAAATTATTGGACTTCATCTAAGTATCTTTCCATTTGCCCCCTCTTGTACCTCTTCACCATGTTTCATTCCATCTTAGAAACTCCCTTTTTTCACATACCTCCAGAGTCGTCCATTCTGGAAATGATTCGGCTTTTTCCCAGGTGAACTGTCTTGGGTCTTCTTATAAGGACACGACTGAATACTTAGACGAAGCTCAACTTTTTCTTTCATCATAGACAGAAGGTTAGTATGAGAAAAATAAATCTAGAAATCTGACCAAGAACTTGTACTTCTTCAGGGTTTATGTATCGCCATGATCAGCAAAGTTTTACTAGTCAGGGCTACCCATACTAGGTTGGTTCCCTATGAGAGATCTGACAAAAATCACTAATCCGCAGTTGGCCAGTTTGGAGTTGAAAACTGGCCAAACACCAGACATAAATGAGGACACGTCAGAGGCCTTTGTCCTACAGTGGTCAAGAAACTGGAGCATTTGTTGTTGTTGTTATTATTATTATATATATATATATATATATATATATATATATATATATATATATATGTATATATATATCTACAGTATCTATCTATTTATCTATCTATCTATGTATCGATCTATGTATCGATCTATCTATCTATATCTATCTATCTATCTATCTATCTATCTATCTATTGCTCTATCTATCTATCTGTCTGTCTATCTATCTATATATATACACACATATATATGTATGTATATATATACATATATATACAGTATATGTAAATATATAGATATATAGAGATA
>NC_090728.1:97451302-97466302 GCF_036898095.1 Palaemon carinicauda
CATTATCAATACTGAGATCCGGATGTTGAGGAGCCACCGTCCTTGACCTACTTACAATCATACTGTGAGTTTTGTTAGGATTCAACTTCATACCCCATAATTTGCGCCATGCACTAATTTTAGCTAAATCTCTATTAAGGGATTCACCAACCCCAGATCTACATTCAGGGGATAGAATTGATGCAAAGAAAGTAGCATCATCTGCATATGCAACAAGCTTGTTTTCTAGGCCAAACCACATGTCATGTGTATATAGTATGAAAAGTAATGGACCAAGAACACTACCCTGTGGAACACCGGATATCACAATCCTATACTCACTATGGTGCCCATCAACAACTCTTTGAGATCTGTTACTTAAAAAATCAATAATAATGCTAAGAAACGACCCACCCACTCCCAACTGTTTCAGTTTGAAAACAAAGGCCTCATGATTAACATGGTCAAAGGCAGCACTAAAATCAAGGCCAATCATACGAACTTCCTGACCACAATCAAGGGATTTCTGTACAGCATTGGAGATTGTAAGAAGGGCATCACATGCTCAAAGGCCTTTACGAAAACCAAATTGCAAACTAGGGAGTAGATGATTACCTCCAGCAAACCTAATAAGACGTTTTGCCAGAAAACGTTCAAAAACTTTAGATGATATGAGAGTTATGTAAATTGGGCGGTAATCAGTGGGACTTGAGCTACCACAAACACATTTACATAGAGGAGTAACATTACCAATTCTCCAACAAGTTCTAAAAGCTCCTCTTCTTGCTAACTTGCGCAAAATAACAGATAACTTTAGAGCTAAGAAATCTGTTGTCTTTATAAAAAACAAAGGAAAAATACCATTTGGGTCTACACCTCCATAAGCATCAAGGTCCATCAACAGAGCTTTAATCTCACGAGATCGAAAAGCTAAACTAGTTAGTTTAGCCTCAGGAAAACAGGAATGAGGAAGTTCAAGTTTTTCATTACTCTGTTTACTGTCAAAAACATCAGCCAAAAGGGTTGCCTTTTCCTTAGGACAGTGATTGACTGAGCCATTTGGTTTAAGTAAAGGAGGAACTGTTGCATCTACACCAAAGAGTGCAGATTTAAGGGTAGACCACCATTTATGTTCCTGAGTTCGAAGCTGAGTATAGTTGTTCCAGGTCAAATCTGATCTGTTACCCTTCCAAAAGTGATAGGCCTCTTGCTTCTCCAAATAAGCACGTCTACAATCATCATTGAACCGCGGTTTGTCCTTCACTCGGTACCTTAGCACACGAGAAGGGATACGCCTATCAATTATGTTGACTAGATTTTCATTCAAAGGGACAACAGGATCTACACTACTATATAATTGTGACCAATTCAAGCACAAAAGATCATGCAAAATCCCATTCCAGTCTGCTTGGGATTTCATATAAATTTTACAAGAGTATGATATATCAGGGACAGGCTGCTCAGTCTTCACTACTAATGAAATCAAGGTATGATCAGATGTCCCGACTGGAGAACCAACCTTACTAGTTATAACGCCAGAGGAGTCAGTGTATACGAGGTCCAAGCAATTACCAGACCTGTGAGTAGCTTCATTTATGATTTGCTCACAGCCTGATTCAGAGGCAAAGTCTAAAGCTCTTAAGCCATGGCGATCGGTAGGAGAGATAGAACTTAACCACTCCCTATGGTGAGCATTAAAATCAACAACAAAGACAAAAGAAGCCTTTCTATCATCTTCTTGTATCTTAGCCATAAGGGTAAGAAGACAATCGAAGATAGAATCCTCCGTGTCTGGATTCCGGTAGATCGAACACAAATAAAAGTTGTTATGCCTGCCACAAACTTTTATTACCTGAATCTTATGACATCCACATTGATAGCAGGACTTATGACAAGCAGGGTACTCGGTCATAATATACACCGCCATTCCCCTGGCCCTAGGGATGGTATCACGTTTCAACATTATTGGTTTCTTAAAAGCAGTTATAAGGAACTCAGATGAGTGCCTCATATTAGAAACCAAAGTTTATGAGGACAAAAGAATATCATACTGTCTGGACGCAACTGTAAGGTCTTGGATATTTGCATGAAGACCACGAATATTGCATTACAGAAGACGACATTGACGAAATCTAGGACCTACTGGTCCCGGATTTCGCTCTATGTCTCCAGGCAGCATAAGAATCAATAGAAATAAAAAAGAGACCTCGTACTTAAAAACTAGATTAACAAGAATTATAACAAAAACAATATGTACAGAATTATAAATAAAGTGATTGATGATACCCATAGACTATAGTAAAAAGTCGGAAAAACTGGTCAACATGGAGGAGCCGATACACCATGCAAGGCTAAATACCCTCCAGGATAGCCTCTTCAACTGAAGGGAGGACAGTAAGGATGGTTTTGAGAAGAAAAAGAATCAGAAAAAGGAAAAGACAACCTCTTGATAAACCACCGGGCATCCATGGCCCTTTTATTAAGCCTGCCCAACACACCATTTCAAAAAACAAGAGGAAGAAAAGAAATAATAAGATAGAATAGTGTGCCCAAGTGTACCCTCAAGCAAGAGAACTCTAACCCAAGACAGTGGAAGACCATCGTACAGAGGCTATGGCACTACCCAAGACTAGAAAACAATGGTTTAATTTTGGAGTGTCCTTTTCCTAGAAGAGCTGCTTACCATAGCGAAAGAGTCTCTTCTACCCTTACCAAGAGGAAAGTACACTGAACAAATTGCAGTACAGTAATTAACCCCTTGGGTGAAGAAGTGTTAAGTATCTCATTGTTGTCAGGTGTATGAGGAAAGACGAGAATATGTAAAGAATAGGCCACACTATTCTGTGTAAGTGTAGGCAAAGAAAAAATATGCCGTAACCAGAGAGAGGGATCCAACGCATTACTGTCTGGCCAGTCAAAGGATCCAATACCTCTCTAGTGGTAGTATCTCAATGGGTGGCTGGTGCCCTGGCCAACCTCTTTACCTGAAAGTCTCCTACCATTTAACAAGAAATTGAAAACAAAAGTTACAGCTCTTCTGTGTGATGAATATTCTACTACATTAATGCAAGCACCCATTAAAACGCGAAAGGAATTGTTACTTTATGTATGTTGATGCGCACTTATACACACATATACAAAGAAGTATGCATAGCAATATATTTCAAGCCCAACCTAATAGCAACCCTGGTAATGGGAAACCAAACCAACTCCGCAGGACAAAGGAAGCGTGTACAAATGTAGTCTATAAATTTTCATGGCCGGAAATGTGTATATTCCAACATTACACCGATATCCACTACGCTGAAAGAACTAATTGACGGAACTCAGGAGATAAACTGTGGCAGACTCATAATAACGGAAACCTTATGTACTGTTCCCCAAATGTCCTCATTGAATATTCAAGAAAAATCTAATAATGATTTAACCTTAAGCAGAAAGAAGGTTTGCATTGAACTGGGAAGTGATAGATCCGGATGTCCTTCGGCATCTAAAATCATTCCCTCTTCTCCAGGAATGTTGCCTCTCAAGATGGCGGAGAAGCAATGACCCTTCTGCTGCCAATGATCTAGAGGTCTAGCCCCTGACAGCAGAGCGGTCTTGACCGACTGACCTTGTGACAGGCCGAGAGAGGCTGTGACTAAGAAGGCAGGATGAAAGCAACTGAGTAACTTTATTACAGAACATCCGTTTATATATACATAAACTCCAGGCAAAAAGGGCATAAAAAACATAACAGGCAATTTCATGTTCAACCGACAACAACACCGGTTAACAGTTAACGGTGAGAAAAACAGACATGTTATTTTAGGTCCCTATCAGTGCAAGGGAAGAGCAAAGATACAAGCATAATATATACAAAAAATGAAATGTCATTACTATGTACGATCGTGTGACACACAGTTGGTACATTGCTCCCCCCTGAAAATCACATACTATACATGTTGAATAGAGCGCCCTGATCTAGAGAGGCAAACTGTAGGCGAGTCATCTGGCAGGAGATAAGCAGGTTTTAGACGATCAATGGAGACCCAGTCTTCTTTGCCGCGAATGTTTAGTAGGAGTGCTTTCGGACTGCGTTGGATCACAACGAAAGGGCCCGTGTAAGGGGGTGTTAGCGGTGGCTTGCTAGTGTCATTGCGTAGGAAGACGTGCGTTGCAGAGTGCAAGTCTGTCGGTATGTGATGCTTCGCTGGGGGCTTGTAAGTCTGGTGGCATGGAGTAAATTTTCCCAAGACGTGACATATGCACTGGAGATTGTCGGAGGAGGTTGCAGAAGGAAAAAATTCGGCAGGGATGACCAACGGGAAGCTGAGTAAACCAGTTGGAATCCTTGCAGCAGGGCATCAAAGCTGCTTTGAGGGTACGATGAAAACGTTCAACCATTCCATTGGTAGCGGGGTTGTAGGCAGTATTCTGATGTAGGGTGACACCCAGGAGATTCGCTAATGATGTTCACAATTGGGAGGTGAAAGTGGTACCCTTGTCAGAAGTAATATGCTCAGGGATACCAAATCTTGCAATCAATCCTAAGAGTAAGGCAGATATACATAAGTCGGACATTGCTGTTTACATGGGAATAGCTTCAGGCCAACGAGTGGAGCGGTCGATGACGGTAAACAGGTAATGATGTCCTTGTGATGTGGGTAGGGGGCCTACAACGTCGACGTGAATCTGGGCGAAATGACGCTGTGGTTGAGGAAAGGTGCCCACTCTTGAATCCGTGTGTCGATGCACTTTGGAAGTTTGGCAAGAAGTACAGGTGCAGACCCAATCCTTAGCATCCTTAGAAATATCGTGCCAAATGAACTTCGTCTTCAGCAGCTGTGCAGTAGAACGGCACGAGGGATGTGAAAGGCCGTGAATGAAATCAAACACCTGTCGGCGCATGGGAGCAGGAATCCAAGGTCGCGGTCTTCCAGTACTGACGTCACAGAGTAGGGTAGTGTTGGAGTCGTCGAGGGGGATGTCTTCCCAATGGAGGGATGTGCAGGATGTCCTACATGCTTGAAACTCTGGATCCTGTTGTTGGGCTTCAGCCAAGGCGCTGTAATCCAATCCCAGTTGAATGGCAGCCAACGTGTTTCTTGACAGGGCTTCGGCAACGGGATTCATTTTCCAAGGGATGTGTTGAAGGGGGCAATTGTATTCAGCCACGGCGGAGAGATGTCGGCGTTGATGGGCGGACCAGGCGTCAGACTGAAGAGTGAAGGCGTGTACCAGAGGCATGTGGTCTGTGCGAATGACGAAGGGCGTACCTTCTAAGAAATGGTGAAAATGACGGACAGCCAAGTGCATCGCCGGCAATTCGCGATCAAAGGTAGAATAACCCGATTCTCCCTTGGACAGTTTTCTGCTGAAGAAGGCCAATGGGCGGGGCGAGCTGTTGACCACCTGTTTGAGTACTGCACCAATAGCAACGTCGTTGGCATCGATGGAGAGGAGAGAGGCATGTGGGATGGGAAAAGTGAGAGCAGTAGCGGTTGATAGGGCCTTCTTTGCATTGCAGAAGGCTGCTTCTTGAAGGGGACCCCACTTTAGGTCTTTTGGCTTGCCCTTGAGGGAGGCGTAGAGGGGAGCAAGAGTGGCGGCAATAGCTGGCAGCAAACGGTGATAATTGTTGATCATGCCCAAGAATTCTTGCAGAGCTTTGACGGTCGAGGGCGTGGGGATGTTCTGCACGGCTGCTACCTTCTCAGGGAGGGGATGGACTCCTTCAGGAGTGATGCGGTGCCCTAAGAACGACAATTTGTTGGTGCCAAAGGTACACTTGTCGTACTGGACTACAAGGCCGTTTTGTTGCAGGCGGTTGAGCACGATGTGCAGGTGACGGAGGTGTTCCTCTTTTGAGGAAGAGAACACAAGTATGTAGTCCACATAACATACACAGAAGGGGAGGTCCCCTAAGATGCCATCCATGAGACGTTGAAAAGTGGCCCCAGCATTACGAAGGCCAAAACAGGAGTAAATGAAGGTGTATGTACCAAACGGAGTGGTGATGGTGGTCTTGAGGATGTCTTCTGGGTTCATAGGCACTTGATAATACCCTTTCAGGAGGTCGAGCGTGGAGAAAACCTTCGCTTTGTGCAAGTAGGAGGTCATGTCGGCGATGTTTGGGAGGGGGTAGTGATCCGGTTCTGTTTGCATGTTCAGGCGCCTGTAATCCCCGCACGAATGGAGGGAGCCGTCTTTCTTCAGAACGATGTGTAAGGGTGACGACCATGGGCTGGAGGCCTTTTGGCAAAGGCCCATTTCTTCCATTTCGGCGAACATCTGTTTGGCGGCTGCCAGTCGTTCCGGGGCCAGACGTCTGAATTTTGCGAAGACTGGGGGCCCTGTCATCTTGATATGGTGATAAATACTGTGCTTGGCAGGAGCCGTGGGCGTTTGGCGAAGTTCTGGACGGAAAACTTCTGGGTACGACTTGAGGAGGTAGGTGTAGGCATCCATGGGTGCGCTGATGTGGAGAGCGAGGTTGAAGGGGGCGGGTTGAAGAGGTGTCGACAAGTACGAGTCTGCATTGACCAATCGTCGGTGGCAATATTGACCAGAAGGTGGAAATGAGAGAGGAAATCCGCACCGAGGATTGGCAATTTTATGTCAGCAACGAGAAACTTCCAATTAGATTTACTGTCTCCAAACGATAATGTGAGGTTCTCATAACCGTTGGTGGGTATCGCAGATCCATTGGCAGCTACCAGGCAGACATCGGCAGACATAGACAGACTACGTCGTGTCCTGAAGAGTTCCCTTGGCAAAAGAGAACGACAGGCACCCGTGTCTACCAAAAATCGCACGCCCGTTCCTGCATCATGTAAAAAAATAAAAGATAAGCAACATAGGAGGCCACCGCCATGAGCGATGGCCTACTTACACGTTTTTGGCCACTGATAATCCTTGGCACATTTCTTTGCGGCTGCCCCGAATCTGTAGTGGTAGTAGCAAAACTGCGGGTGATGGGCGGTAGTAAGTGGCTGTCTGTAGAAGTCTTTGGTTGGGGCGCGAGCGAGTGGTGGGTGATGGGTGTCTTTGTCGCTGCTCCGTCTCGTGACGGGGTAGGCGTGTATGTCCTACAGAATTCACGTCAGCTTCGGTTGATGTTGAATAGGGGTCCTCTTTGTCAGGAATGGAGGCGTTGATGGAGGTCTTGAAGGTCGTGAAGTGGCTGTCCATAAGGGCGTCGGCTTTGGTCATCAAGTCTTTTATTGGTAAACTATCGACATGGGGTATGGCAGCGCATACAAGTTCGGGTAAATGGCGTATCCAAAGGGCACGAAGTAGGTTCACCTCACGAGGAGAGCTGTCTGCGGCAGGTTGCAGGTGAGCGATACTGGTCATTTCCCTGAGGGTGAGTGAAGCCCTTTGGTCCCTCAATGGTTGTTGAGAGAGCTGAAAAAGCTTTGCTATACGGGCGGCTGGCGACGGCGAGTAGTGCTGCAGAAGGTATGTTTTGAGGACGTCATACGCTATTGGGGTGTCTCCTTGTTCTTAAAGCCAGTCGGATATTTCCGGGAAGGTGTCCTTAGGTATCGCCGCGAGAACATAATCTGCTTTGGTGGTTGAGTGAGTCAGCCCTTGATGCAGAACTGGGACTTCTGCGCACTGAAACCAAGCAAACGCCTCTCCGCTGGCGAATGATGAAAGTTTTAATGGAAAGGTGCGAACTTCCGTGGAGTCCGCCATAGTACCAATGGCGGAGGGGTGGAGGGGGGGGGGGGGTGGAAGGCGGGAGGAGCGAGTCGACTTCCGGGGTCACCAATGTGACGGGCTGAGAGAGGCTGTGACTAAGAAGGCAGGATGAAAGCAACTGAGTAACTTTATTACAGAACATCCGTTTATATATACATAAACTCCAGGCAAAACGGGCATAAAAAACATAACAGGCTATTTCATGTTCAACTGACAAGCGCACCGTTTAACAGTCAACAGTGAGAAAAACAGACATGTTATTTCAGGTCCCTATCAGTGTGAGGGGAGAGCGAAGATACAAGCATAATATATACAAAAAATGAAATGTCGTTACTATGTACGATCCTGTGACACACGGTTGGTACAACCTGCACGCTGGATGATCTCTATAATGGTTTATGTCACCAAATGTGTTTGTGTGTGTATGTAAAAATATTTAAGCATATACTCAGTTCATTTCTCTATAATCTTCATAAGACATATAGAATTTTGAAACCTCTGCAATATCCATTTTTCTGTTTTATAATATTCATTACATGATTATTTAATTATTCAATTATAAATCTAGTTTAACCGTCGTATATTGCAATATAAAGTAAATTATTATTTACTTGATAATTACATAGAATCATTGAAATAGTGCTGTAGCCATAATTTAGAATGAAGGAAAGGGAATAATGATTGTTTTTTGATGTCCATCTTACAAACCTGTAACCCTCACGCTGAGGTCTTTTTCATAGTCATGCACGCCAGCGCAAGATACTTGAGATTGGCAGTTGCTATAAGGCATCCAGGCTTTTCTTAGTTTATGATAAAGTTTGAATTTCTTCTCTAACAAATTTCTCTAAACCAGTGATACACACACACACACACACACACACACACACACATATATATATATATATATATATATATATATATATATATATATTTATATATATATATATATATATATATATATATATATATATATATATATATATATATATATATATATATATATATATATATATATATATATATATATATATTTATAAAGAGAGAGAGAGAGAGAGAGAGAGAGAGAGAGAGAGAGAGAGAGAGAGAGAGAGAGAGAGAGAGAGAGAGAGAGAGAGAGAATATCTTTATATGCTTTGGCCTTACAACTTAAAAAGGAATCTTATGAGATTCCCTGTTTGAAAGCAACGCTCTTCATTACTGCCTCCCACAACGAAACAAAGGATTCACGTGAAATCTCTGGTGATGGTCTCTGGCATTGTAATTGGGTTTGAAGAGAAATAAGCAGAGCTGTATTCCACCAACGGTCCTCGTTCCACCCTTTTAAAACCTAATATCGAAATGGGCTTTATTTAGATTTCCACAGCAGTGGTTTCTAAGACCACCCGATGAAGCTTTTTACTAAGCCCCGCGTAGCACTCCAGACAAAAGCCGGTAACTTGTGGTGCTTCATATTTCAGAAAGTTAATCAGCTGGATTTGTTTTACTATTCAAGTAATATCTGTTGGTGCTCGGTTTGATCCTGATTTGCGTTTGAAAACGAGGTTTTGGAATCCTATTTCGTAGTTCAGAAGATATATATTCAGATATTGTGAATTTGGCCTTACTTTACCTAAACCTTTGAGGCAATGCTTCAAAATCGTCTGGTGGGCAATATACTCTAAAATGAATTTTTTAACATACATTACACCGTATTTGTCTAATAAAAAGTGAAATAATACGTTCTAATTTTATTTTTCTGGGGATAAATTGGTGTTTAAATGGCTTGGGACATAGGCTATGTATAGCTTTTAATCTTTCAGATAGAACATGACGAAATGTACTTGTTTATTTGTTTTGAAATTTCATGTTCATTTTTTACTTGTAGGTCTTTTGCTCTTGGGGTGTCTGCTTTGCAATTCATTGATTGTAAGGCATATTGCAATAATTTGCAATTTTTTTAATAATAATATGATTGAAAACTATTGCTACTACAGCTGCTATAATTTTATGACACCTTTTCTAATGGTCACTGCAATATGTCAGTAACTGCACTATTCTCATTTTCAGAGAGGATTGGCTACTCATGAGTGAATGACGTACGTCTTTTACTTTAAAAGTGTACATATAAATATTCGTTTATGGACTAACATCAGGGACGATCCAGGGTTCCGGAATCGTTACCTTGTCGTATTCGGGTAATGAGGGAAAGTTGCAGCCCGTTTCAAGCAGCAAGGTACGTCTCTTCATAATCAGGATTGAAGAGTAATCGATAGATGATGGCTTCATAGCTTTATTTATACGAATTCATGTGGGTTTTAGTCGGAGTGTCGAATTCTCATTGGCTGGTAATGCTCCAAAGTGGCCGGAAGGGCGAAGGTAGTACAGTACTTGTATCATAAGGCACGCTCTGGGCCGAATGCTGTGAAAGGTGATCGGGTGTGTGAGATTCCTGGCTTGAGGAATCTGTTCACTGATTGGCTGTGGCACTCGGTGCAGATGTTGTCTGTGTTATTCTAATTAATATGGCTATTCATCGTCAGGGCGAGGGGGGGGGGGAGGGCATACGTGGGCATTCCTTATGCAGGTAGGTAGAAGAAATAAGGTTTGTCCTCCTCATTCAGTGTGGCCTCCAGAATTCTGCATCTCTTGCTATCCGGGGAACTGCCAGTGATTTTCATATTGTTTATGATGTATTTTTTAGCAATGGATCTATTGTGAGTTTGGTGGTAATGTGGCTTAATAGAACCTTGCTGTACGTTACACGATAGGCGTTTACAGAGCCGCATGGTGGTTATTCCAATGTACCTGCTGGGGCATTCTCAGATTGGGCATTGTTAATAACCGACACTTCGTCCCTTCAGGTTATCTTGCATAGGAGGGGCTATGTTATTTTTTCAAAATTAATGTTTTTGTCTTGCTGGATTGAAAGTAGATAACAAAGTTATGTTTTATATACTATTGTACAGGAAAGATGTTGTTCTGTACAATGTCTATATTGGCTCTCCTGTCTTTTTGGTAATAACGGTTCATTATTCTCTTGTAGTAAATGTCTACTTTTGTTGTGCTAGTCGTATCTTGCTTTTCTGTCTCATAGCAGGTGTCACTAGCTTTTTTAATTTCTTGATCGACCTGTCTGTTAGGATACCCATCATTCACAAAGATCTATGTTATATGGTCCAGTTTCTCATGTGTAGCCATCCAGGAAAAGCAATTAGAGACCGCCCTTTTACAAAAGGCTTTGATGGGGAAGGTCTTATATTTGGCAGGGTATTCACTGTTACCATTAAGACAAAGTTAGACGTTAATCGGATTGGGGTAGTCCAATGCCAGTTTCGGTAGTTTAAACCAGGGCATACATGAAGGGAGTCATCCATTGTTGCTGTGTTTCAATGTAAAATGAACAGAGCTGCACTCCTCAAAGGTGCAATGGAGTTCCTCAATGTCCTGGGAATAAGAGACCTTGACCTCTTTTCGGCAAATATGTGAGAAACTTGCTTTTCTACTACTCCCACGTAGAACTTCGAAAAAAGAGCTCCCAGTTTCTGATCCCATGGAGACGCTATCCTTTGGATGCTGTATAGCATCGTTTGGTCGTGAAGTGGGCCTTCTTTGTAGAGATCTTCAGGAGTGCAAGGAAAGCAACTTCCGGGATGTTGAGGGATGGTGTAGTTAAGGGCCTGTGGACACGGTCCATCGTTAAGGTAATGGTGTCATCGACAGGTAATTTGGTAAACTAAGACTCAATGTCCAGGGTAGTGATGACACAGTTGCTTGTGGTACCTCTGATGGTACGCAATAGTGGTCCGAGATGTATGGAGATAGAAGGGAATTAAGCCTTTTATCGATCTGGTACCTGAGGGAGGTCACTGGCTGATAATTGGTCTAAGTTGGATTTCCGGTCTTGTGAGCCTTGATATTATCATACATGTAGCAAAAACCGTTATCACCGGTAATGAGCGTCAAATCGGTGGCGTTCATGGCTGTACTGACAGCTTCAATCATCCTGTTGGTCCTCTCTTTTGATGTCTTCAATAGAGTTCAGGGTAAAGCACTAAAATTTTGTTACGTCTGTAGGAATACTGTCTAGTTTTCAGTGGCATTGGTCAGTGTTGATATGCATGAAGGTGGTGGTATTTGCAGATTGATGAACCTTGATGTTCTCTTTCACCCTTAACTCCTTAGCAGTATTTTTAATTTCTTGAGTGACGATACTGCTTGTGTATTGCCAGCAGTCCGTAAGGTCTTTGGCAAAGAGCAGGGGTTGGAGAGCATCAGTGGTCTGGTGGACACCTTTTACTTTGCCAGTCTGGATAGTGTCAAAGAGAAGCTCGATCTCCATCCTATCCTCCATATGTCTGGGATTTATTGTATAGTGGGGTGGGCAGGGGTGTGATTATATTTTGTAAGGTTGATATATTCCTGCCTTGGCT
This sequence comes from Palaemon carinicauda, assembly GCF_036898095.1. NCBI lineage: Eukaryota > Metazoa > Arthropoda > Malacostraca > Decapoda > Palaemonidae > Palaemon > Palaemon carinicauda. Next base: position 97,463,380 of record NC_090728.1, read on the forward strand.
ACGAAAGCCTCAGTTCACCTCCGTTGAGGTTCATGAGTTTCTTAAGAATGTTTTTAATTTTCCGCTGTTGGTTATCGTGAATTTGCATAGGAGATTACATTTATCCTCGGGGTATTACAGGTGATTATAGTTTTGGCTACATGTATGAGAATGTCTAGACCCCGTCAAGACAGGGAATCCACTTAGACCTATTATCAGCCAATGCTCTGCCCTAATGTAACAGCTCGTGAAAAGGCTAAATTTCTTTCTATTCCCATACATCCCCAATAGTTATGGCATACCGTCGTTTGATGAATTTCTTGGTACCGTCAGAGGGTACTCAAGCGACGGTGTTATCGCTCCCCTAGTTACTGAATCCCTGTTTACCAACGACCGTGTCGATGAGATCATTACCTTAATGATGGACCATGCCTACAGGGACCCAGGTACACTACCCCTTAACGTCCCGGAATATGTCCTCCGTTCGTTCCTAGAGATCTATATGAAGAAGGGCCTCTTCATGATCCACTGGGGCCATATGTCTATTATTTATAAAGTGCTCCTTCTCCATGGGATCATCACTGGAAGTTCTTTTGGCAAAGTTCTATATGAAAGTAGTAAAAGACGAAGTTTTCTCACATATACGCAGTCTATGTGAGATATATTGATGTCACCTTTATTAAAGGTTTAAAGGTCGCTAATGAATGGCAGAGGCAAGGGACAGTGACATTACCCTAGCAATTAGGACAATGCCCTAGAGACTGACTATATATTATATGATCAGTGCCCAAGCCTCCTCTCCACCCAAGCTAGGACCAGGGAGGGCCAGGCAGTGGCTGCTGATGACTCAGCAAATAGACCTATAGGCTCCCCCAAACCCCCCAACCTTAGCTCACAAGGATGGTAAGGTTGCAAACACTGATGGCACTAATGAGTCTGAGCGGGAATCGAACCCCCGACTGGCAAACACCAGTCAGAGATGTTACCAATCAGGCCACAGAGACATTGAGGGACTCCATTACAACTTTGAGAAGTGCAGCTCCCTTAATTTTAGGCTGGAGCACAGTCACAACGGACGACTCCTCTTCATGGATATCCTAGTTGAAACTACCAAATCCGGGTTTCATATATCTGTCTATACCAAGCTGACAAACCTTGGACTCTTTCCCAACGTGACAGATGTAAGGCATTTACCAATACACATGAGGACCTGGACCATTTAACATAGGCCTTGAGAACAAAAGATGTCTTAACAGACAGGTCAGTCGAGAAATCAGGAAAGCCCCCGATGCTTGCTTTGGGACGGAACAGCGAGACACGACCAGCCCAACAAAGTAAACATTTCCTGCAAAGGAATAATGAAACTAGAGTAATCAAAATCAAGACAAGAGAGCTATGAAGGACATTGTACAAAACAACCTCTTTCCCGGACAAGAGAAAAGAGAACTTAACTTCGTAATCTACTACTATTCCACAAAGATCATAACCTTGCTTATAGCCTTGGATAACCTGAAGATGACGAAAGAGGTCTATTGTTTCCAAAGCACCATCTGAGGATGGCTCGACAACTACCCTGTGATGACCACCATGTAGCTCTCTAATCTTCTCTGTCATGTACAGCAAGGTTCTATAGAGGCACTTTGCCAGAAAACTCACAATAGGTCCGTTTCGCGAGAACACATCGTAAACACTACGAAAGTCCCTGGCAGTCCCTGGCGGCTGTAGGAGCCGTAGAATTCTGGAGGCCCCACTGATCCTGTAGGAGTAGCCTATCCTTGCCACCATGTAGGAAATGTTTTTCTTACTTACATGCAGAAGGAGCACCTTTCACACCCCCAACTGCGAATAGTCATACTGATCAAGACCACCAACAAACGAAAGCAATGATGAGTAGAGTAGCAGCTTGCTTGGAATAGAGCCTCTCCCGGCGAGCGCTATGGTTAGTGAGTGAACAGATTCTTTTAACAAAGGAATCAAACTCCCATTATTCACTCGCGACCCGATCACTTTTCCTTGCATTCGGCCCTGCGCAAGTCTCCTGGCACAACCACTACCTTCGCTCTTCGGGGCACCCCCAACTAAGGAGAATTCCATGCAAAGACTGATATCCATCCAGATTAATATAAATACACCTATGAAACCTTCATCTATTAATTACTCTTCAAGTCTGATGGTAAAAAGACACACCTTGCTGCTTGAAACGCATTGCAACTTTACCTGAATGCGACTAGGATACGATCCTCGAACCATGGATCGTCCTTTGTTTTAATCTATAAACGAATATTTATATGTACAATTTTAAAGTACAAGACGTATTTCATTTACTCATGAATATCCATATCCTCTCTGAAAATGGTAATGGTGCAGTTACTGACATAATGTAGTGCCGTTAAAAAGAAAATTAGATCATTAAAATATTGCCTGATAAAATTAGAGCCACTTACGCAGCCATAATCTTCAATCAATTATGCATAATAATAATAATAATAATAATAATAATAATAATAATAATAGAACTTCGAAAAATAATAATACCAAAGAAACAAAAATGCTAAACGTTTTAAATTTCTTACGCTTGGCAAAATTTACTGTTGAGAAAAAGAAAGCTTTTGTTTCAGATTATTTTGTATTTTGTTGATAACGCATACCAAGAGAAGTGAAATGAATAAGAATTGTGAGTAAAAAGGAAAAGAAAAGACAAAAACCTCTCAGATTGATTCTTTTCTTCTCCTGTCCATTCCCTTCTCTTAATTGTCGGGGAGAGTAATTCCTTGAGGTGAATTATACATCTTTAGTTGATTTGATAGTTTTAATTCCAATTCTCTTGTATTTTCTTTCTCGACCGGAGAGAAGTCTAGTGGTTGCAAAGAGGTTTCCAATGGAGACCGAGTGGTAATCTGACTTCCCACTTACGTAACCCCACGAATGAGTTTAGCCGAGAGGT
>NC_090728.1:97476302-97478802 GCF_036898095.1 Palaemon carinicauda
TAAGTATGAGTATGTACAGTATGTTTTAAGGTTGAGGAGGGCAACTGTAGACAAAAAAAAAAAAATGAGTTTATCTATAAAAAAAAATGAGAGGTGAGGCGAGGTTAATGAAACCGATTAGGCGGGACAATCCAGCAAAACGAAAGCATTGCATGTCCAGGATGTAGAATGATTCATAAAAAAAAAAAAAAAAAAAAAAAAAAAAAAAATTATGCTGAGCATAAATATAACATATAAAAAAATAACCTTTCTGTTTTTAAACCACCAACTTAAATACATCTCTCAAAAAAAGAGGAAGAATGAATTTTGGTCCCAGCACATTCGAACTAATTCTCTAACTCATTGAGTAGATGGATTCCTTATAAACATCCATGACCAACCTATTCTTCTGATTTAATTGATGGTTGTTGTGCTAAATATCGATAGCATCTAAATAGTGAGAGAAAGTTCATTTCTTTTTCTGAAAACTGAAGGTAAGAACTACCAAAGCTTACGATTTATCTGCTTGTATTTCTATCAAGATTTCGAAAGTAACACTGATTGATATTCAATACTTTATTTCATAGAGAGAGAGAGAGAGAGAGAGAGAGAGAGAGAGAGAGAGAGAGAGAGAGAGAGAGAGAGAGAGAGAGAGAGAGAGAGTTCGCTTCAGCTGTCGACGCTGTTCTCTCTCAGATTGTAATGCGATCGAGAAAATTTCCACTTTCAGAAGTTTGGAGTCGTGAGGTAATTCTCGTTTAATCCAGCAGTCGTTTTGTATGATTTTAAAGAAAAATAAAATGTTATTTCAACGTCCTTTCATAAGGGCAGGGTGTAAAAAGAAGTATTATATTTAACACACACTCTCTCTCTCACACACACACATATATATATATATACACACACACACACATATATATATATATATATATATATATGTGTGTGTGTGTAGGTGTATATATATATATGTGTGTATATATATATAAACATATACATATATATATATATACATATATATATATATACTATATATATATATATATATATATATATATATATATATATATATATATATACACACACACACACACACATATATATATATATATATATATATATATATATATATATATATACATTACACATACACTGTATAAGTGTATGCATATATATTTCGTATACGTGTTCATATTATATATAAAAATAATGGAAATTGAACTCTGAAATTTAAAACTATAAATAAAAATCCGCGATTCCTAGAATCAATAACGCATGTCATCAAACACTTCTCAGCAAAATTAAATTTTATAATAACGTACAGAAGTAATAAGAAATGAGCATTACTGATTTCATATAATCTTATTCATAAAGTCGTGTCTTATTAGAGCCTAATGTATTATTTTGCAATTCCAGTAGGTGAAAGTTTTGGAGATGGATGAAGCAAGGATGAAAAAAGCGAGAGGAAATCTTGTGCAGAGTTTTTGCCTTTAAGCGAAGTAGGATATATCTTCCACGGTTGTCTTCTCGTTCTTTTGTCTTCTCTTGTTGTCTTACAAAAGACATATCAACAAACAAAGACAAGATAAGATAAGTCACCTTCTCGAGGGTCGAGGGAAGAGGAAAGAAAGAATGTGGGCTCTGCTAGCAGATCTTCTTTTGGGAGAAGCTGATAATATTTTTTTGTGGAGCTATTAAAGAAGGTATAAGTTTCCTTCCCAGTTAGCTTCAGTGTTGCTTGGTGAATTATTTTTGTGATATATATTTATATAGATTTTATTGTATTTCTTCCAAAGGCTTTGATTATTGTATTTGTCTTAAGTGTTGCTCCCTACATCTCCGAGACCTTTATTTTGGTTTCGGTAATTTGAGGTCATTGAATGTAATTAATTTGACTGCTATATTAACATGATCTTTTATGGAATTATTTACATAACGATATGTAGTCTTTTATGTATCAAAATGTCTCACAAATTTAAGAATTTCAAAATTAATTTATTACAAGATCAAGGTTTCCTTTAGGACTGTATGAATTAATATTCTAATACAAATATTAGCGTACAGCAGTAGCTATTTAGATTGATATAGTTGTGCTTCTAAACCATTATGTACAATTGAAATCGTAAGATACAGTTAATGAGGGAAGCCAGAAAACATTACCTACCTTCTCAAACATCGGACAAAGGCACTCTCTACCTAATACGTAATTATACTGTTGTAATTTGCGGAAGTTTTTGGCTTCTGCTTGGATGATGGTAAACCCTGACCCAATGAAAGTTTTATACTGTCTTGAAACTCTATAAAAATAACTGGAATGTTGTATAATTAAAAAAAAAAAAAAAAAAAAAATTAGTGAGAAAGGTTGGCTCTGGGCTGGACAGCAGAAAGTCCCAATACTAAGCATGTTATCAAACATTCTAATGATCAGACCATGGCTTAAATGTTTAAAGGTCCTAATGAATGGCAGAGCAAAGGGACAGTGACATTTTTACCAATCAAGTGGAGCAATGCTCTCGAAACTGAC
>NC_090728.1:97483802-97496302 GCF_036898095.1 Palaemon carinicauda
TTATATGAGTAGGTTTTGGGCTTTCTCATTTCCTTTCGTGAAACTAATGATATATAATTCTGTCAGTAGGTATATGCATATATGAATATGCTTTAGCAAATAACCTCTTCACATCACAAGATCGTCTTAAGGACATTCAAAGGCCTAGTTTATTTTGAAAACCTAAAGCAATGTTACAAAAAAAGCAATATTACAAAAACCTATTCTACAGTTAGGATCAATATCTGCCACAAATGTCTGCCGTCTCTGCTTCTGTCAGTCTTTCAAGTCCTACGACTAGATCAGTTTAATCAACTTTAGCCAGTCTCAATGAACCTCTTTTCAGCTGAAAAGGACTCGAAATGGTCCGAAGGAAATTTGACATCAGTCGCTGTTGAACCCAGAGAAGAGAGATATTCATGCAATCAACGGACAAGAATACAAGTTTATAGCATATGTTTTTTTTCTTGTTCATGATATTAGTCAATACACTTTTCGATATTCAAGTTCACATATAGACGCAGACAAAACGTGAAGTTGTTGCGTCTTAGGTTCAGCCCTTCAAAAAAAAAAAAAAAAAAAAAATTATGGTCGCATTCTATTTACCGACTAATATTACGTTTAGCAGAAAATGGTGTTAAATACAAATAAGTAAATATAATGCTTTGTCATAACAACATTTCCGCATTGAAAACATGATGTCAATATTAAGCTCCGGAAACAGTTCGATTTTATTACGAATAAGTACAAATTTTCCGGGACAGGGATTAGGATAAGATACGCATTTGGCAAATAATATACAGAGGGGATTGTTGTCCTATAAATTATATTTAAGCTTCGGTTAAATATAGTTTTGCCAATTCATAGCAGAACTTGAAAATATATATTTCTATGCTTAAACCTTACCCGAAATCTACACAGTTCGCTATTAGTGCATGGCTACAAACAAACAAACATACACACACACACAGACAGACAGACACACACACACACAAACAGCAAGCAATACACAAACAAATGTTAGGAATTATTGGACAATGATGATAGTTGCAATGATGGTTATTTGATTTCCTTTAACATTTCCTCGTCAATGCAGGGTATACTTTCAACCATACATATGTGTACAGAATTCGATGTTACTAACAGCTAGAGTTGATTCACTTTTTGTGGACATCGATGGAGATTCGACAATTTTACGTCATGTAATCCGTGTTGAAATCTCAAACGTTTTAATCTATTTGTCGTTTTACTCGCTTCTGTAACGCCATAATTTTCCCAGTTAATCTTTGATTATGTCATATTGATATAAAACTAAAGTGAAATTGCTTAATTGCTTCAGCTGTTGACAACAGGTAATTATGTTAAGAGCTCTTTGCTGGTTTGGAATACGGTATTAGTTAGGAAGTCGCTCAAACAAATTAAAAACCTGCTGACATAAAAGGAAAAATTAAGAACAAATTAGTTGAGTCTGCTCCAGTACAGAAACCCTGAAACTGCCACGACAATCACTGGACATTAGGATGCAAATTAATCTATTTAAAGTCGTTTATCTCCGTTATGTGTTGGTTTGCTGGTACTGTAGTGTAAATATATGCATTCAAATATTCCCCATGTAGGTTGTGTGAGAGAGAGAGAGAGAGAGAGAGAGAGAGAGAGAGAGAGAGAGAGAGATTAAAGTTTCATAAGGATTTCATTACCGCCCATAGAAATACACAGGCTAATATTAATACTCCCTGCTGGAAAGAAAAAATCTCAAATACAAAAGTATTAAAAGTTTGCTGGAAAACTAGGTATAAAAAGCTTCAAGGTTAAGTTTCCAAAACTTGAGTTATGAAAATATTTTCAATTTGATCCATTTGACCGGAGACTTAAATTTCTTTAAGGTATGGTGATGAATACAGCCGATGTGTGTTGAAACTTCTTTAAAAAAAAAACATACAACCATCACTGCCACATTCTCCTTAAACTGACGAGTCCTGTGCTTTAAAATGTCCACAATATTAGGCACAACATAACGCTGAACTCCCAATACACATCCCACCATTCATCCCTATATTCCACAGAGGTTTTGCCTCCTGGATATCTAATTCATTCGTTTCCAATGTATCTCTCATGGTATATGTTAAACCTTTTCCGGTCCTTCTTCTTTCTTTTCCTCCAGGATCTTCTGAATTGTCGTCTTTTTGCTAATCTATTGTTGTTTATCCTTACTATACCTGCATTCAATTCTCATTTCCATAAAGCTAATTATGGCTGCTTTACACAAATGTTGCCTTTTAGATACCAATCAATAAAACCTTTATAATTATCGCGATAAAATACCTCGCAGACATTCTACGTGATGAAATATAAAAATACCGAAGACATTTTCTACAAAAGATGTCGGGAAAGAAGGGAGTTAAAAATAGAATTTGCTTCCCTACATTTTCCATGGATTTTTGGAACCATAAGCGAGAAACACTATTATTACACACGGCTAACTAGAGGTGTAGAGCTATCGACAGAGCGATACTCGATTATCAGAGCAAATACAACCAACAGAGCCTCCGGGAGAAAGACGAAGAAAAACATCCAAGTTACTCAACAAATCAACAAGCAACAAAGGACCTAATTGAGTAAGAAACTTTTATACTTTCTTTAATAACTCCACAAAGAATATGATCAACTTATCGCCCCAAAATCTGCAAAAGCCTCTATTCTTTCTTGCTACTTCTCTGGATCTTCGAGAAGGCGATTTATACATCTTGTATTTGTCTGCTGACGTACCTCGTGCAAGAAACCAAGAGAAGCTAAGATGATTTGAAGATAGTCTTGGAAGAGATATTCAGACATCGTACTCTGCTCAAACCAGGAACTTCACAAGGAATTTACTTCCCTTCCTTTTCAGATTTGATTCCCCCATAGTCGTTACTTACAGTTCTCCCAAAATATAAAAGCAATTATTTTCTAAAACGTGATGACCTTGGTGAATAGGGTAATACGAACTCACTTAAAGTCCGAATATTTTCCATGTAAATTACAATGTTTCCTAGTAAGCATTGAGAACGGCAATAAATATTTTCATCAATGAGGATTTCGCCTGTCACAAATATTCTACTGGAATCAAGGAAAAATTAACTCAAATTAATTTAACTTCAACTTAGAGACGGTATGGCGTCGAGAGCTTACAGTAACAGTGAGTCTCTCTCTCTCTCTCTCTCTCTCTCTCTCTCTCTCTCTCTCTCTCTCTCTCTCTCTCAAGTCCTGGGACTTGATCAGTTTAATCAACTTTAGCCCATGGCTGATTACTTTCTGTCTCAGTGTACCTCTTTGGGTGAATAGAACTCGAACTGCGCAAAAATAAAAAAAAGAAAAAAAATTGGCAGCCGTCGTCAATCATTCTGGAAAAAAGACTTTCATTCAGGCAAACGGACACAGATAAGTTTCCAAAACAGGTGTTCATAATATCATATTTCTCATCTTTGTCACAGTTCTGTTTCAAGTCGAAGTTCAAGCAACGGGAATATATTCCAGCACGCAGAGGCCAAGCTTTCCTGCGCCTTTTCCTCAACCTTCCGTGGAAAATGTGTAAGATTGCATATTTCAATATTGTTTTTTATGTATGTGGTACATGTACTAATATACTGTATATATACAACTAAAAGTCTTTTCAATACAAGGGTAAAGAAATATCATGGATGATTATAATGATTCCATTTACTAATTGAAAACAAGGCATCAACATCAAACACTTTGCAATAATCCGATTTTATGGCGCGTACATGATTTTTTTCCTCAGAAGTATTACGATTAGTATAATACTTCATGAAATAGTTAAAAAAAGTTATCAATGCCCTACAAATTCTATCTAATTTAAAAATGTAGTCTTATTGTTCTTTCATATTTATAATATAACTTGCAAATGCTCTGGTTTCAATTACTTTTCATTTTTCTAACATTCACACTCAGATTTTCCCCTCCTACTTCTACATTCACAAGAGTGCTCAAGTATGTACACACACACACTTGTTCTTGGTTGATGGGGATAATTAATATGATGAAGATAGCAATGACCTTTTTCTCATTGTGTCCTTTTAAAAAGATTCGTTTCCGATCATATTTGTAATAGTGCGTGCAAGGTCTATTGAATACTTCTATAGATCATAGTATAGATCTTGAACGCGTGCAATATCTATACAGAATATAGTTTTATAGACCTTGAGTGTATGTCTAAGTGAATATGTTATATCTTACGGTCACGGGAAGAGAGGTCTTCGAAAGTGAGGTAAAGATTGACATAAGTGTTATCGATAGAGAAAGCACTTTTAGTGAATATGAAAAGAGATTTAACGTCTTTTAATAAAATTATCTGGAAACTCCTTACAAAATCTAATATCAATAGGTACCTTGAGCAAACTCAGACTGAGACTATAGTTTCTCAAAATATATAAAATTTCTTGCTGGTCCCAATCATTAATAGGTGCTGGTCTAGATGACCCTCCTTTATAGTTTAGGAAATATTACTTTTAAGATATTAGTTGATAAAATCTTCAATACAAAGTAATTATATCCTAAGAGGAGGGTAGCAAAACAGACATTGAGTTAGAGGCATATCTTCCTCCTTTGTTTCACTGATTTTCCCCATTGACAAAGCGATGCTTAAACCTCAATTTACCAAGTCAAATGAAATAATAAAAAGAAAAAAAATCAATGAATGAGGAATAAAAAGAGCCAGAATCTCAGTTAATCAAGTCTTGCGGCCAATCCACAACAACCCATTTAAGAACTGATTGCGTAGAAAGCCTAACAATTTCTCAAGTTACTCCACAAAGAATATTTTTATCATCATCTAGAAAAAAGTTGAATTTTTTTATCGAAGCCTATGATCTCGTTTTCCTGTTCTCTCGGCTTTCGATAATGAGGAGATGTTTGTTGAAGGTTTACTGAACTTTGGTCATTGCATGAATTTTGAAAATATCATATCTTTAATTCTAATTTCTAATTTATCGTTTATAACTAATTTTTTTACCGGATATTATAATTGATATTGTTGTTGTGTATTTTGACTTTGAAACAATATCTTCAACCAAATCAGTATTGATTTATCAAAAAAAGTATTTTAAGAAAATACTGGATAAAAAGCTACAAAATTTCATTCCTAAAGAACAGGATATAACAATTTTGTCTAATATTTCTTAAGCAAATTGCTTTAGAACTGTCAACATCTCAAATATACTTGAAGTACGAAACGAGATAACAGCGACAACTGAAGTTAAGAAAGACGTTTACTCTTCTACCTATGTCCCGGTACTTGATGAGTTTAATCAAACCCTATTAGACATTATCTTTTTATGAGCATTTTATAATGGTCTTGACGTTGAAAATGCATGTGGAATTGGTAAACTCAGTTAATATATATTAGGGTAAAATAAATCATAGATACAGTAAAAAAATTAAAAAAAGAACATGATAATCAATGAAGTCCTCTTAACCAATCATTGGCCATGTAATTAATGCCTCTTTAATTTGAAAGATAATTTTGCTATGTACGAAGATAAAATAGAAACTATTTTTCACAAAAGAGTTAAAGAGCAAACGTTGAGTTTAAAGGTAAATCTGCTAGTTTCCCAAATTTCATTTTCTTCTTTATACTTTATGGCTTAGTCGGGTTGTAGGACCATTGACACAACAATACTAAAGCTCCTAATTACTAGGGCAAATAACACAACCAAAAGTCTGTGAGAGGAAGACAAGAAAAAATATCCAAGAGCTCATTCTGTCAAGTCACGCAACGACTCGACGAACAGGGCTTGAGCTAATTGAATAGGAAAGTCTGGTGCTTTCTTTTATAACTCACCAAAAGAATATTATTAGCTTATTCTTGAAAGATTTTGTTGTCATTGCCTCTGTCCTTTCTCTCTTCTATTCTAAGCCTTCGAAAAGACGTCCTGTCTTATCTTGTCTTTGTTCCTTGTAAAGTCTTTTGTAAGACAACAAGAGAAGTCAAAAGAATGAGAAGAAAACCTTGAAAGATAATACCTTCCCCGTTCAAAGGCAAGAACTCTGCAGAAGATCACCTCTTCTTCATTTTCAACTTGGCTTCATCTGTCACCGTAATTTTCACTGTCTTCCGGAATTTAGAAATTACCTTGTTTTAATAAGTCACCGATCTGCTCAAAGAGCTCATTAAAATGAACTAGGAGCTAGGCCTTCCAATTTACTTTGTTCGAGCATGTCAATAAAATACCCATCTTTTATTTTTAAAGACTACAAAATATGGATATAACTAAATTTATTCATTTTACGCAAATGTAAAAAAGCCATTTATGAGTATATTCATAACAAACAATAAGCAAATCTACATCTATAGGTCCTAAATAGTATATATATATCAACATTTCAAAGAGAATTTCTCATAATTTCAATATGTTTAAAGATAGACACTAGATCATGTCGAATGCTACAGCATTCTCTCTCTCCCCCCCCCCCTCTCTCTCTCTCTCTCTCTCTCTCTCTCTCTCGCTTTATTCAAACCCACGGACTTGATTAGTTTAATTAACCTTAGTCTGAGGGCGATTACTTTCAGTCTCAGTGTATCTCTTTGGTTGAGGAGGACTGGAATTGCTCCGAAGGAGATTTGGCAGCTGTTGTTGCTCTTTATAGTGAAGTAAAAAGATATTAATTTAGTCGGTGGACAGACATGTAAGTTTGCAAGACATGTTCTGTTCTTTGCTTTCATCATCTCTTTTCTAAAGTATTAGGTAGTAATCAATGTATCTTCTGCAATCTAAATTCAAGTACCGTATAGTCATGCAAATATACAATCCTAGTTTTGCTACACTTTCTGGCTTCACAGAAAAATGTCTAAAATTTAGCCTACAAGTATCGCTTCCTATTTATCCGGTATAAAAAATTCTGCAGCAGAAAATCTATAAATTCGAAAAAAGGAATATAACGGATGTTTATAATGACACCATTGCCTAATTGAAAAACATGACGTCCACATTAACCCCGTGAAATAGTGCGATTTTGCTGCGAGCAAATATAGTTTTTTTCGTTGCAGAGGAATTGGGGAGACATACATTTGTTAGAATAAATACAATGGGGATTATTGCCTCATAAATCATTTTTACGCTCAGCACACAACGTTTTTGTTAATTCGTAGCAGAATCGGGTATATCGACTATTCTTATCTATAATTAAATATTAGCTAATCCAGTAATTGTACTAAGATTTTCCTGCCACATTCGCACACTCATTCACAACATACAACCATAAAATTGCCTTAAAAGTTGATTGGTACATAATAATAGTTGTTATAATAGCGATGGCATTTCCTGTATTATCATTATCATGTATCGGACGGTCTGTTGGTGCGTTGTACGTAGTGTTGGAATGTTAGCTCATCAGTAGAGGTTTATGCCAATGAGCTAAATATTTTGTAAGCTGGTATCCAAAGATTATTTACTTTAGGCCAACGATAATGATTTCACGATTTTACTTCTTTGAAAGCTTGTCCATATCTTCGATATTTTCATAGGAACTTGTACAGTTGAAAAACTTATAGCAGAGATTATATTTGTATCCTTCTATATTTTCTTGAATATCTTATCAACAAATCGGATTAGATACTAAGAAATATTGTCAGGGGTACTGACATTGCTCTTTTTGTTGCTGTTTGCTCCAAAGCCCAATATTTTTTTTTTTTTTGTTAGACTGAAACAGGCTTCGCGTCAAGCTTAGAAAAACAAGTTAGTCAGCACATAAGTGTATTTAGCAAACTGTTTGATATAAACTTATCTAAGATTTTTTTTATACATTTGTTCAAATTGAACGTAGCTGCGGGCTAATAATCTTTTCCAAAAATGAGGATCACCAATATGACATTTCTGCTTAGATGTCTTCGATGGTTTAAGTCGTCATAAATCTACAAATGAATCTTATCAAAAATCGCTACAGGACAATTACCCCTCCGCGGACAACTACCCCCTAGGACAGTTACCCCCCATAATAGTTAACTTGTTAAATGAGCCTTTACTCGTTACTTATTTCATATAATAGTTAAAGATTTCTAAAAAAAAGGATCAGATATCTTTAACTTTTACTTTCAGCTACCTATATGTTAAGCAAGAGAATTTGGCCAATAGTGTTGTGTCTTATGAGTGTGATGACCCCAGAAATAAAGAAAACTGCCAAGCTGAAGTCAAAATGGATAGCTAAAGAAATATAATTGTTGGTCGAATGATGAGCACACTCATGGCCCAGATGCTGCAAAAATTGAAGCTGCTTGAACTCTACAAAATATGAAAACGAAAGCAGTTAGTACAGAGGAAACTGCTCAACAAATAATTGGTGAAGCCCCCGGTTCATCATATACGACGTAACATCAGACGTCAAAGGCAGAAAACTTGCCATTCAAGACCCTTACTACTAAGCGCGCAAGAATTGACATAACCAGAAGTGCATACGAGAATACCTGATGACTAAGAGTTTTTATTGTATGACTCTGGAATATTTGTCAACAGAATACTGATCTTTAGTACAAATAAAAACTTAAAATATCTAGGAGAAGCGTCACATTGGTTTTTAGATGGTACGTTTAAAACTGTACCCAGAATTTTTTTTCGCAACTTTATACAGTTCCTGCACTTGTTAATGGTCACATAGTACCCTTGGTTTACATTATTTTAACAGAGTTTTCGGTTATAATGCAAATGATAGCTGCTATTACCCTTGTCCCATCTTATTATGTTGAAAGGGTTTTTGAACGCCTGTGTGAAATATTTCCTCCAGAAACCTACCAATTACAGGATTATTTTGAAGATACGTATATTGGACGCTTATGCAGACGAGGGCGACGTCAACACATATGTTTGAAGCCAATTTATGGAATTTGTATGAAAGGGCTACAGAGGAACTTCCGAGAACCAATAATTCCGTCGAAGGTTGGCACAGGAGCTTTTCAGCAAGTGCCGGTTGCTGTCATCAAAACATTTGGAAATTTCTAACGTTTATTAAACGAGAACAATCTTTACAACAAGTAAAGCTAGCTCAGAGTGCAGCTGGTTTTGATAAAGATCCTTCAAAGAAAAGATTTTTGTATGTTTTAAAGTGAATTATATCAATCGTTAACACTTATGAAGGTCAAGATGTTTTAGAATACTAACGTAGAATTGCAGTCAATTTGAAATTTTAGATAAATTGTCAAGCTTTTTTTATCATCTTTTTAATCATGCAAATGAATATTTCAATTACTTTGTTTTCCATTAACCTGCTTTCTAATATATGGTATTTTAAAAGATGATTGTCCTAAGAGATAATTGTCCTAGGGAGTAATTGTCCTAAGGGGGTAATTGTCCTAGGGGGGTAGTTTTCCTAGGGGGATAATTGTCCTAGAGCCATCAAAAATACTCCGAGTCTTCTGTGTGCGGAATTACACCAGCGACTTTCTTCCTGTGACCTCGAAAACCTCCTCCTCCATTTCTTGAATATTTCATCAATGTTCTAGTAAAAAACATGTCAACTTGAAACACCTTTCCTACAAACATATCATCGTTGACTTGCTCAGCATGAGTTTACTACTATTCCAAGATATTCTCATTAATCTGCTCGGCTATTGCCTATAACATACTTGTCTCATTAACTCAGTATTTGATTTACTCCTCCATGCAATACTTTTCGTTTATAGGAATAAATAATTTACCATACTTTCAGTTCGGGTTACCAAGAAAATTCAGCTCGGGTCCAATTGTCAACTTGAGAAGTTTGGTTGTGTTAAAAATTTTTCTACACTTGGATGGTTGATTCAGTTATTTTCTCCTCAGGCTCTCACACCATTACAACATTTCCCTATTATCCTCTCTCTCTCTCTCTCTCTCTCTCTCTCTCTCTCTCTCTCTCTCTCTCTCTCTCTCTCTCTCTCTCTAATATTAATGGAATTTTTACACGTTAATGAAATAAATGTTGCCTGAAGCTCAATTTCTTCAGTATCAAACTACCTCTTCGGACCAGAAAGTTACTCCTCATTCATGAAAGCAGAGAAATGCAGGTTGACAAAACGAATGATCATTTTCATATTCTTCGCATCTCTTTTAATATTAAGAATCATATGTATGAATGTTTCTTTTGAAATCTATATTCGAGCAACGAACAGCTTTGCAAGCAAATAAATCTAATGCTTTGCTACAGCTTTCCTTAAGCTTTCCGGGAAAAATATATATGAATAATTCTTCGCGGAAGCCTTCACTGGAAATCTATTAATCAACCAGAGAGAGAAATTTTATAAACTTTTATAAAAACACTATTTCCTAATTCATAGTCAAATGCCCGAATTATGAACATGAAATGGTTTGAATTTTCTTTTGTGGAATGAATTTTTTAAAGAAAAAAAGCATCAAGGTTATATATATATATATATATATATATATATATATATATAAATATAAATATATATATATATATATATATATATATATATATATATATATATATATATATATATATATATATATATATATATATATATATATATATATATATATATATATATATCAAGTATCATGCAAAAGACATTAATATCCTATAACATATCTTGACGATCGATACGTACCCCTCTTTTTCTCATTCGTAATAGAATTTCGAAATGTAATTGTTCTATTTGCGTGGAGTATGATTTTTTCTCCAAACCTCGTGCTGGGGCTCTCACTCGGCGAGAGAGAGAGAGAGAGAGAGAGAGAGAGAGAGAGAGAGAGAGAGAGAGAGAGAGAGAGAGAGAGAGAGTTAAGTTCGAAGTCAAATCGGGTTATTTTTCTTGTTTCTTGGATTCCCAGCACTATGAACGAAAATAGAAACTGGAATTTGTGTCCTTTAACCTAAATTACCTAATATAGATGTAATGCCATTGATAAATCAATGCAGAACCTTCCAGTTGTGACGGCGAAAACCCCATTGAAGAGCATTTGAGAGACGCGGAGAACCACTCAACAAACAACGGCTGAGATAATTGAGATTGTAACTCTCATGCTTATTATATCTCCATAAAGAATATTATCAGGTTTTCTCAGAAATAAAACCCAGCTTCCAAAGCCTTGATGCTTCGTTGTCTCTTCCTTGGACTTTCGAGACGACGACTTACCTTTTATTGTTATTGTATATAGATGAACCTTTTTTTTCTAGTTTTGAGAGCAAGTTAAGACACAAGGATGAGAAGACAGCTGTATAGGACGTATCGTACCTTGCTTAAAACCAATAACTCTTTGTAATATTTTTTATTTCCCTCCGTTTCATCTTTACTTTATCCGTCGTTGCAACTTTTACTTTATCTGAATTCACAAAATAATGAATCATGTCCGAATCAGTCTCGAACGTAGTGACAGAATGTCCGAATTACTCGAAACCAGTGAAGTATAGTTTAGAACACTTTATCTCACAAAGTCTTGGAGCTTTTTAAGTTTACGGGTTTCAACCTGAGGTTGATTACTTTCAATCTTAGATCCCCAGTGTACCCATCTCAGAGAATGGATTGTGTAAAAGAGATTTGGCAAACAGTTATTACTCATTCTATAGAAATAAAGATATATCCATACAAATGTCAGGTAGACATGAAAACATGTAATATACATATACAATATACATATATAATATACATATATATATATATATATATATATATATATATATATATATATATATATATATATACATATACATATATTCTATCTTCCGAAATTAAAAGCCTAGTTTCAACCATCATTTGATGTTTTGGTAAACTAATTGTGCAATTTCTGTACTTACAATTCCACTGCCTAGCAAAAAATATTAGAAACTTAGCATTCAAATATTGCTTATTATTCCTCTACTATTAATGATTCGTGGAACATAAAGCCTAATAAATCACAGGAAAAAGAAATATCATGACCCCATTGCCTAATTGAAAACATGACGGCCACATTAACCCTGTTAAGTAGTTAGATTTTGATGATGATAAATAAGTTTTTTTTCACACGAGAGGAATTAGTTTGCGATATGTATTTGACAGATTGATTACAGAGGAGACTGTTTTCCTATAAATCATATTTACGCTCAGTACTATTGGTTTTTGTGCTTGCTGATTCATAACAGAGCTTGGAAATACTTTGGATAGGTCTGTATATTCCGGCAAATAATGTTAGAACTTGATTTATTCCATTATTATTATTATTATTATTATTATTATTATTATTATTATTATTATTATTAATTGCTAAGTTACAACCCTAAGTTGGAAAAAGCAGAATGCTATAAGCACAGGGGCTCCAACAGGGAAAATAGCCCAGTGAGGAAAGGAAACAAGGAAAAATAAAATACTTAAAGACCAGTAACATTAAAAAAATATCTCCTATATAAACTATGAAAACTTTAACAAAACAAGAGGAAGAGAAATAGGATAGAATAGTGTGTCCGAGTGTACCCTCAAGCAAGAGAACTCTAACCCAAGACAGTGGAAGACCAAGATACAGAGGCTATGGCACTATCCAAGACTAGAGAACAATGGTTTGATTTTG
>NC_090728.1:97508802-97523802 GCF_036898095.1 Palaemon carinicauda
CGGGCCCGATTCTGAGAAGTTGGCAGCCATGAGAGGCAGTCGATCCCCGAAGGGGGGTAGAGGAGAGTGCAGAGTTAGCAAAGTCTTCAGATGCTGGCATTCTGGGGAGAGGGGCACTGACGAGTGGAGTGCCCCACTCAAGGTTCCCCACGCTATTACACTTGTCAGGCCTACGGTCATCTATCTCGAGAGTGCTCAGCAATAAACACCCAGGGTGGGCGGGCTTTGGCACACGCATATCTCCCCCTGCCCAACATCCGAGGGAGTTCAATGCCCCCCGCATGACATCACAAGCAGTAGCCGAGGAAGCAATGACGACAGACGTGGCACTGGGACCTCCATCGGTACCCTCGACCTCACCCCCGCAGCACTAGGGAGCAGCAGCATTGCAGCTGAGGTCATTGGCCCGAGCCCCATACCTTGTACTAGCCGTCTAGGAATGATAGCAGTTAGGATCGACCTGCAAAATAAATCCATTCGAGCGCTGATCGACACAGGAGCCAGTGTTTCATTGATTGAAAAAAGATTCTCATCAAACCCACTACAGTCGGCGACATCCATCGTTCTTGACACACCAGGAGGAAATAAACTACACATAAACCATACAACAATCGTCAAATTCAAGGTAGGGTCTGTGAAGTTTACACATGATTTTTTTGTCTTGCCCACCTTGGGAATTCCAGGAATCGTGGCTATTTTAGGAAATGATTTTATCTCTAATAATCAAATTTGTATTCTTTGGGGAAAAGATACAATAACAGTAAAAGCAGGAGGCTACATTTTGCCGATAGAAAGTCATGAGCGGGTAGGCGCGTGTGTTAGCTCGTAGAGACATGTAACTAAGGTAACAGCTGTACCTGAGAGAGGAGAAGTGTTGTCTCCCCAGACCCTCACGAGCATATCAGTGACCCCGTGTTGCCCTCTTGCGGAAGGAACCAAGGTCGTTGTTAAACCCCATGACAATTGGGCCAATATGATATTAGAGGGTTTGACAGAAATAAAAGAGAACAGAGCTGATATAAAGATAATTAATTTGTTAAATAAAAGAGTTGTTTTAGGAAGTGATTCTGTGTGTGAATTAGAGTAATGTGAAATTGCTTATAATGGGATGTTGGGAGCCACAACTTCAGCCTGCACAGACGAACACACTCAGAATTTGATTATGCAAGCGCAAAAATTTTGTCCGTCAGAATATTAGCCTGTAGTTAGTGACATTGTCAATATTTATTCAGATGTAATTGCAATTGGAGATGAGCCACCCGGGAAGATTGATCAATTTCCCTTTAGCATTGAAACTGGGTAGGCAGAGCCGATCAGGTCAAGGCCTTATAAGGTACCCATTCATTTCCAGGGAGAGATAGAAAGGGAAATTAATAGATTAAGGAAACAAGGGATAATCGAGGAGAGCGAATCCCCCTGGGCTTCTCTGATTGTAGCTGTTAGGAAAAAGGATAGCTCGGTAAGATTGTGTGTTGAATATAGGAAGTTGAATGCAGTAACTAAGGATAATGCATTTCCATTGCCCTCGATCAAAGAATTACTTGTGAAAGTACAGGATAGCAAATATTTTACAACTGTTGATTTAAAATCTGGATACTATCAAATATCTATTCAGGAAGACAGTAAATATAAAACGGCATTTATAGCTAACAATCAATTATTTCACTTTAATTTTCTTCCTTTCGGTGTTAAAAATGCTCTAAGTCATTTTTCTAGAGTAATGATGGCAGTTTCGTCACCCTTAATTGGCCCCAATGTTCTTGTTTATTCAGATGATATCATACTTACAGAGAAAACGGCCAAAGAACATGATAATATTCGTAAAGTTTTAGAAGCATTGCGACGTAATGGTATGAAAATAAATTTGTCAAAGTGCAAATTTTTCTGTAAACAGGTCGAATTCTTAGGTCATATAATAACCCCAGAAGGTATCCAACTCTACCCCAGTGAAGTAGCATCTATTAGAGATTTCCCCAGGCCACGTAACTCTAAGGAAGTAGCTGGGCTCCTAGGGCTTGCTGGGTATTACCATAAATTCATAAGAGGTTTTGGAGAGATAGCAAGACCCTTAAATTGGGGAGGGGAAGAAGAAAGGGCCTTTAACCATTTGAAAGCTGCCCTAACTAGCAATGAATTACTTGCATATCCTAGATTTGATTGACCGTTTTTAGTGACAACAGATGCGAGTAGCGTAGCTATTGGTGGCGTAGTTTCTCAACGAGATGATAAAGGCAGAGAGTGACCCATTTGTTTTGCTTCCCGGGCGTTAAAAGGGGCAGAAAAGAATTATAGTACATTCGATTGAGAGGCTTTGGCTATTCCTTGGGTTCTAGAGAGGCATCGGTTCTTTTTATTAGGTCAGTCGATTGAGTTGCAAAGTGATCATCGACCCTTACGTGATTTGTATTATAAAAATGATTTGATCTCTCGACAAGCAAGATGGATTGAGAGATTGTTAGAGTTTAATATAAAGGGTTTTCACCACATAGATGGTAAAGCTAACAAGATAGCTGATGCTCTCTATAGATGTGCAGTAATAGCCGTAACAACTAGGGCACAAAAGAGGAACGAAGAACGTAACTAAAATATTGAAGACCCCATCAAAATAGAAAATAGAAAACGGGATGGGAATTCTCTCGATGAGCATTCAGAATACGGTAGCAGAGAGAGAGAGAGAGAGGAGACTCAGGAAAGAGAGAGAGACATGGCCAGGGTTGTCCAGAATGAATGCCCTGATGATGCAGGTTTGATTGACGTGGGAGGTTGGGACATAAAAGAAGTCCCAGAGAGACAGACAAAAGAGCAACGGATGGAAAGAGTGCGAGCAGTGATTAAAGGGGAATTGGAGAGTTATCCGTTGTTTCTGAATATGCCTCGTGAGAAATTTTTTATTGAAAATGATATCTTATATTGCGCTTACGAGAAGAGGAGGGGGGAATTTTGTGCACGGGTAGTTCTTCCTCCCTCTTTAATTAAACAAGCCATCCACATTGTACATGCAAGTCTGTAT
The DNA here is from genome assembly GCF_036898095.1 of Palaemon carinicauda. Lineage (NCBI taxonomy): Eukaryota > Metazoa > Arthropoda > Malacostraca > Decapoda > Palaemonidae > Palaemon > Palaemon carinicauda. The sequence continues at coordinate 97,511,813 of NC_090728.1, forward strand.
GCAGGGCATTTAGGGATTGATAGAACATTAAGGAGAGCACGTGAATCCTTCTTTTGGTTAGGAATGAAAAAATCTATAGAGGATTACATAAAAGGTTGTCATGCTTGTAACTGTTTCAAAGAACATAAAAACTCTGTTCCGGAAGCCATAAACTGGCCTGTGATTCCTATTAAATCATATAGAGTGTACATGATGTAGTAGGACCATTTCCTACTGGTTTAACACAACATAAGTATATATGTGTATTTGTGGATGCATTTACTCGGTATACTCATACTTACACAATGTTGGATAAACTGGCAAATTCATTATCCCAGGCGGTGCGCTCTTTCATTACTAGGTTTGGTTGCCCAAAAATTTTGATAAATGATAATGGTCTTGAGTTTATAAATAAGGTGGTGAAATCGGTCACGGACGTGATGAAAATTCAACACTTTTCAGTGACCATATATAGACCTTCAGCAAATGGATTAGTGGAATCGTGTAATAAGGAAGTAGTGCAAATTTTACGTTACTTAGTAGCTTATGACCCCCTTCATTAGCACGCCATGCATCCTACAGCTGAGCTAGCTTTGACCATTGCATATAATGCTTCGCTCAGGGACACGCCTTTCTTTTTAGTGTATGGACAGGATACTGTGTTACCATATACGGTACTCATTAATTCGCAACAATTGCCAAATTATTCAACTGAGCAATACCGTATATATTTATTAAATCTATTGAGGAGAGTAATGAACACCACTGAAAGGTTTTTGAAAAGAGCTAATGAAAATCACAGCTCAAAGTATGATGGTTGGTTCAAAACCGCACTGATAAAAGTATTCGTGGGCGATCGTGTGTATTGTAAACGATTACAACCTAGGAAACAAACTAGAGCCAGCGTATTTGGGTTCGTACCGAGTAAATATGGTTAAATCTAACACAGTTATGATACAAAGCATTAATAATTCTGCAGTGTCTGAACATCATCAGGCACACATACATACATGTGATGCCTGAAGAGGTAGTTTTCAAAAGTGTTCCTCCTTACCCCTGCATACATGACATTCCTCGAGTTGATGAATAGAAATTTTTTTCCATTGCTTTTGTTATTGTTTGAACAGACCTCATTTCTTCTTTTGACGTGTTTTACATAAACTTGATGATAACAATGTGTTCTTATTTTGATGCTTAATGTATACATAAAATGTTGTGGTAATTTTGCTGAGTGTGGAAATACGTATAACATTGATGAGTGAACCTGAAAACAATCAGAGGTTAAATAGGTAAAGTGAGATCCGTCAGGCGGATGCTGTATTATTCATGTATTTATATGATTCCTGGTTGCTTGGGCCGGGGTGGTTCCCGAATGGCAAGTGGATGCGGGTTTAAAGTTCAGCCTTAAGGATAGGCAGTGTTAGAGAATGTGTAGATGTGAATACCTTATACTTAATGTTATAAGAGAAGGGCGGGAAGATGAATGATTTTCTCGGGAAAATGGCTAGTGGCCACCGGTTGAAAGTTGCAAGTGAAAGTGTTGTAGTGATTTAAATAAATGGCAAAACGGTGGTGGTGAGTTGTGTTGTGAAATTGTGCCGTAAACCCGAGCAGGTAAAATCGAGGGATGAAGAAATATCTATTTCTACCCCTGTCCGGCCCAAAAAGCCCGTATTGCCTGCAACCAGAGGGAGGTTATTGATGAAGTTATGTAAAACTAATGTCGTTATGATTTTTCTTTCTCTTTGGGTACCCTGTATTTTAGTTGATGAGGTTTTAAGGAGAAATGAGTGGAATTATTTATATTATATTGTGTACATTTTTACATGCAATATTTAATTTTTAATTTTTTTTTGGTGGAAGATGTGTTATTTTTTTGGGTGATTTCTATATATAAATTTTTTGTTGCATTTCTGTTCAGTACATACCATGCCTATTCCGGGTCGGAGTGTCCTCCATATATCATAGAATAGTGAGGGCTATTGCGCACCTCCTCCTGGAGTGAGGAGCTTGGGGGGTGGGGGGGGGGGAGTAATGTCCTAATTCATGTATGTAGAGGTGTCTTGTAGGTCAAGGTAAATGAACCTATGTCTCAGCATGTTATTGTACATGATTGCATTTTGGTAGCGAAGGGAGTTTAGTTGCCTGTGGGCACTCGAGTTGACAAGTCCTTCACCTGAGAGGGTAGTTGTGTACAGTGTACTTACGAATGAACCTTTTGTAATAAATGAAGAAAACCCATATTCCGACATCTCATTATCCGTTTACATGGGTCATATATATCTATCTATCTATCTATCTATCTATCTATCTATCTATATATATATATATATGTATATATATATATATATATATATATATATATATATATATATATATATATATATATATATATATATATATATATATATATAGGGAAAGGTTCATCATAAGACAGAGACAGATAGACAGAGAGAGAGAAGACAGAGAGAGAGAGGATAAATATCACTTGATACTGGTTTTATCTTTCAAAGAATCCTTGTTTTAATTGTGATAGCAAAAAAAAAGAATGTCATGTGATTAAAAAGACATTTGAAGTATAATCTTTGATTATGCCAAATGAACTTATTAAATTGAAATTTTATCAGTTTTATTCTTGGTATAATAATTATGTTTATATTTATATTAATTGAGCAAATTCTAGGTTCTAATCAATGGTGACACTGAATTATTTGAATTAAACACACTTTGAGATACTACCGGTAGAGTTATTGAATCCTTTGACTGGCCAAACAGTAATATATTGGATCCCTCCCACTAGTTACGGCTCATTTTTTTTTTTTTTGCCTACACATACACCGAATAGTCTGGCCTATTCTTTACACATTCTCGTCTTTCCTCATACATCTGAAAACACTGAGATTGCCACACCATTATTCAATGGCTACTTTCCTCTTGGTAAGGGTAGAAGAGACTCTTTAGCTACAGTATGCAGCTGTTCTAGGAGAAGGACAGTCTAAAATCAAACCATTGTTCTTTAGTCTTGGGTAGTGCCATAGCCTCTTTACCATGGTCTTCCACTATCTAGAGTTAGAGTTCTCTTGCTTGAGGGGACACTCTGGCACAGTGTTCTCTCTTATTTTTTTTCCTTACTATTTTTTTTAAATGGTGTGTTAGGCAGGCTTAATAGAAGGGCCCCATGGATACCTGGTGGTTTATCAAAAAGTTGTCTTTTCCTTATCTGTTTCTTTTTCTTTTCAAAACCATCATTAATGTCCTCCCTTTAGTTGAAATGGCTATCTTGGATGGTATTTAGCCTTGCATCGTGTATCGGCTCCTCCATGTTAACCAGTTTTATGACTTTTTTTTTCTATATTCTATGGGTTTGATCAATCACTTTGTTTATATTTCTGTACATATTGTATTTTTATAATTCTTATTAATTTAGTTTTCAAGTATGATGTTTCTTTTTTTATTACCAATAATTCTTATGCTGTCTGGAGACATTGAGCAAAATCCGGGCCCAGTACATCCTAGATTTCGTCAATGAGTCTACTGTATTGCAATATTCGTGGTCTTCGTGCAAATATGCAAGACCTTTTATTTGCATCCAAACAGTATGATATTCTTTTGTACTCAGAAAGTTTGGTTTCTAATGTGAGGCACTCATCCGATCTCATTATAACTGGTTTTAAGAAGACAATAATTTTGAAACGCGATGCCATTCTTAGAGCCAGAGAATGGTGGTGTATATTATGACTGAGTACCCTGTTTCTCATAAGTCCCGCTATGAATGTGGATCTACTAGATTCCAGGCATTGATGATTCTATCCTCTATTGTCTTTTTACTATTATGGTTAAGATACAAGATGATAGAAAGGCTTCTTGTGTCTTTGTTGGTGATTTCACTGCTCACCTTAGGGAGTGGTTAAATTATGTTTTTCCTACCGATCGCCATAGCTTAAGAGCTTTAGACTTTGCTTGTGAATCAGGCTTTGAGCAAATCATAAGTGAAGCTACTCACATGTCCGGTAACTGCTTACACCTCATATACGTTGACTCCCCTGGCGTTATAACAAGTAAGGTTGGCTCTCCAGTTGGGACATCTGATCATGCCTTGATTTCATTACTGGTGAAGACTGAGCAGCCTGTCACTGATGTATTATACTTATGTAAGATTTATATGAAATTTCAAACAGACTGGATCGGGATTTTAAGTGATCTTCTGAACTTTAATTGATCACAATCATATAATAGTGTTGATCCTATTGTCCCTTTGAATGAGAATCTAGTCAACATAATTGATAGGCGCATCCCTTCTCGTGTGCTAAGGTACTGTATAAAGGAAAAAAATGGTTCAATGATGGTTGTAGTCGTGCTTATTTGGAGGAGCAGGAGGCTTATCATCTTTGGATGGGTAACAGATCAGATTTTACTTGGAATAACTATACTCAGCTTTAAGGTTTTGCTCAGAAAGTTCATGCCTCAACTGAAAAGGAATACAATTTAATCATAAAAAAAAATTCATTCTGGTACAACCCAGGAATATAAGTGGTGGACTACCCTTTAATTTGCACTTTTTGCCGTAGCTGCATTAGTTCCTCCTTTACTTAAACCATATGGCTCTGTCACCCATTGTCCAAAGAAAAAGGCAACCCTTTTGGCAGATGTGTTTGATAGTAAGTAGAGTAATTAGAAACTCGATCTTCCTCACTCTGTTTTCCTGACGCTAAACTAACTAGTTTTGCTTTTCGATCTCGGGAAATTAAAGCTCTCTTGATGGAGCTTGATGTTTATGGAGGTGTAGACCCAAATGATATTTTTCCTTTGATTTTTAAAAAGACTGCAGATTGATTAGCTCAGAGGTTATCTGTTATTCTGCGCTAGTTAGCAAAAAGAGGCGCTTTTAGCACTTGTTGGAGAATTGGTAATGTTACTCCACAATCTGGATCTCAGCATTTCCCGTGATTCTTTAACTCTGTATGACTTTTAAAATTTTAAGTATGATTCTTGACAGCACATTTACTTTTGAGAAACACATTAGGTCTGTGTCTTCTTGAATTGCAAAAAAAAAAAAAAAAAAAAAAAAAATTGTGTTATTAAGAAACTCTTTTAAGGTTTTTAGTGATCAATCTATTCTGAAGAAGTGTTTCAATTATTTTTAGTCTACTGTTTTTCGAGTATTGTTCTCCTGTCTGGTCTTCAGCTGCAGATTCTCGTCTTAATTAGTTGGACAGGAACTTACGGTCTATTAGATTTCTTATTCCTGTTTTACATATTTATCTCTGGCGCCGTCGTTCAATTAGTTCCTTATGCATGTTAAAAAAGATTTTTCATAGTTCTGATCATCCATTACATACAGATCTTCCCTGACAGATTTATCCTGTTCGTAATACTAGGCATGCAGTAAATTCTGATAGTCAGGCCTTCTCCATCATGTGGCTTAATACTACACAGTATTCTAGAATTTTTATTCCAGCTGTGACTAAGTTGTGGAATGATCTTCGTAATTGGTTAGTTCAATCTATAGAGTTTCAAAAGTTCAAACTTATAGCAAATGTTTTTATGTTGAACAGGTTGACATATGCCTTTTTATAGTTTATAAATGAAATATCTGTTTTAATGTTTTTAAAGTTTTGAAAACATTTTATTTTGATTGTTCATTACTTCTAATATCGTTTATTTATTCCTTTCTTTCCTTTCCTCACTGGGCTATTTTCCCCGTTGGAGCCCTTGGGCTTATAGCATCTTGCTTTTCCAACTAGGTTTGTAGCTTAGCTAATAATAATAATAATAATAATAATAATAATAATAATAATAGCATGCTGCATTGTCCCTCGTTGATGGCGCTCACTATCACGCCGTTCACTGTAATGTTGCTAGATTTAATAGCGTATTTAAGAAGGCAATATGATAGCTGTGTCTTTTCAGTTGTAGATAATACCATGAAATTTGGCAGGAACAGAAAAAAGGTGCGCGCAACCTTCCAGGAAGGGGGTCTGATATCAATAAACTGGATTTGTGAACAGGTGGTCTTATCGGTGTTCCTACATTCTCCCTGCCATCGAGGTGACAGAGGTTAAGTAGCATCAATAGGAAAGAGACAGGGAAACCATCTTCCTGTGGACAGAGAAAAGACAAAGAGATGAGATAAGGGTGGGTTCAACAATTAAACAAATTATCTTTAGTTTTTATCTGTTGAGGAGGGAGACGTGAGAGGAATGCATTCTTCGTTGCTGAAAAACAAATGTTACTCCAAGAACAATATTTTACCATTCTAAACAGAACGCACATAGTCTTCTTCCAAAACATTACTCCAACATTCCTATAAACGCCTAGAAATGAAGGAAAAAAGAAAGAAAATAACAACATAAACGCCCTTCACGGGGAAATACAATATGAATCAGGAGATTCATCAGGAAAATGGAACCTTAGTTTGGTCGGTTAATCAAGAGAGTGAGAAAAAATAAAGAAGAGGAGTAAAATGTGAGATGAATAGCCGTGAAACAATTAAGACAGGACTGACTATAAATGAAAGGGAGGGAGGGTGGGAGGCTTATCAGAATCTGCTTTCCTTTGCCTCCTCTTTCTTTTATTTTTATTAATTTCCTTTCCCATCCTGAGTTGAATGGGCGAGGGGAAAGCTCTTTCGAAGAAGAATGTAAAGAACTGGTCAAAGATCAAAAAGAAAAGATGAAACGTGCGATCCGCTGGAGAAAAAGAAAAAAAAGGAGCAAGGGAAAAAAAGGAGAGGAACATTTCGCAGCTCAGATGAAACGATAGTTATTAATATTGCTTCCAATTTTCCATTTCTACTTTTCAAACATTAGACATTAGCGGGCGCATACACTCACACACATTATATATACAGTATATATATATATATATATATATATATATATATTATATATATATATATATATATATATATATATATATATATATATATATATATATATATATATATGTATATATATTTGTGTGTATATATGTGCGTATATATATTTTTGTATATGTGTATATATATGTGTGTGTGTGTATGTTGGAGATTGTTTCATTATCATACCATGACTCAGATCCATACTGTAACACATGCCTCACTAAACTGATATGTACCCGGATTTTCATATTTAATTTAATTAAGCGCTTTGATTTTCAAATTTTAATTAACCTAGCCATTGTATTATTTTTTTTTTTTTTCATATTCATTAAACTCCAATCCTGAAGATCCTGTATTAGAGATCAGAGTTCCTAAATACTTACATGTTTTTACCTCATTAATCCTTTCTCCTTCCAATGATATTTCATCTGCCATTGAATATTCCGTTCTCATCATCTTCGTCTTTCCTCTATTTATCTGGAAACCAACCTCATGTGATATTTCATGCATTCTGATAAGCAAGCATTGTAAATCCTGTGGTATTCTGTTAATAAGGACAGCGTCATCAGCATATTTAAGGTCAGCTAATTTCCTGTTCTATGGATTACGAAATCCATGAGGAAGATAAACAACATAGATGCCAACACATTCTCTTTGAGTGCTTCACTCTTCACTGGAAATTCATTTGATAGGCCCCCACTAACATTAACTTTGCACTTGCGATACTCATGAACAGATATAATCAGATTTACATATTTAAGAAGAATTCCATAATAATGTAGGACTCTCCACAAACTTAGCCGGTGCACACTATCAAAGGCTTTTTTATAGTCAACCAATGCCATCAACAGTGGACTTCTATATTTTATGTTCTAATGTATAACATGTCTTAAAATGAAAATTTGGTCAGTACAACTTCTAACTTTTTTAAATCCTGCTTATTCACCTCTCAGCTTTTCCTCAATCTTTCTCTCTAGTCTTATTAGAATAAACATGCTATATATTTTCATGACAACTGCCGTAAGTGTTATGCCTCTGTAATTATTACAATCAGTCAGGTTTCCAATTTTTTTTTCTTTTTTGCCATTTTCACCAACAATCCCAACTTCCACTAAAAGTCTGCCTCTTCACGCCGCATTCTAAAAAATTATCTTGCAAGTACTCGGGGGTCGCTTAATTTTCAGCTAGCCTCATCTCAGCAGCTATTCCATTGTAACCAGGGGCTTTCCATCTCCTGAGTTTTTAAAATGATAGCTTCGACTTCAAGTACACTGAATTCATTCATGGGCACATCAAAGTCTTCATCAGCTTCAGGTATATCAATCAAATTATTCCGTTCTTATGTCCTATTCATAACCTCACTAAAGGGATCCATCTAACGTTGGCTTTCTTCATCTTCTATGGTTATGACAGATCCATCTCTTTTTGATGGGTAAATGCTTCTTCTTCTTTGACCCCGTAGAAATTTCATTGATAGTTATTCGAGTGATTCTTAGACAATAGCCACTCTCTGAAATCATAGGTTTGTCAACCTCGTCTGCTTTCTTGTCTAAATATTTTCTAGTCATTCCTGGCTTTTCTTCTGACCTCACTATGAATACTGGAATAATTAGCATGCTCTACCTTGTAATTTTCATTACTTCCTCGAAAACTTTCAACAATCAATTTCTGTCTTTGTCTCCTTTTCATAAGTATCCCACTTATCAATTAATACCCATGGCTTTCTCCTTGTAGCTATGTGTCCCAAAACTTCGCTACAAATTGACTGATATATGTCCTTAATAATACACCATTCTTCATTAATTGTCTACTCTTCGGCTCTTAAAGTCTTTAAGACTGGATATTGATTCCTACATTCAAATACAAATGTTTCTCAGTGCTCATTTTCTAGAAGCTTGGATGTATCAAACCTAGGTATTCTATCTACACTTCTATTGGGTGCTCTCAGTTTTAATTTCAGCGTGGTAATGAGGAGCTGGTGATCATTACCACTATCTGCACCTCTAAAGCTTCTTACATTTCTTAGTGGCCTTCTCTCTTTATTAATGGCCATATGATCTATTCTATTTTTGTGATTGCCCCATGGTGAAGTCCATGTATATTTATGGATGTCCTTTTGCGGAAAAAAAATACCTCTAGTGACAGATTGTATGTTAAACAGACTTAGAAAATGTGCTCCATTTTCATTTAGATATTCACCAAGACTATCATCTATTATTCCATCCTCTATACCTTGAGTATTCCTTCATACTTTAGCATTCAAGTCAACAATCACAATTTTCATATCTCGCTTTAGGATCTCATCTATTATACTCTGCAGTTCTGCATAGTATTCATCTTTCCTTTCTTCAGGGGAATCATTTGTTGGTGCACAGAAAACTATAATATTCATGTTGCCTTACATGGATTTAAATTTTGCAAGTAACAATTTACTATTTACAGGTTTCTACACTTCTACACATTTAATGCCTTTCCTGCTCTTGGTGTCATCCTCCTTCCTACCCTTTCTTCCAGAATACATATATATATATATATATATATATATATATATATATATACATATATATATATGTATATATATATATATATATATATATATATATATATATATACATATATATATATATATATATATATATATATATATATATTTACCGTGCTAAACGGAATATCTTAGCAATCCATGTTTGCCACCTTTCATATGACCAGATGAGCAATCTGGAGGAGTTACGAGAGCTTTGAGAGTGGAGGAAATGCCCCCTAAATCTCGATGAAGTCACTGGCAGCAGGGTGACGGATTGAGTTTAAGGCGATAGACAAGATGTTTTTTCGGCTTCTTATCCCGGTGCCTGGCGGATGATTTTACTGGAATCTGTATGTACTGGCAGGGTTCACTTGCCTTAGTTAGATAGGAACTGAGCATCACAAGTAATTGGCTATCCTTTGATGAATTTAGCCAATCGATACTCTTTGGATTTAGTCAGTCTATGGAAAGAGAAAATGACAGAATGGGCCCCAGTCCCGGGTGTAGCTGGGTGCTAAGAATCTCCCGGTTTGTAAATACTAAAGATAAATAAAAAAAATTGGTAATTGGCATGTTAGAACCATGACTCAGATTGGGAAGTTACAGCTAGTGGAGACTGAATTTATGAAATATTGTTTGGTTATCTTGGCCCTAGGGAAACACGTTGTAAGGGGATTGGTAAAATCTTTGACCGAGACAATATATATATATATATATATATATATATATATATATATATATATATATATATACTCGGAAGATCAGATGGAGTTGTAAGAAAAGGGGTTTCTATGATGAGGACACCTAGAGCAGAAAAGGCATTAACGAAGTTGAGGGCTGTAAATGGTAGATTGTTTCTTGCAAAGTTTAGATTAAAGCAGGGGAATATGAGTATTATAGTTTGCTATGCACCAACAAATGATTCCCCTGGAGGAAGGAAAGATGAATACTATGAAGAACTGTAGAATGTAATAGATGAGATCCTAAAGAGAGCTATGAAAATTGTGATTGGTGATTTCAGTGCTAAAGTTGGAAGGAATAATCAATGAATAGAGAATGTGATGGGTGTCGAGGGTCTTGGCAAAGATGCAAATGATAATGGAGCAAATTCTATAAATTTTTGTTCTACAGACTATCTTGTTATTGGAGATACTCTTTTCCAGCAATATGACATCCATAAATATTTACACATAAAAGCAGAATCATCAACAGTACGTTAAACTTGAACTCCAACCCCTCAGAAACACTGCTTCACTTTAGCTATCCTTTCTATCACCTCCTGGGAACTGTGTGTGTGTGTGACGTTGTTGCGAAATTTAAGTCTCTGGAATTGTAGAAATAAAAAGAGGCATTAGAAAGGAAGGTTGAATGGATCCCTTATCTTCAAATAATTGCTGAAGGTAAAATCCGAGTCATCTATATTTTCTAGTTTTAGACTAAATCAATATTAACTAGTATAGGGTTTTGTGTCCTTGATTTGGTAGGCGATCCATTCTCTGTAACTTACCAAGGAAGCCCAGATCCCTAATTCCATGACACGTGCTTCTTTCGGTATCCAAAAGGAGTCCAGAACACTTGTTTGGCCCAGGGGACACCTTTGTCAATAATGATCATAAAAAATTGAAAAAAAAAAAAAACGTAATAACGTCTATGGTAGGAAAATTCCCCAATTAAGGCCGATTCACACAACCCGTTTTCCTTCCGACAGACTGGCTGTCAGTTAAGCGGTGTTTAGCCTTTTTAAGGCCAATTCACACGACCCGTTTTCTTTCCGACAGGCTGGCTGTCGGTTAAGCGGTGTCTAGCTTCCTTACGTGTATTCAAATGCAACTGTTTACACGGCCCGTCAGGCTGATGGCAACCCTCGGTCGTCAGCCGTCCGAGTCGGCTCGGCTTTCTTTCCAAGAAACCTCGGCCGGTTTGACGGCCGTTAGCCACCCGTCCCAACCAACGGTTGGATGATATTTCGTGTGAATGAGGACCTGTACCGTACCCGTTCGTTTTGTGGCCTAAAACACCGACTTTTTCTCATATAATAGTCATAGAAATTAGTTAGTTTGTTGTTGACACCATGTATGAGAGGTTAATTGAACTTTTTCAAGGGTATGAGAAGATGTTTGACATGGCAAAGAAGATGTTTAGAATTAATTTACATAAAGAAAAGTTATGGAAAATGACTGGAGAGGCATTAAATAAAACAGGTGAATTTATCATAATTTTAATATTCTTGGCATGGTGCATAAATTATAATGAAGTTGCATAACTTATTTTATCAACACAGTCATCAACCAACATCTTATAGTGTCAAAATTGTCATAATTTACTCTGCCCTCACGTGACAAAGTCTAAGTAAACAAAGAAAACTGCGCGCGGGTAAACGGATACGGAACGCCTCGTGTGAATGTACAACATTTCGGCAGCGGTTAGCCTCTGGCCAGCCAGTCGGAAAGAACACGGGTCGTGTGAATCGGCCTTTATGCGGCATTGTCTATTCGTTCAGAGTTGGAAGCTTTCCCACTTTTTCAAATTGACTAAGTCTTAAAGTGACTGATCAGCTGATGAATCCTCAGCTGATAAGGCACTTTGAAAAATGTGTAAAGGTTTCTGATTGATCAAATATAGAATGAT
>NC_090728.1:97528802-97548802 GCF_036898095.1 Palaemon carinicauda
AGATTTTTAGTCATGCCTTTAACAATCAACACTACACAATAAACAAAAGACGTTTATTAACCTATTGACAAACTTGCTTTTTTTCTCTTCCATAAAATTATTTCAAGATCAGGAATAACACAAGGCAAAGAAAGAACAGGATAAATTTTTGCTGCCTGGGAATAGTGCTTCAGGAGATTCATCAAGAAAATGGAGTCTCAGTCTGGTCGGTTAATCAAGAAAGTGAGAATAAGAATAAGAATGGGATAAAAATTTAGATGAATGGCAGGGAAACAACGAAGATTAGGCAAAGATCAAATCTTGCGCCTGAGCAAAAGTCTCTCTTCATAATCTTTCACTTGAATTAATTTGCCTTCTCAATACGAGTGGAACGACTAGGGTAAAAGAATTGTTAAAATTAACGACGAGTTTTGTTCGCAGGTGAGAAAAAAATATAGAATTTACAATGGGAGGTATCTATAAAGATTGTAGAACCGAGCTGACAAATATGGCAACAGGAAGTTTGCCTCCGGGCAAAACACATTTTAAGATGTTATTACAAACATCTTGTCTTAATTTCACCAAATGCAAATGCACATCTTCACTTTGTATGTCTTTCGTGCTTACGTGCACGCAAGTTTGCCTGTCCATTATGCATATATAATAAGAAGAATATTACTGAAATGCAATATATTTGAACTCTAAGAGATTAGAAATCCAATGAATGGTAATTTGTTCTGGACATCTTACTACTACTTTTATTCAAATCATAAAAAATATAGATGTGCTGGATAGAAGGAATTTTTAAGGAAAATTTTATCAAGTTAAACTTTATCGAGTGATAATTCAAATGATCTCTTAAGACACCTAGAATTTTTCGATACTCGAGATCTTATTTGCAAGAATTTGAGAAAAGGTTAATAAAGTTCTGAAGACATTTACAATCCATAGGGCTAACAAAGTATCCATGAAGTATCCACAAATGTCTTCAACTTACTAAATCCTATTTACTTTATACAAGTCCTATATATGTATATATATATATATATATATATATATATATATATATATATATATATATATATATATATATATATGTACATATATATTTATATATATATATATATATATATATATATATATATATATATATATGTGTGTGTGTGTGTGTGTGTGTGTGTGTATGTGTATACGCAGAAACACATACATTATATATATGTATATATATACACACACACACACACATATATATATATATATATATATATATATATATATATATATATATTTATATATATATATATATATATATATATATATATATATTTATATTTATATATATACAGACGAGTCTCTCTCTCTCTCTCTCTCTCTCTCTCTCTCTCTCTCTCTCTTTATATATATATATATATATATATGTATATATATATATATATATATATATATATATATATATGATAATTTATCACATTTCGTGGAGATTTTCATTTATACTTCTTAATATCGAATTTACTCTGCCTCAGGATCAGAGACCCAAGGGGGAATAACTATTTGATAATAGCTTCTGGTCGGCCAAGGACTCGAATCCTGACCAAGTCGAAACTGAGGTTACAGCTGATTCCATTTTCACCACTAAGTCACTTTGCGGCCTCATAATAATAACAAGGATGAGAATGATAGCTTAAACAACAACTATAATAACAATAATAATAATAATAATTATGATAATATTTATGATAAGAGTACCTTTTCTATTTTTAGTTGTCTTCAAAAATTCTCATCAATCATTTTAAAAGATTTCGTATGAAATATAAACAGTTCTGTACAGAAATTAAAAATGGAAGCAAATTAGTGGCTATGACTATGAAAATAGATGTCAAAATAACAAAGGAAAAGAGTTCCCAAATTCTCTTCTCTAAACTCCTCCCACCAAAAAAGAGATGCAACCAAGGAAGCAAAGTTAAAAGAGTTCTGGTTTTCTTTTGTTTTTTCCCTCACAAGTTAAACAGTTTCATCTAAGAGCCCCACCTGAGACACGCAACATCCGAGGTATGGAGAAAACAAGTCTCTAGCAAAATAGCGTTCAGAAAAGGGCTGCTGAAAGAACCGTTTAGTACTACTTGGATAGATGACCCACTTCGCCCTCAGAGAAATGAGACACGCTTTAGCCGTAAGATGATCCATCTTCATCATCAGAAAGAAACTTAGACTCTCTTCCTTGAAGACCGCAGCGTTCAGTCACTGTCATCAGAATTTTTCTTGCCGGTTTGGTTAACACTTGTTCCATAGGTGGCGTCTTAGTGAGGATGCAAGGATTTAATTTTGTCTTGTCAGTTTAATTGCATTATTTTCATGTTGTTTGCCAATGGATTCAGGCACCATTTAGTTACACATGTTCATGGTTTACTGCTTTACTATTTGTTGGTTGTTAATCGGATTACAAAGGGAAGATAGAAAAAGCCTTTGAAAAAATAGACAAAAAAAAGTTTATCAAGTCTCTCACAAGGTATTGAAGATATAGATCAACTGCGTCTATTCATCTCCGCTTATGATAGTGTTATCGGTGCAAACCTGAACAAACTCTTTTTCTTGTTGGAACAATTTTTGTATGATAAAATCTTTATCATTGTCTTACAATATTTGGAAATTGACTAACTACTAGAGGAAATCTATATTTATGAGGATATAGAGGATATTCTTTGAATATAAGTATTAGAATTCCTCATGAACTATATTTTAGTAGTTTGCTCTATCGAAGAAGCAACTAAAGTATTTTCTATGCCAATAATCAACGAGAACAATGGTTTAAAAATCAAATAGGATGCACAGAACACCAAACTGCTCTTTGGTTGAAAGATATTTATTTTTTTCTAATCGATTTAGACCTCAGTATCCTTTTCAGACAACTGAGCTTCGCTTATTTGTTTGAATATAGAAACAAGCTAGATGCCATGTTTACAGATAACTGTCATCAATATTATATAAGGTATAAACAGTGTCTTCTGGAGCCTAGTTAAATGTTTGGTGAACTATTCTCTCTTGGGGAGTGCGAAGAGCTTGCCCAAACCATTTCTGTCTACCCCTAACCCTACTTTATTTCTATTATTATCTTTTACGGGTAGGTGACTGGAATATCACTCCTTAACGTCATTATATCCGTTTTTAAAACGGTAAATCCCTGGCAACATATATTCCATGATTTTTACCGTTTTTACGGCAAATTTCTAACAGTGTATTTTAATTGATAGATTATCAAGCGCAAACATATCTCTCATCAGTGTCACTTTTACATAACTGTCTAAATATTAGGTTATCAATACTACAATACTACAAAACTTTTATTTTACCTCCTTTACCGCTTCCTTTCTTCCATCTTTTATTCCATCCTCATATATCTCTTACTTTATACAGAAAATATTGGATTTTCCCTTAGCTGCATCATGGTATTGAATGGCTACCTGTGACCAGGTGCTAGACCATATCGGCCAACTTTCCATAAATCAATGAATCAGTTATGGTATAGAAGGACTGTGATGAAAATAGTTCAAAATAACAATTTGTGACATTAGGCATGTTACAGGACAGGTTAGCTTCCTTCTACGTACTTACGTAAGGGAGAGTGGTGAGACACCTGATTGGATGACATATAAGTCCCAAAGTGGGCTTCATTACCTTTACCCTATAATTTTTTCACAGAAAGACTAATGATATGAATAAACATACACATTTATTTCATATGTATATATAGTATATGTATATATATATATATATATATATATATATATATATATATATATATATATATATATAGAGAGAGAGAGAGAGAGAGAGAGAGAGAGAGAGAGAGAGAGAGAGAGAGAGAGAGAGAGAGAGAGAAATAGATAGTCCTATCAATATATATATATATATATATATATATATATATATATATATATATATATATATATACATATATACTGTATATATATAAATGTATATATATGTATGTATATATATATGTACATATATATATATATATATATATATATATATATATATATATATATATATATATATATAAAAACTACAAATCAATATTGACCAAAATCTATAGATGCTGATTCGTTGATATATTGGGTGGAGTTTTCAATTTTATATTTGTTGACTACTGAGAATGATATAACTAATGGAGATCTATAGTTAAAATTTTTGGGTCTAGCATTGGGCTCTTTATCTTAATTTATAGAATGTTTAAGAACTAGTACTTTTCCTGTTTCATTTATTAGACTATGAAATTCAATCAAAAGGAAATTATAAATGTTTATCAACCAACGAAATTCTCAACTTTTATATTTCAAGAATATTTTATTTTCCTTCGAGTCTAGAGGTTTTCTAACCAGAATTTTTATGGATAATGAAAATAGAATTCAACAGGGTTTCAATGTTCGCTAAATAACTGCATACAATAGGGATAGATATAAACTATAAAATACATCCAATTAAAGTTGAAAGTCTAGTTTCAACACTCTTTATTTTGATAATGCATTAAAAAATAGTCTCAGTTGTAAATCCTGGTCTAATAGATTTCACAAAATATTGAAAGTTAATAGTTCATTCAGAAAATATAAAAATATTAAAAAAAAAAAAAAAAATAAGATTTTGATTATTCAACTATTTTTTTTTCTTTTTTAAAGAATGAGATTTTCAGTTAAAACTTTGAAATTTTTATAGAAGTTTTGGAAATTTGACAACCTTATTCGATAATATCAAATTGTGTATTTTTTAAGGAAATTAGATAGGTTGAACTATACTTCCATTTTATTCATTTACGTTTTATATATGAAAGATACTTTCTTCTGTCATTAAAACCAGAAGTTTGTAGGTAGGCTAGGGCTGCAGGGTGGTAGTTCCCTTTACCTGGACGAACATGAATAGTAATCTCTATCAATGGAAGTTTTTTTATTTTTGAAAAGTTATCAATTTTTTGGTATATATAAGAGATTTTTGTGAGTATTTTTTATCATGGTACCAATTAATCAGTCATCTATAAGTGACTCCCCTGATGGTGAATTCACGGAGGGCAGATTGTATATATGTATGTATGTTGTGTCTTAAGCTTCTTGTGAACCAAAATGAGGCCATGTATCACAATTTGGATGGTAGGAGAATAAAGGGAACTGATTCACACAGTTATTGTGAAGTAGATATAACATGATAATTTGCGATGATAAAAGAAGTAAAAGATGATCATGACGTATACAAAAGATAAGGAAACAATTAGGATATTCTATGAAAGTCAACATGGAAATATATGAAGCCATCGTTAAATCTGATTCTTAATTATGAAACTACAGTACGGATTTTCCCTTTCAAATAGAGAAAAATAATTATGATATTGATGAGGTACTTTTCCTATACGATTTAAAAATAAAAATGAATGGGGGGGGGGGGGGGGGGGACGGAATTTTAGTGATACAGAAAGGCAAACAAGTGTTGGTTAAACGATTGATTCGTATATTTTGAGACTGGATGTTTATGAGGAATGAATGAAGGACGATAGGTTGATGAAAAGAGTTAAGTGTTGGATAGTTGCTCTTAACATCCCCAAAGATCAAAAGTTCACATGATGTAGGCTACAAGTGAATGAGGGTATTAGTTGCGCTGTTGATAAGCATTTTGTATAGGTATAAAAAATGGCAAATTGTGAAAAAGTATTCTGCACAACGGGTTCGTCTACAGTTGGGTAGAGATAGAATGAATATGGCGGAACCTGTTGAATATTAATTTTTGCTTGAAATCAGTCTTTGCTAAATGTGGATAAGACTGATAACGATGGCACAAAATAGCGTAACTGATATAAATTCCATGATTAGTATCCCATGAATTGTCTAAAGATACTGATATAAAAAGGGCGAACACACAACCAAATATCATCCGTTTAATACAGTCTCAAAATGCAAAAACTTCTAAAGGATTGTCATATATCGATTAAAAAAACCACAGATCTTTATGAACCTCTATACGACAGAAAAGAAAGCTTTCCTTTAATTTTGTTTAGCCTCTAAAAAGACAGAAACAGTATCATCTGCGGAGCAGCACTTGAGGCACGTAGTGGTTGGCCGGAAGGAGAAAACACACCTCTCGCAAAATGGAATTGAAGGGGAACACCAAGGAAAATTATTTTTGCACTGGTAGTTCTGCACCTTTAGTGAAACGAGATTATCTTTTACCCGATTCTACTGTAAACAATCCACTAACAGAGCAAGAAAATACTTTCTAAAAATGGAATAAGATGATAGCTTTTATTGAAATCACACATGAATGCATTGATGAGCCTCATGTCTTCCTTTTAATTATGCTGATGATAAACACTAGTAATGATCACTGTTTCATCAAACATGGCGTCTCTTGTAAAATTGAGGATTTAATGAGCACGCTCAGCATATTTTGCAATTTATTTCTACTAGATTTTTCTGGATATCCATCACATACAACAATGGCGTTTCTCTTGAAATTCTTCATAATATGCTAGGTGTACTTGCATAGAATTACTGAGAATATCTCTCCCTTTAGCAAAACAGCTAAGGGAATAAAATAATCCTCCATCAATATCATAAATTGTATATCCAACAATTCCTATGTCATTAAAAGATGCAAATACTTCATACATGATGGAATTCTTGGTTTTACGCATTTCTACTTCATGAAAAAGTGACATTGGGTATGGGGCTAGTTCATACTCAAAGTTAAGTTTGAATAGTTCGTTTGAGTTCTTGGTAAATGAAATTCTTCTAAACAACATTTCAGGCTCAACTGGGCATGCAACATTTCGTATTTTTACTCCTGTCCTAACAGCTCCCAAAAGGTCTATCCCTTTTCTTTTACAAAGTTGTTGTCAACAATATTTGATATTGAGCAAACTCCAACATCATAGGCCTTATGGGGATTTGATTCTACATCTCCAGTTACTCCTGTGCTGATTGACATAATGCTATTAAAATCTGGAAATGGTGAGTGGGATGAGAACCAATCTATAATTTATTTTGGATGTCTCTTAAAATGTGAGCCTTTCTAGAAGGTACATGCTGCTCTCCTGTAGTGTAGGCAACATCACAATATTCCTCAATTTTCTGTGTGACCCTCAGATTGATAGGCATTCCAAGAACCCATTTCGTTAACATCTAGTCTGTCATTCTTCTACAATGTATTAGTCCACCAGAACTATTCATCGACCACATCAATGTCTGTTCAATGGTCATGTCAGACCAGATCCCGGATCAAAAGTTTCCTAATTTAATGTTATAAAAAAACTTTTTAAACATAACCTTCAACTTCCTTGGGGAGAAATGCAGTCCTTAAAGTCATGTCTTGAAAATAGAACTGGGGTGATTTTACATACATAAAATGAACACTAGCATGAAAGTAGAGTAGCATCTTTTGAAATGTTTCTATGTATAGTTTCCAGTTGCTTGAGTGATCTGCTTGCCAGTGTTACCATTTAAAAGTACTGTACACAGAGTTTTGCAGTGGTAGCTTTACACTTCCGCACACTCAAGGTACCATTGAACTCACAAAGCACGTTTTACATTACTTCACTGTCAATCGATATAGAGCTAATCTCTCGTAAAGCTGCTTCTGTTGTTGATCGTTCATCAGGAGATAGATCAGTTTTAGACAAGATTAATGTAGATAGTGAAACATGTACTGGTATATAGGCCCTGAGTGTCAGCAGCCGCACTTGCATAAACAGAACTAAAAAGTACTTTTATTCCACTTCCATTCTTTATGAAAACAATTGCACCCATGAAGGACATCAATAAGTGGAATTTCTCCAGAGCTTGGTCAAGTACTGAGTATATGGTGTCATAATCAGTAGGTGGAGCATTTGTAAATAGAAGGTATGAGATCTGGGACTCATCATAGGTCAAGTGTGCAGTACATTTATTCCTGTAACCATTGCAACCTGCTGTTTGTGCTGATTCACTAGAAACCTCTCTTTTGATACTTTCTGAAACCCTGACTTTTATAGGCAGCAGTCCTTCTGCACTTTAAGTTTCAGTTGCTTTAATGGGAACATGACCAAACAGTCCAACAAATGATACACAAGGGATCTTCTTTAATCTAGTGATTGGCTGATCTAAAGTAGAGTCATTTGGATCATTGGACCGTTGAGTCCCTTCCATACTGAAGAAAGTGTTTAATCCATCAAGGTTGCAGATGTTCTCATCAGCATTGTCAAATATGAACTGTAGTGAGGCTGTCTGAGGCTCCTTGGCTGGATGTTGTAAATCTGATACTTGAAAGAGTGCTGCCTCAGCATAAACCTAATTGTAGAGGGGATATGAAAGAACCTGGTCTAGCTGCTATTGGGATAGCATGTGAAATAGCTATAGACTTCCTATATCATTTTGTTTTATTTCCTTTCTTACTTTTCAAGACATTAGTTTCAATAAGGAAGGTGAGGGTATCTGGAATAAGTGAATTCAAGTCAGTAAAGAAATTTTCCAGTGGTGGATACTGATCAGTTTTATATCTTGTCCACATCTTTCTGTCAGTTTGGATTTTATTGTTTTATCAGTTTCTAGTTCACCTTCATGTCCCTTAAAAATCTTACTAGAAGTAAATCGTCTATTCTCTTGATTTTTACCCAGTTAGTTAGTATCATTAACATGAAGAGTTTCTATACGATGCACAGATTCACGATCATTTGACTGTTTTTTTTTTTTTTCAAAAACTTATATGATTATTATTTTACAAAAATCACGAACAAAATGAAAGTCAAACTATAGACTGCTCAGAGACGTTGCAGGCACTTGAGAGGTTCTTTGTCTTGCCTGGAAACTTTCAGCACTTTTTCCAGACACCTTCATACATTTTAGTCCTTCTAATACCTTTTTTTTCTTTTTTTTTTTTTTACATTCCGAGTCTCACTCTAAGAAAGCTATCCATTGCAAATAAAGCATTTCCTCAGTGAACATATTTTCCACATTATGGACTCACTGATAGCTTAAAAATCTCTTTTCATCGTCCAGAAAAAAGGACCTTTTTCAATATTGTATGAAAAAAAAAAAAAATTACCACGTGATATTCGGACACTCGGGCGTACAAAATAAAACAGAAGGGAATATTTTCGCAGCTCTGACACCAAAAACAATCTAATTATGACAAAAAAAGAAAAAAAAAAGAATTTGAGAGCTTTTGTAGGAATATTTATGTAGAATTCTTCATGTATCGACATATTATCCGCTAAAGTGAGTCCCGAGCAAGATTCTTGAAAAAATTGTTTTATACGTCATTTTTTTTTCTAGATGGTGGCCGATTTCTGGACTGTAGAAAGTGGCAAAATTAATAAATTATTAAAGTAACTTATCATGGAGGAAATAAAGCTTATTGCAGCTGTACCCGATTTAATTCCTTATTCAGCCATTGACTGGTCTATAGGGGCTCCTTCGATCGTAGGTCATAGCATGGCGATTAAGATTTTCCAAAAATTACCTTTCTTAGGCACAAACTTGCACATTTGGAAGAGTTTTTGCATTTCAGTTGGATTAGCTTTGTATTTTAACTGCCACGCCATCTAGAAGGAATGTAAAAGTTATCAGAATTGGAGCCCTTTTAATACACAGTAAAAACTTCGACACATTAAGATTTACATTGATGCATATACATGAATCAGCATACATCGGGTTCAGGTTTAAGTTTGCGTACATGCACAAACATATGTTATGCCTTTTATTTATTTGAAATCACAAATCATAATATTGCATCGTTGTAAATATTCTTGGATTAATAGGATTAGCGTACGAAAATATTCATATTTTCGCTTAAGGTATAAGGCAGAAACTATGAACACTAAAGATTCTAATAAGTTTTGAATGCTTAACCTATCTTTGAACACTTTACAGCGAAGATAGGGATTTCATTAACAGACCGTGTTATTAGAATATCATTATTGAATCGTTTTTGTAATAACGACTATATTAAATTCTTCATTGAAAATTTTCGATAGGATTTTGTTTGGAATAAAAAAGATAAACAAAACCGAAATCCTAACATGCCGAGACAACAAAAGTATATAATCCATATCTAAGTGCTTCAGATGACACGTGACTGATAAACACTTCAGGGTAAAGCCGAGCAAGATAATGATGATGTTGGCTTTCTTCTACGGAGAGAGAGAGAGAGAGAGAGAGAGAGAGAGAGAGAGAGAGAGAGAGAGAGAGAGAGAGAGAGAGAGAGATATGAAAAGCTTCCATTATTTCTTCCCTTAAAAAGTTATGAGCCTTTACCTATAGGTTAGCATCTGCTGCAGCAAGAGTTAGCGAGAGGAAGAAAACAAACCTCTCAAAAAATGTCCCTGTGAGAATGTCTCAAGAGAGAACAGCAGTGGCACTACGATGGATGACGCACTTCACAACTGCGTTATGAGGCACAGTTGTACCGTGAGATAATCCATCATCATCATCATCATCATCACATGCAAGAAACTCCCCTTAGCGTCCTCCTTGGAAGCGGAGACGTTAGTTACTATAACCGGAGTTTTTCTGTTGGGTCTAGCTTCAGCATTCTCCAGGCATGGTTACCATGCGCGAGGAAATGACAATGGGGAACTTAAAACATTTTATCTTCTAGCTGACAAAATATCCACCATATATTTTTTTTTCCGACAGACGTCTTTTTGTTATTTGAGGGGGGGGGGGGGGGAGGGTGTAACGCATATAGCCTTCAGCCTTATTTACCGGGTGTGGTTGTTGGCCCCTTACTCTGCCTATTAATATCCTCTCCTTATTAGCTCGATCTAACGATCAACCGACCAGCGATATGGGTAGCATGTTGTTGTCGTCTACAAATGCACACACATATATACACACACATAGATAGTTACTTGCACATATATGCACACATATATATGTATATATACAATATATATATATATATATATATATATATATATATATATATATATATCTATATATATATATATATATATATACTGTATACATAACTCCCAGATGGGAATATATAAAAACACCGATTATCCAAAGGTCTCTTAAGTATACTCAAAACAAAACTGGGTAATCATTATTAAGAACTATTCAAAACAATCTCTTACTTCAATTCCTTAACAGGGATACGAGAGAGTACTGTAACAAACACTGGTGATCGAAATAATACACTTTACAAAAAAAAAATATATTCCATAAAGATTACAACACTTTGAAAAAATTTACATAAAAAATAAATCACTCGAAATATTAAGTCTGAACAAAACTTAGACTAAGAAAAAAGAAATCATTACACTGAAAATTATATAGTCACTTGTTTCACTGGAAATTAAATCTTACATAAATATTCAGTCTTGATAACTAATGGAAATAGTTAACCTTTAACACTCTAAGGTTTAAAATCTTAAAGAAATTACATAAAGTAACTGATAAAGTTACGAGTTTTTAGCTCACAAGAAGTAATCGAGCCAAAATAAATATACTTCTCGTATCTTACTTACACAGGGCCAGTTACAAAATCTCTAAGAGAATTTTTTATGAAATACTCACTATGCTTGCAAAAATCCATCACACCAAAACTCTGAGATTTCACAATCACAACACTTAAAAAATACATTGATCTTGTACGAGAGGCGTGTGAGAGAGAGAGGGTCAGTGGCTTATGAATTAAGGCAGGAATTCTCTATCTGCTTCTATGCATCCCTGAAGGCACATATATATGAACTAAGTAACTTCTAGATTCTTCTAGGCCAAGAGTCTAGAAGCTTGGGGGCTGGCTCAGCAACACCAGAGTTACCAAATATCACGTATCTAACAGGAGAATCAACTCGACTGCAAGGCAACCCCCTCTAAGCATCTATGCCCACCCCCATTCTCAAACATTAAAGAAAAACATAAAATCTAATGCTGAGGTTTTCGAGAACCTTCCAAAACATGTGGCAAATATATGAATTGCGTATTTTCTCACAAACATGACGCAATACCACATGAAAATATATAGGAAAATTACATAAGCCCTCATTCATACTTCGTAGGGTTCTTAATGCATAGTTATTCGAGATTACGTAAGACTTCGTAGCAAAATACGTGAAATAAAAAGTTAATTCTTAGAAATAACGTAAATGTACATATACTGACTTGAATGAAGAATACAATTAGATGAATGACGAAAGTCTTACGTAATTTACATACAAAACTTATATCTACATGAGAGAAACTCACCTTATGAGCTGGCTATTCACCTCTTAAATACACATATGAAATACATAAATAAATTATTTGCTCTACGCTAGACCAGCTTCGTAAAAATATACATACATGTATATATATATATGTGTATATATATGCATACATATATATATATATATATATATATATATATATATGTATATATAAATATATATATATATATATATATATATATATATATATACATATACATATATATATATATATATATATATATATATATATATATATATATATATATATATATATATGTATATATATACATATATATGCATATATATAAATATATATATATATACACACATATATATATATATATATATATATATATATATATATATATATATATATATATAATTTCAAAATGTTTCGTCTCTATAGTTTGAAGTAATTACTATTACCGCAATTTATTTCCTTATGATTGTTATGAATATCACAGATTATTATTATTATTATTATTATTATTATTATTATTATTATTATTATTTGCTAAGTTATAACCCCAGTTGGAAAATCAATATGCTATAAGCCCAAGGGCTCCAACAAGGAAAAATAGCCCAGTGAGGAGAGGAAATAAGAAAATAAATAAACGATATGAGAAATAATTAACAATTAATAAAATATTTTTAAAAGAGTAACATCAAAACAGATATTTCATATATAAACTATAAAAAGGCTTGTGTCAGCCTGTTCAACATGAAAACATTTGATGCAAGTTTGAACTTTTGAAGTTCTACCGATTCAACTACCCGATTAGGAAGATCATTCCACAACTTGGTCACACCTCGAATAAAACTTTTAGAATTCTCTGTAGTATTGAGTCTCATGATAGGGAAGGCCGGATTATCAGAATTAACTGCATGCCCATTATTAGGAACAGGATGGAACTGCCCGGGAAGATCTGAATGTAAAGGATATTCAGAATTATGAAAAATATTATGCAACAAGCATAAAGAGCTAATTAAACGATGGTGCCAGGGATTAATATCTAGATCAGTAATAAGAAATTAAATAGACCATGACTTCTTGTCCATCTAATTAAGATGAGAATCAGCAGCTGAAGACTAGACAGGAGAACAATACTCGAAACAAGATAGAATAGATTGATCACCAAACAATCTTGTAAGACTTTCTCAATAAGTCATTTTTTTTCTGCAATTGAAGAAGACACAGACCTATTGTGTTTCTCAAAACTAAATTTGCTGTCGAGAATCCCACCTAAAATTCTGAAAGAGTCATACAAGGTTAAAGAAACACTATCAATGCTGAAATCTGGATGTTGAGGAGCCACTGTCCTTGATCTATTTATAATCATACTTTAAGTTTTGTTAGGATTCAACTTCATACCCCTTAATTTGCAACATGCACTAATTTTACCTAGATCTCTATTAAACGATTCAGTAACCCCAGACCTACATTCAGGAAATGGAATTGATGCCAACAGTGTAGCATCATCTGCATATGCAACAAGCTTGTTTTGTAGTCCAAACCACATGTCATGTGTATATAGTATGAAAAGTAATGGGTCTAGAACACTACCCTGAGGAACACCAGATATACAATTCTATACTCACTATGGCGCCCATCAACAAAATCTTTGACTGTAAGAAAAAACTAAGTTTATGAGTTACGTGTTATGTTGCTAGTTAGTAAATTTCAAAACAAATTCTCTGAAATTTATAGCATCTCTTTTGACTTCTACTGTACAATTATAGTATGTAGATATATGTATATGCTTTGCTGCTACTTATTGGTATGCTTTATATATATGGAGTGATATGTAAAACATGTATAAATATATATGTAATTTTACGTTTATACTGACAGGGTTATATATGCTAACTTGAATATGTATGTTAGTCATGTGTGGAAGCATGTATAATGGTCTGTATGCATTTACAGGCATGTAGGTATATATGTAATATTATTTATACGTGTATTGATATAAAGAAACCGTATCGGAGTGCCTAAAAATTGCCTGTCATCTGAAATCTAGGTATTACTATGTCTAATCATGGCTGTTTTGTGTTTTATAAAAAATGGAGCAAATCTCTAGTTCATCGGATGCCTTAAATTTTGGCAGAGTACGCTATATTATACTTCCTCCATTATCTAAGATTGAGATTTATGCGAGCTATATTTAAATTGAGTTTCCGAAACCGAATTTTATTCTTAGAATCTTTACAGAATATCAGGATTCATTAAGTAAGGTAAACTAAGTTTGGAAGCGTAAAGAGATGATATCTACTCTGCATAATTAATGAAATTTGTTTATATTTGTCTTATGGTGTATCCTAATTGTTTATTATATTGCTTCATGTTAGACTTTAGTTACATTCACATTTTCAATAGCGAGAACTATCAGAATACATGGAAATATATTGGTACGAAAAAATAAAACTTTCATCATAGCAAACTTTGTTAAGAAAACCAGATTTATTAGAAAAAACACCGTTTTAATGGCATTGAAAGTCGAGCACATAATCAGATTACTGGCTAAAGTGATTTCTTAATATAATTCTTAATTCGTTCGTGAAAAAAAAAAATAGTACTTTCGTTCATTTTCATAATCTTAGTCTGAAGTGAGAAAGAATAAAAAAGTCCTTTAAAAGGGCATAGGGCAATTTCCTCATATTTCACTACTGAACTAATTCCTCTAACGCGATAGACACGTGATATAATGATTGCAACGCTATGCTTTGGAAGGTCAAAGGCAAGTAGATTGAATGCTGCTGCATAAAACACTGAAATTCATAAAACACAGGCGTCTGGGTTAAATAAAGGAAGAAGAATAAGAAGAAGAAGAAGAAGAAGAGAGAGAGAGAGAGAGAGAGAGAGAGAGAGAGAGAGAGAGAGAGAGAGAGAGAGAGAGAGAGAGAGAGAGAATGTGTTAAGGGACATTCAAAATGAGTCTGGAGTCATCAAGAAAATGGAGTCTTACTTTACTTTGGTTTGTTAATCAAGAAAGTGAGAAAAAGGAATGAGAAGAGCAAAATGCGAGATGAATAGCCGTGAAACAATTAAGGGTGAACTGACTATAAATGGAAATGTAGGAGGATGGGTGGGGGCGAGGGTAGTGGAGAAGTGGTGGAGAGCATTATATCTCCCCCGTTAGAGTTGCTCTTTTCTTTATATTTCTTTCATCATATTCACACTTTACTTTGTTTATCCATTTTGCAATTGCTAATTTAAAAGAGGCTGGCAACGGTGTGGGGGAGTATATATGTAATGAGATAAAAGTTTAGGATATATATGAATATGATAAATACGTTCTAAAAAATATGCAAATGTACAGGTTATATTAAGGAAATTATTTGTTTTGCCATGCCTCTTATTCCTGAAGTGGACTTTCTGATAAAGCATCCCTAATTTTCCCTCTACATTCCTTACCAATAGATTGTTTCTTTTAAGCCGTGGTGACTTTTGCGAAGAACATCATAACTGATAACACATTGATCATTATACCGGTTAATCAAAGAGTATCATCGCCGAGTAACAGCTTCCATATAGCCCAGGAACGATAGGTCAAAATTGGGGAGTTTTGGGAAATAATTAGATAAAAGCTGAAACTTTGCACAGGTATAGAGAATTGTGACCTGAACAACATATTAAAAGTCCCACTGTCTCCCACGCTTGCGTTAGCCGCCATTATGGAAAATGTCCGCCATATTGGATTTCCTTAAAATTCAAATATCTCGAAAAAATATCAATTTTATCAAAAAACACCACTCAATAAGAGTTGTTCAGAATTGATTGTTTTATAATACTCACTAGATTAATTTAAAAAAAGAGAAAATCTATATGAAAAAAATAAAAAAATATTGAAATTAAAGTAATGAATTTATTTTCAAAGACAATTTCTACAGAACTGGTGTCCTATATGACAAAATGCTTCTTCACAAAAGTTATAGAACAAACTTTCTTCTTTTGAAACATATATACAAGTTTATACTTATATTCATAAATAAAAAAGTTATGGAGGAAAATATATAGAAAACTGAAATGTCAAATTTTCACGTACAGAATCAAACATTTTTTTTTTCTTTTTTAATTAAGAAGTGTTGATTTGCAATCATTCAGATAAATCATTGAACAATGTTTTGATAGGCATCATTATTCATTTCTTAATAGTGAAATTTACAATAGCAGTGAAAGGATCTCGTGCCTTTTTTTTTTAGAATAGAGAAGGATGCCTGATATATTAATGAGGTTTCAGACAAATACCTTGTGTAGGATTAATAATACATACACTTTGTTCATACTTACATGTGCAATACCAATAAATACGAAAGAAAATATTTCAACTGAGAGATTGTTCATTAATAAAAATGTAAGCTCTCTAACACATAAAAATATAACAGCAGGTTTGCATAAAGTAATTGTGGGACAAGTATGTCATATAGGGTTCTCTTTAAAGTAAATATGGATTGAATTATATCTGAATAGAACACACCCAGAGCTCAAACATTCTTGATGTTAAGTTTTCTTCCATCTCATGAGCGTCTTCTTCAACATCCTCCTCAAATGGTAGTGAATTTTCACATCCAACACCACGACACTCCACAGATGGATGAGCATGATATACCAGCCCTACGACATTCACATTGATGGCGGCATCCTTTGCGACAGTTACAGCTGACTAAATGTAACAAGTCATCTGGAGCTGGAGGTTTCATTGAAGGGATGGGTTTCAGCCCATTTTTGGAACTCTCCCATCCCCATTCGACTGGAGAGAGATGGTTACCATGCCAATGCTGTACTTGGTAGAACACCCTAAACGAGTGCAAGCGAGCTGCATCACTTGTTGGTGGCAATGTTGATAACTGAAACTCAGATTTAAGTGACATCTTTGCAACTGTTCTTTTATATGCATGCAAAGGATACCTGTACAATGTTTGAAATTTCTTCGCTTCGTACATAGAAAGGAGGAAAGCTTCGCCAGCTTTGGCCACTTCATCTTTAGATGCTTCTCGGTTATCAAATACAGACACTGTATTGCATATGTCTTGGCTCTTCTTCAAAATATCAAAGGACTTTTTCTTTCCTTTCCCATATAAAGCTGATGTTGTGTCACAGCCTGTAACAGCGTGGAGGAACAGAAGATGTTGACGAAGATGTCCCAGGTTAGATATAAGTTTCCTAATATCAGATCTTGTTAGGGTTGTGTACTTTACCAGGTTTAATAAAATGTATTTTTGTGGATGATTTAGAAAGAGATACTAGAAGTACTAGTAAGTCTGTGTCGTCACCCACCACTGCCACATTATGTCCACTATTTTCTAATGACCAAGAAGTTTGAACAAAAGACATATCTGCATCTTCCTTGGCAACTATAACTGTAATGCCAGCACGCTGCATGTGGTCCTTCAGTTTACTGATCAGCAGTGTCTTGTTACGCTTATTACACAGGAAATCTGCTTGTGGTAACGCTGAGTAACATTCCTCATCGACTTCAACTTCTATAGAACAAAGCTTGGATGCCCTACGACTTTGCTCTCGAGATTTGGTTGTTGGTGTCACTGGGTAGCCAACAAAAACAACTGTTGCATTTTTGCCATAATGATTGATTACACAACTTGTGTAGGCTTGAAAAATATCCCAATACATAGCTGGCCTTGGCCACACAACTTTATGAAGAAGATGACCACCATCCACAACATACTGGTATTCATCTGAAACTAACCCTTCCCAAGGTCCATATGATTCCAATTTAGTCACTAAGGCTGCTTTGTGCCCTTTTCTCATTGAGGTGTCGTCAAAGAGTGAAGGAGGTTTAGGGGACAATTCATAAGTCATATAATTAGCAAGTTGGTCATAATTTTTCAAAACACATATCATTCTGCTGAAAAGCTGTTGAGAGTTCACTGCAACAACATCCTCACGAACTTTCAGTCCATTCCTCATGACTGATATTGACTGTAGTGCGTTCTTTCTTTTTAAGTGTATAGTTGAGAACTTCTTGCCATCCATATCATGCATTTCTTTTAAGCCAATTGATTTTGCTGTGTCACAGTTCATTAAATCCTCAGCAATTTTTCCTGTTCCCAAGGATACCAACCCACTAAAAGTTTCTTGAAATGGAGAGTGAGATCGTAGCCAGTTATGCAATATTTGTAAGTGCTTCTCATCATTAAACTGTCGTGATTCTCTCAATTCAACATGCTGTTCAGTTGTTGCAGATGAAACACCAGTAAATTTCTCCCCAGCATCACAAACTTGTGTACTTGCTGGCATTGATTTTATCCACTGGGCTAAAGTGCTCTCGGTAATACCCCTGCCATGTGTAAGTCTCCCAGAAGATTTAAATCCCTTCATCAGATACTACTCAATTATCATATCACTCCATGTCCCTGACCAATAACGATTGCTGCGACGCACCGTGAAGAATCCATCAATTGTAAGTTTCTCATATTCCTTCTTTGCCATTGTATTGGAAAGTTCATGCATTTGCTGTAAATAGATCTGTGCAGCTTTGGCATAATGTAGATGCCCGCAGCATGGAAATGTGGAAGCCTCTCTCGTACACAATACAGGTGCAAATCCCACTGTCCCGTGCGTTCAGCTCTCAGAAAGAGCTTGATTAGGGATACTTGCTCATGATATTGCAACCAAAGTCTTGCTGTGCGACTCAAGTCCTCCTTTTGATTGATGTTGTTTATCAGCATAGTATTAATGTCTGTGTCTGTTAAGATTTCATTATTTAGTATGTCTTCAACATCAACTTCATGAGTCAAGAAGGAGTGGAATATCTCCAGGATTACACTACATTCTTCATCATTCATATGGACATCATCTAGAAGAATTCTTGTAAGAGCAGCCTGTGTAAGAAAGTGAGCTCGAAGGGCACGGTAATGTGTGTGTCCAGAAAGCATGTGTCTTACAGAAATTTCTGAATATATTGTGACCCACAATTCTTCCAGTCCACTTCCACGCATGATGGTGCCTATTGCTCCCATGAAGGACATGAGAAGATGGAACCCACCCAAACGCACAACTACTTTTGACAATGGGCTTTCTTCGCCAACTGCACCAACTATTTCAACTGCTTTTATATAGAGGGGCTGGTCAAAAGTTACTACACAGTGAGTTTAATTCTGGGACTTAGTACCCTCAACAGCATGTAAAAGTGCTGTGTATATAGTTGATAGCTTCCCCTGGGTTCAAGTTGATGAAGGGGAGTGCAAGTATATTAGTTTCAAAATGACCATCTCTCATTGCTGCTTGCATGTAGCCATTCCAGCCTGGTATTTTACTTGTACTCAAGTAGCTTCCACATACCCATAAGGTATCTAACTGTCGAGCATGTTTTACAGTTACTGGTTGATATGTATCGCATGAGAGATGCCTTTGCTATTATATTTTGCATACCTGACATGTTTGTAGGTTTTCTATATATCTTTATTGGAATTGTTCCCCCAGCATTACTTGAAATACTTACATCCATAATTCTCAGAACTGCAGTACTGGTTAACACTGCACTGGCAGGCGTTACACATTTCACACTACCCATGCTGTGAAACGTTCCCAACCCATCAAAGTGTGGTTAAGGTCTAGCGTTTCTCTTCGTTTATGTCTTGTAACTTCTTTAGTTTTTAAAATAAACATAGACTTGTATATACCTTTTAAAAGAAAAATGTTTGTTCTACAACATTTGTTTCGAAGCATTTTGACATGCAGTCCACCATTTCCAAGGAAAATGTTGAAAATAAAATTATGAATGAAATTTCAATATTTTTATTTTTCCTGCACATAAATTTACTTTTTTTTTTGTAAAATAACACCATGATT
>NC_090728.1:97558802-97563802 GCF_036898095.1 Palaemon carinicauda
CTGACGTTCTAGTGAGCATCTATTCTGACGACACTGGAACTGAAACCAGACACCTGTAACCTTTAAATAGGTCATCTTGACAATATAATCTTTTTCACTCCCACCCGTATTCAATATTCGCTTCCATAAAGGAGACTTCGATCAATCATTTTCTCTGACTGTGCATCTTTGGATCAGACTCAGAATTCTAATGTAAATTACTTTAATCAGAGAAATATCCTAATATATAGTACATGTATACAGTATATATATATATATATATATATATATATATATATATATATATATATATATATATATATAATATATATATATATACACACACACACACACACACACACACACACACATATATATATATATATATATATATATATATATATAAATATATATATAGACTACTGTATGTGATGACAACAACAGAGAAGATATGAAAAGACAAGAAAAAAACGTTAATAAGAAATCAGATTTCAGGTAGGAATTAGAATATTTTTTTTCAAAAGTATTTGTAATGACCTGTAATCTTCTGTCTTTCTCTACTGGTATTTGCAGACTTTTGACTCGTGAATAGGATATGAGCTCCTCCCATGCAGGTGGACGTGTTTTTCTGCTGATTTTTTTGTCTGCAAAATATTTATAGGATCGTTATAATCATACTGTAGCATATATGTTGTAAAATTGCTATCTCTGTATCAGTCCTTTAATCGATGTTCTTAAGCCAAGCATATATACTGTATGTAAATATATGCGTATGTATATATAAATTTGTATACATATACATACATATATATACATTATATATATATATATATATATATATATATATATATATATATATATATATATATATATATATATATATATATGTATACATATATATATATATATACATACATACATACATACATATGTATGTATATATATATATATACATATATATATATATATATATATATATATATATATATATATATATATATGCATGTGTGTGTGTGGTATACTGGCTATTTTTATAAATTTTTTGCACATTTCACGTTCGTCAAAGCATTTGATATTTTTACTCTATAAAATATAAAAGAAAACTGATGTGCATTAAATATGATATGTATAGAGAGAATATATTATTAGCGTTATGTAACACTTTTTTTTTTATACATAATTCAGATACTTAGTACAAGGCGTAATAGAACTATCAGTAATGATATCCACATGTTTTGACAATGTTTCTAAGCTGAAGTAATTTTTAGAACTTGAATAGAAACAACAATTCCGTCGTTCAGACTTTATAGAGTAGTTTAAACATTGCATCTTCGGATTATATAATATAGCTGTTTTGAATATGGCGATTAGATGTAAATTGACTTAATGGTATTCAATATTTCTTATATACATATCTTTTCCAGCCTCATCATAATAATAAGCTTACGTGGGAAAATATATCACAAGAAAATTGGATTTTTGAACCACTGCTTTTAAGTAGGAAAAGCTTAGTTATCTTGATTTAGAATTCTATATAATTTTCATGAATTGTACATACTCGGCCATGCATGTGATCTGCAAAAAATTATGAGGTCTTTTAATCTTTTTGGTATATTGATAAGTTGATAATTAAAAATATCTCACTATTAAATCTTATCTCAGAATATGGAAAAAGAAGCAGATAATAATTTCCATACGTATTAAATGAGTAGGTTTACCTTTAACAGGTGTGTCATCTCGGTACAATAAAAAAAAGAAGAAACATACAGGTGTTCCTACGTACACGTCCACCTAATTGGCATGTATGACGCATTCTCGCCCACTAGCTCTAATCAAATGTCATCACTGTATCTGTTATAAACTCTGAATCACTTTTAAAAGATCCTGCGTGTATTACTAAGTTATGAAGTGCATATACACATTCATATAGACTTATATACATATATATCTGAGTAAAATTATGTAGGAGATTGCTTGGCTTATTAGAAATTTGTAACTAAGATCATCAAAGTAGGGAAGGTGTCGGTTTCATCAGGATAAGAGTGTCTTGCATTTTTTTTTTTTTTTTGAGTGAACTAAGTTTCATGATTAACTTCTACTCACTGATGAAATGATAAGCGAGACAAAAGATTATTCATATTTCATTAAAATTGGCTCACACATTACAAAATATAAGTAATATTTAGGTCAATGAAAGAAGAACTTTTCTTTTAAAAAGATAGTGCCATTGTGATTGCAAATGTATTTTACGTTCTAAGGATCTGGAACTTTTCATATGAACAGAAGTCCCGATGAATAGCTAAAATAAAATTAAATAAATTTTAAAGGAAAACTAGTACATGAATATATTAATCATATTCTAACAGCCGACACTAAAAAATTGTAATAGCCATAAACATATATATTCAGCAATCTCTTCAAATTAGCGATAATGCTATCCTGCCTTCTTGCTCCTTTACTTATATACAAAACAGAAATAATATGTCCAACACATCCTGGCTTGATCATTGTATTACCACTGACCACCTGTATAGCTCTATCACTGAATGTATTATACGATACGACCTATCGTCTGCATTCCACCACATACCCCTGTAGGTCACATTTCATACACCCTCCCTCCCGGCGGTATCCATCCAAAGGGAGAGGCTACCATTCATCTCATGGGACTTCTCCAACCTTCAAAAATCCACTGCATTCAAACACTTATCTGAAAGTGATCTCTGCTCGATAACTCAACCTGCTGAAGCCCTGCTCTGCAATAATCCTAAGTGCCGCAACGAACAGCATAAAACAAAACTAAAGGAATTCTACGTAAATATAATAAATGCCTTACGGAGCTCGGGAAGAGACACGTTTAGACTCTCTAGACTCTGGTAACCTTCGAAACATACCTGGTTGGAATGATTTAGTTGAAGACCTCTATGCACACTCTCGAGAAATGTTCCTTCTTTGGAGGAACGATGGTAGCCAGAGAGAAGGTCCCCGTGCTCTACAGATGAGGCAAGCGAGAGCAAAGTTCAAACTTGCTCTTCGTCAATGTCGTAGCAACGAAAATCAGCTACGAGCCGATGGATTGTCCAGAAAATTGACCACCCATCACTTACCCCATCTTTGGAAAGATAATCATTCACTAAACCCAAAGTCAAGCAAATTATCCCAAAGAGTAGGGGATGCAGTTGGCGAGAATCGATTGCAAGAATGTGGGGGGATCACTTTAGTACCATCCTAAATTGTATAAATGACCAAGATATCCGAAATGAAGTGGATACTCTCATCAATATCAATAGGAATTTTCAATATAGTGACCGTATCTCCCCGAGTGATGTGTGCGAGGCTATCAAGAAATTACCTGGTAAAAAGGCACCCGGCTGCGATGGCCTTCCTGCCGAGGCTTTCAAATTCTGCCACCCTATAATTTATATCCTATTTTCTGCACTATTTAATGCCTGTATATTACACCAATATCTCCCCGAAACCCCTCTACTTGTCCACTTAATACCTCTCCTAAAAAACAAACTGAAGGAGGCGAGTGACCCAGGAAACTACCGCCCCATCGCCATCACAACAATTTCATCGAAAATATTTGAATCTATTCTGTTCCGTCGCCTGGCACCCTTTCTTCACACTGCAGACAATCAATTTGGTTTTAAGACTAACCACTCGACTGACACCTGTATATATACTTTAAAGGAGATATTGAATTTCTATATATCCTCGGCCTCCCCTGTCTACTTATGTTTTGTAGACGTGCGGAAGGCATTTGACAGAGTAAACTATCTGAAACTCTTTTTGAAACTACGCAAAAGGGGAATTCCTCTATAATTCATCGGCATATTATACTGTTGGTTCTCAACACAACAGTTCTTGGTCAAATGGGGCAATGTCCTTTCCCAGTCATTCGGTTTATCTAACGGTCTCAGGCAAGGGGGCATCCTCTTACCACATGTATTTAATGTTTACACAGACGATTTGAATATCAGACTGAATTCACTTCCCATTGGTTGTAGAGTCAATGGCTTTACCATAAATAACCGTTGCTATGCTGACGATATGGTCCTCATCTCCCCTCTGCCCAAGGCCAACAACGTCTTGTAGACACCTGCAACGCATACGCTAATGAACATGACATAATCTATAACAAATCGAAGACAGTGCATGTCTGTCCTTCCTAGAACGCTCCGATTCGTAGAAGACCCACATATTTTCCTCCAAAACTATCAGCTAGCATTTGTCAATGATTTTCCTTACCTAGGTCAGATCATTACGAAAGATTTAAAGGACACATTTGACATTGAAAACAGGCGACGTAAATTGTGTTGTCTAGGGAACATGCTAACAAGAAGATTTGCCTTCTGCCACCAAGATATAAAAAAACTCCTATTTCAAACCTACTGCTATAACATGTATGGCTGCTCGCTATGGGCAAACTATACGCGTGAATCGATGAGACGTATCACAGTCATTCACATTGATATCCTAAGACGCCTCACCAATACCCCGAGGCACCATTCAGCTTCAGCGATGTTTGTTGAAAATAGACTGGATAACCTAAAAACCATCATTCGACGCTCTATAGTAAGTCTCACCTGCCGCCTACGATCTAGTGAAAATCCCCTAATTCAAAATGTGATTGCAAGTGCAGCCAGAATAAAATCCAAATTGTGGGAAACCTGGAATAGGGAAGCGTCAGTACAATGAATTGTATTCACTAATCTTTGATAGTGTGGCTATACCAAATCTTCATCACTAAATAACTTAGGTATGATACCCAGTAATGTTATGATAACGTGTTTTATTATGTTATATCTTTGTTGTCTGGAAGTCCTGTATCTCCTTCACACCACTTGCTCTGTGACTAGATTTTATTTCCCCTGATTTCTATCATTATTCAAGCAATTTTTGTCCCAACATAATTATCATTGTCGTCGCCATTTTTTTTTCTCTCTCTCCTTTTGTTTGCTGATATGCATGTTATCATCAATATTAAGCGTTAATGCTATTGTGATTTTATTACCCAA
>NC_090728.1:97566302-97581302 GCF_036898095.1 Palaemon carinicauda
ATTAGATATCTGAAAAACCACTTGTTTCTCATTTCGCTGTTATGTTTTTTTTTTTTTTATTTTCTTTTTCTTTTTTTTGGAATGGTAACCGAATTTAGGAAACATCTTGTAGTAGCTTGTAATGTAACGTTAAAGTTGATGGAATACCTTTCACAAGAAGGAAATTATGTTAAAAAGCCTTTAGCATTAACATCAGTAAGCAGGCGAAATTTTATTATATGAAAATAACCACTATCTGAAACCGTCTTTGTAGAATAGTAAGCACATTAAATTTGGAGCACATTTCCTTCAGAGACAACTGCCAGGTGGGTTGGAAATTCATCTTTTCTATAATTTCTATGTAGATCCAAAAAGTAAGATAAATGTTTTACAATTCGAAGAAGATTAATAGAAATACAATGCGAAACGACGGACATAAGTAGAACATATTCAGACATAAAAAGTAAATGAAATACAA
This sequence comes from Palaemon carinicauda, assembly GCF_036898095.1. Lineage (NCBI taxonomy): Eukaryota > Metazoa > Arthropoda > Malacostraca > Decapoda > Palaemonidae > Palaemon > Palaemon carinicauda. The sequence continues at coordinate 97,566,760 of NC_090728.1, forward strand.
TAATCCCATAATCACGATCGAAAGCAATTGGCCTGATGTTATGATTCTGCACTGGCGAGTGAACGCTGACTCGTTTTAGGCAAGGGAAAATTTAATGTCCAGAAAAGATAAGAGGCTGAAGAAGAAATAACATCTTGGCATCCAAAAGCATTATGCTTTATTTCTCACGAGAGGGAAAAAGCTCTCGAGGCAAAATTGCCTGCCAATCTCCCTTCCCACGGAACGTTCTCCATCTGTTATGAATAATTCCCATTCAGAAACTGATCTTGGGAAAAAAGAGAGCAGACCTTAAACACAGAATTTCCATGAATAGCCTCCGAGAGATTTTACGTTGTTTCCCTTTTATCAAAAGGGATGCCAGGGTTGGTTTCAAAATACATTTCCTGACCGTTGAGGGATAATCTATGTAAAGATTAAATATTGTTAAAAAGGATCATAACAGGATTTATCCATTTTTATCATCATCTTTATATTGTGAGGTTACCATTCCATAAAAATATAATCTAAGTGAATATAGAAGCTGATTTGATTAATATCAACAGTCATTAAACAGTACACCAATACGTTTGTGGCACCCGAAACAAAGAATATGGCTACCAAAATATTAAAAAGGTATCCTTATCCAACTAAATCACCTGAAGCATAATTTGATCCTAGACAGAAATCCTTAACTATAAGTGTACTTTCTCTTAGAAAACGTGACATAAAAAGAGCGAAAAAACGGCCCTCCAGGTCCGTAGGACTCCTCGAAGGGCGTGTGAGTCCCTCTTTGGTGTCACTCATTTCTGGAGTGGCTACACAAATGTCTTAATCTTTCCTCATCAAAGAATCCCATGGGGATGACCGCACTTTTCCTTCCTTGTACAGTATTTCTTTTACGGTAACGTAAATCTCAATAAGGAAAAAAAATAAGGTTTAACGTGTGATCCTTTTTCTTCCGAGGATTTTCATCTTTTGTATTCGGTTGTTATGTTATTTTTTCCCAGGTTATAACAATCGATTTATTCCTATTCTAGATCCAAATATAATTTTTTTTTTTTTTTTTTTGGTAAAAAAGATTATCTGATTACATTTACATTAAGCGCTCCATTAAAACCCCAATTTAAAGACACTTGTGGATTAGAAGTGTTAAAGCCTTTTAATATTCTCTATACTTATTACTTCTCGTATCGAATTCTTGGTCCTATATTCCTCATCTTTCTCTTTCCATTTATATTGCACCCCTTTGTATCCCCTCGTCTACCTCCCTCATTCTGTTTCTCTCCCCTTCCTTCATATCACTCCCCTCCTTTCCTGGCCCCTCCTCCCTACTTTTTTCTCCCTGGCGTTTACTAGCATCATTATTACTCCCCGAGGGCAGCGTCAAGGGTTATAATCTTGCATAGAGCAATAAATTGCCAAAAGAAAGTCCTAGCTGGCTACCTAGATTGTTTTATGATAACTTCTACAAGTAAATATTGTATGAAGAGCCTCTTTACAAACAGCTTACTTAAGACTGTCCTTGTCTTCGACAAGAAGGTAAATCTGAGATGGGATATTTATCCACTTTTCGCGTGATTTTCCCTCGTATAGTTTAATGCATCATATAAGAGAGAGAGAGAGAGAGAGAGAGAGAGAGAGAGAGAGAGAGAGAGAGAGAGAGAGAGAGAGAGAGAGATTGACTGGGAGGGGTCAGTATATCATCGCAGACTCGGTGATTTTCGTAGATTACAACGGGGCTCTACAGAAAAAGTATGCTTAGTTCGCCCTTTCTTGATAATAATTTTCTCGATTGAATCAGATAGCTAAAAAGTAAAGTCTCTTAGATTACAGAATTTCAGGAAGATATATATATATATATATATATATATATATATATATATATATATATATATATATATATATATATATATATATGAATATATATATATATATATATATATATATATATGATATATATATATATATATATATATATATATATATATATATATATATATATATATATAATATATGCATATATATATATATATATATATATATATATATATATATATATATATATATATATACATATATGCATATATATAGATATATATACATTTATATATATATATATATATGATATATATATTATAGTAATTACTGGTCTGAAAGATTTATTTGATTTTATCTTCCTTTTGTATAAATTTAAGATAATAGAAGGATAGAAAAGAGATACCACAGCAAAGCTAATTAGAAGAAGACGAAAACAGAATGCAAGTTGAATATTACTTTAAATATGATAGGCAAATAGCATCAAATTCAATGCGTCGATTCTTTAGCAAACGAAGTAGACATTGAATAATACACACTCATTCTTAGTTATTCAATTTTATCATTCAAATCTTAACCCGGTTTCTTTATTATAGAATACCAACTATTTAATATTTTCTATCATCAAAATTACCATATCCTTGGTTACGCTCTCCGATTTTCCTAATTTCTTTTTTTCTATTTCAGGTTAATGTATGATGTTGCTTTGGGTATATTCATGGATGGGTATGGAAGAAGCTAAGCCATATTTGATAAAAGAAAAGAATAAATCAGATATGACACCAGCCACCCGTTGAGATACTACCACTAAAGAGATATTGGATATTTTGACTAGCCAAGTAGTACTACAATGGATCCCTATCTCTGGTTAAAACTCATTTTTACTTTGCCTACACATACACCGAATAGTCTGGCGTATTCTTTCCATATTTTTCCCTGTCCTCATTCACCTGACAACACTGAGATTACCAAACAATTTTTCGTCACTCAAGCGGTTAGGTACTGCACTGCAATTGTTCAGTGGGTACTTTCTTCTTAGCAAGGGTAGAAGAGACTTTTTTAGCTATGGTAAGCAGCTCATCTAGGAGAAGGACACTCCAAAATCAAATCATTGTTCTCTAGTCTTGGGTGGTGCTATAACCTCTGTACCACGGTCTTCCACTGTCTTAGGTTAGAATTCTCTTGCTTGAGGGTACACTCGGGCACACTATTCTATCTTATTTTTCAGTATATATGAAAGATTCATTTTAATGTCGTTACTGTTCTTAAAAATTTTCAGTTGTAATTTATTTATTTCCTTATTTCCTTTCCTCACTGAGCTATTTTCCTTGTTGGTGGGGCCTTGGGCTTCTAGCCTCCTGCTTTTCTAACTAGGTTTGTACCTAAGCCAGTAACAATAAAATTAATAATGATGAATCTGCCCCACTTATATATAATCAAGAATCGTATATGATGCAATTGTGTTTAATTAGATCGCTTTATACTAGAGATATCCCAATTATCTTAATAAATTGTAATATCTAATCTGTGTACTGTTTCATATAACAAATTATACAAGCTAATTAGGTTTTACACTATTTATGAAACCACACCCTAATTCTTTGAGGTTGCTAAACATATTGGGAATGAACTCTCTAGTATATCGCCAGTGCTATAGAGATCGTTGCATTGAATGTATCATAAAACTCAAACGCATATGACACACAAATATATGGACATTTATATTTATCTATATGTCTATCTTTATACATACATACATATATATATATATATATATATATATGTATGAATATATATATATATACATGTATATATACTGTATTTATATATATATATATATATACATATATATATATATATATATATATATGCATGTGTATACCACATTTCACATATACATATTTATCGATAAATATACACATAAAACATTCATAAATACATACTGTACATATATATGTATATATATATACAGTATATATACACACATATATATATATATATATATATATATATATATATATATATATATATATATATATATATATATATATATATATATATATATATATATATATATATGCATCAATGACTTGTAGCTTTTTGTTTGTCGTTAAAGGCAGGTAACCTTCCAAGGCTGTCCACACAGGGTTTTTTGATAGATTCACTACATAGTTACCCTGGCAATTCATGTTACAGCCAGGAGAAGTTTTCCCGTCAAAAGGAACATAGCGTGAAACCAATTTCGAGTGAGATGAAACGTTCTGCAATACATAGCTTCAATTATATATATATATATATATATATATATATATATATATATATATATATATATATATATATATATATATATATATATATATATATATATATCTATATATATAAATATATATATATATATATATATATATATATATATATATATATATATATATACATATGTATATATATACTTGAATATAAATGTATATATGTATATATATATTTATATATATACGTGTATATATATGTATACATATATATATATATATATATATATATATTTATATATATATATATATATATATATATATATATATATATATATATATATGCTGTATATATATGGATATATATAAAAAGTTTTTTTTTTTGCTCTAGTTTCATAGAATGACAATGAATTATATACCATTTAAACTCAACACCGAAATGATATGATTATAATGGACAAAAGCTCATATTTGCGAAAAGAAAAATATGTGTTACTGTCCCATATATAACTTTTATATAATGAAGAGATATCTCTTTAGAAATATCCATAGAATTATTACTTTAGTTTTGAATCTCCATAAATCTTGAACTGATTCATTTCTTGCTGGATCTTCATATTATTTGTTCGGATTACTTAAAATACGGATATATACATGTATGCACATACACACACACACACACACACACATATATATATATATATATATATATATATATATATATATATATATATATATATATATATATATACATATGTGTGCGTGTGTGTATAATTTGTCTATAATATATTTGTCTTAAAATATATTGGGTTTAGGTTGAATTTAGACATACTACTATCTCTGTGTCTACCTATCTATCTATTTGTATATGCATCTTTCTGACTATAATTCTCACTACCTTTTCACCCAAAATAAATCATATTAAAAAACACTTTTAGAATATTTAGGACCTCCTATATGGTAAAATCAACATGAAATGCTCGAGAAATTTTCTTTACATGTTTGTGGTAAGATGCCTTGAAATTATTGAATATAAACATTTCGAAATCCATTTGGGTCATACGAAAGGTGTCAAAATTAATTTAGAAAGAAAGAATTCTAAAAATATATTAATGCTTTGCAGGAAATAGTTTTAACCCTACTTCCCTATTCTATGGACAATTGAGTTAAGGGTACGTTTCTCGTTTGTAAAATTTTAGCCATATTAATAATAATATTATTATTATTACTATTACTATTATTATTATTATTATTATTATTATTATTATTATTATTATTAGCCAAGCTACAACCCTAGTTGGAAAAGCAAGATGCTATAAGCCAAAGGGCTCCAATAAGGAAAAATAGCCCAGTGAGGAAAGGAAATAGATAAATTATGAGAATAAATTAACACAAAATTCTTAAAAACAGTAACAACGTCAAAACAGATACGTCTTATATAAACTATTAACGTCAAAAACAGATATGTCATATACTGTATAACTATAAAAAGACTCATAAAAACATTTGCTCCAACTTTGAACTTTTTAAGTTCTATTGCTTCAACTACCCGATTAGGAAGATCATTCCACAACTTGGTAACAGCTGGAATAAAACTTCTAGAATGCTGTGGTATTGAGCCTCATGATGGATGATTCTAAAGAAGTTGCTTTAGTCAAGCAAAAATATTAATCATTTATTTTCTGAAACTCTTCAATATTTCATAATGATACTCATGATTTGATGGCATTAACTTTTATTTTGTTTTTGTTTATTTTGTATTAGTTGTCCTGCATCTTTTGGTGATAACTGAGAAATATTTGATCATATAATTCCGTTCATTTACAATTAGGTATGGTAGAAATACTTATTGAAATCTGAATAAAAGTATTTCGCAAGTTTACTTAAAAGAATGATAAAAAATTTCTTTGATGATTATTAACATTGTAGTTATGCACCTTCTCTATTTCGTGTGTGTTTAGAATAGAATAGAAATTATGTATGTACTTTTTTATTCAAAATGATAATATTTTTCTATTTATGAAAAGCTTTTGCTGCACTGCGTCGAATAACAATTATCCTCCACAATTTCTTTTGAATGTATAAGTCAGCTGAATAATTTTCCCAATAAGAGCAAACCAGGTAAATATTTCATTGATATTTCAAGAATAGATATATTTCCTTTAATTTCTGTTATTATAGATCAATCAAAATTTTTCCTTTATAAGAATAGTCACAAGAAGTAAAACATTCTTTACAAGCATCTCGTTAACGCCAAATCATTCTATTTATCGGAAACTGTTGTGTAAAATCCAGTCAAAAGGGCAATAGAGTTGCTGTCTAACCATAAAACTTAACAAAATTCTAGTATCAAATAAAGTGCGCTAAATGGTACCATTAGTTTTCATTAGAACCTACTAAACTCTTATTCGAAGAAAATGAAATATCAGTATTATCGGATATAAGCAGTAACCCCATTCTTCTGCTTTGAACAAAAATATACTGTTCATTCAACATGATCATTAAAAAAAAAAAATTCTTTGTTGTGTGTGCTTAGAAAAGAGTTTTAAGCGTTGCTTGAAAATTCTCGTACTTTTTAATAACTAAACTCACCGCAATAAAAATGAACATTCGATAAATGTATCGTACTTATGTGAATTTCAAACCATATTCTTTGAAAGAAAGAATTATAGGTTACAGGAGGGCTGTAAGAAATGTATAATTTACAGTTTAGTAAGTCAATACTATGTATCATGGTATCAGCAATTAATTTCCAAGGAATTAGCGCTGATTTCTACAAGAACCTGAACATACAGCAAACAACGCGCATACAAATAAAAGGATACCTTTCGTTTTCTTCAACTATGCAACTATCTTCGGACTCCACGTCAAAAATTCGTTGAATGTAACAAGCTAATTTCAACTCTATTATCATTCTGTCATTATACTATTTATAATCATGTGAATGTCAACCTTACTGTCAAAAACAGTAGAATGTAAACATGCAATTGTCACTTTTCTGTGACCCCTTGGGAGCGTATAAAAACCTGTGTTGTATCTTAATTAAGTTAGTTGTTAGCGAGCTGTCTTTGTATCACAGTGTTAAAATATTTTTGATCTTCGACCTACTGAAAGGGCATTATCATGTGCCCATGAACCCAGAAGACATCCTCAAAACCACCATCCCCACCCCCTTTTGCCCCTTTACTTTCTGTTAATGCAACTTTTGTTTTTGCAATGAAGGGTCCACATTTCAATGTCATCTTAGAGGATTGATTGATTGAGAGTTTTCTGGCATCCTGACATCTAAGGTCATTGACGCCGATATTATTTGTTATGAATAAAGAAAAACAAAAGAAATTAAATTTAAGACAATAAAAGCAAAGATGTCCTTACAAAAGTTAAATAGCTTTCAGAAGGCTTGCTTCTGAAATAGATCTAAGAATACCATTAGCATGGTATGGCATATCATGTCCAAGAATCTTTGCAAGGATGAACTAGCCATTCTCACTTCGAGTCTCAGAGACATCTATTTCTTAAGGTACTAAAAGTGGGACATTCTTTCAACAAGTGCCTTACTGTCAAGGGTACCAAACAGTCATTGCAATATGGCTGATGTTACCCAGTCATCAGAAACTTGTGTGTTAACCGAGTGCGACTAATGCGGTGATGACAAAGGGTAGTCTCCCACTTTTGTGGCATCATGTTATACCTCCACGGAGATGAACAATTTGATATTTCTTTCATTCTATTTCCTTCTAATCTATCCCAATGCTGTTACCATTTATTATAAGAATAATTCTTAATGCTTGGTAAAAAATCATTACAGAGGATGGGATACCTTTTTGGTAACAACTCAGCTGCAGCATTCTTTGCTGGTAAATCTGCCCTCTCATTCCCAGACACACCTACGTGTGCTGGAGTCCAACAAAATCGAATTGTTATACCTCTCTGCCTAATAATAAAAAGCTACTCTAAAATTTTTAAAACTAAAGAGTTACTGGAATCAAACACTTCTAAAACTTGTAGCACACCTCTTGCATCACCAAAAATGGTGAAATTGTCCTCCATGTTTAACGCTAATTTTTCACTAGCGGTTAGTATGCCATATAGTTCGGCAGTAAATATAAAAGATGTTAAGAGAAAATGTACCTTTACAATTAAAAGCATTACTGTCTGCTCCAAATCCAATGCCAGCATCAGATTCGGAGCTATCAGTATATATAAAAGTCAATTCCCTATATTCTGCAACATGTTCTATAATACCAATAAAATATTTAAAGAAAGATATCTATGGTAATTTCCATGAAGGGGTTAATGATATCTTAAATGGAAGAACCTTACTTCTAGCTTTATCAAGACTGTGTAGCAATTACTTTACTGGAAATCCATAAGGTTGAGGAGATTTTAGGTGCAACATAGAGTATCTACAATGCCTTAACAGGTTTGCAGTCTGATATACAAAAGAATTAGGAGGCCTTTGCAACCTAAGCCAATACTGTGGCGGGATGTTTAAAAAAACAAGCCCCACACCCTGAATCACACCTACTGACAATTGTCTCAACAAAAACTTTCTCCTTACGATATCTATACCGGACTCCTTAACAAAAGGTAAAAAAAAAAAAAACTAAATATAACCTTAATACTATATTTCTTACAAACTAATACTTAAAACTAGAATCAACTGCATTAAAAAAAACTTAAACATTAGATATACAATAACCACCATTCAAAATAAAAAAACCCTAACAAACTTAAAATTACCCGCACACCAAAACCAATATTTGTTTATGTGAGGACCTCTTTGTCCACACAAGGGCCAACAGTCCTTCCAGGCCAACAACTCTTTGGCAGACGCAACACTGGTTGCAATAACTCAGTAACAGACTGATATTTTGTGTCAATCTGCTGCACTTGCCTCACTTGATTGGACAGTCTATATAATCACTATCATCATCATCATCAATCAAAATACACAAGCACAATCAAATCAGATTCTTGAACGCAATCCAGGTCATCTACAGTCGGTCAATCCAAAAGAGCAGTCTAAGTATAATCGATTACAGGCCAGGTCAGCAGCTAAAGATCATCATTCAAAATCAATTTAATCTCTCCAAAGGAGGAATCACGGCCTGAAAATGATAAAAAAAAACACTTACAAACACTCCTAGCTAACTAAACTATAGCACTATAATCAAAAATAAATAATAAGCTGTTCCTATCATTCACAATCATGAAAAGCAAATATAAACAAAACTGTACTTACTCTTGAAATAAACAAAACACTTCCAACGCTGGTTGAAATCAATTAAATAAAGTAAATCTAGCATTCACACACAACCGCCTCTAGCAGCAGTCAAATAAAAAAACCATCGCTCCGAAACATTTACTACAGTCCAAACCTAGCTAAAAGTAAACAAACAACCTCATTTATACCAACAGTCTTTCTCACAGCAACCAATCGATAAACTAACTGCCCCTTTCTCTCTCTCTCTCTCTCTCTCTCTCTCTCTCTCTCTCTCTCTCTCTGGATTTGGCAAACAAAAAATAAAAATAAAACAAAAATCCTCCACAATACCGAAGAATAAAAGACATTTGGTAAAGGTCTAAAGGTAATTCTCCAGCGTCAACAAGGAGGCTTGGGATAGGCGAGGTTCTAAAGACTCCTCTGGCCAATCTAATACCAGTATGGTGTATAGAATCTAGAATATTTAATCGGCTTGGGGTGGCTGAGGAATAAGTTGCAAACCCATAACTAATTTTCGAAAAAAATAAAGCCTTATATAGCTTTAAAAGAGTATCTACTATTTTGCAGATGTCAGTAATATTCTCTCCCTTCAAAGAGGACCACCTATGTCAAACACAAATCGTCCTAGATCCCCTGCAGCAGAATGGCCTTACAGGCAGGTACAAAAAGTGTACCTTTGGTGTCAAGGAAGTGACATTCTTGGGTCATCACTTCACTTCCTTGACTGTCAAAGCACTGCAGGAGTTCTTGAGCATGGTGAACTACTATCCCAATTCTTTACCATCGCCGTCACTCTCGTTCCCCTCTACAACTCCTTCAGGGGAAAGCCCAAAATGATGAAGTGGGCCCCCCTTAAGGAGGTATCCTTCTTCAATGCAAAGAAAGTCCTAATAACTGCTACTGCTCTCACCTTTTCTGTGCCAACTGCACCCTTCCTACTCTTCATCGATGTCAGAGACATCACTGTTGGAATGGTACCCAAACAAATGGCCTTTTTCAGTAGAAAACTTTCCAAGGTAGATTCCAGGCACTCTACCTTCGACTGCAAGCTACTAGTGAGATATTTGGCTGTCCATCTCGTCAAGATGGCGCTCTATAATACAGGCAAAACTTGGAGGGACATTGCTGCAGTCAGCTAAAGTAAATTCCATGAGTTGGCGAAACAAGAACTCGTCCGTCTGTTAACAGAGGTCACTAATAACTCCAACCAGTGTGACGGAAAAATATTCGTAGACATATTGAAACAATATGATCCAATAAACTGGAGTAAATCTGCGGAAAACATCAGAAAATAGAAGAAATTCCAAAGAAGATCCAAGTGATAAAGAGACTTATAAAGAAAGTTTACATTAATCAAAACATTCCATCAAAGAACAATAAGAAGTCCAATATGGTGAATATGCTGATTGATGCATTGGGATAAAAATTGCCAAAATGGTGTTTATACATGTAAGATATGGTATTCCATTAATAATCCTCAACAACTGATTAGAAAATGTGATGCCTGCCATGTTCCAACACACCCTACATGTGCTGAAATACAGCAAAAAATAAAAAATAGAGACACAAAGGTATTCTGCTCAACATGCTTAGTCTGGATAGAAAATATAATTAAGTCGAGACTAAATCTGCAAATAGTTGAAGATAAAGAAGAGGAAGAAGAACAAGAAGAAGAAGAAGAAAAAGAAGAAGAAGAAGAAGAAGAAGAAGAAGAGAAAAATGAACGGGATATGTGTAAGGATGCAGAGGAAATCATTGATATAACTTATGATGCCATCCAACAACATACTTACAAAGAAATAAATTATCAGATGGAAACAAATAATAGACCCAAGAGACTCTACCCAGACCTACATACTTTTAGGGAAGAGCAAGAACAAGAAAAAAGAGAAAAGAAAGATATAATCCGCAATTTGCTGAAAAGTGGGAATTGCAGATTTGGCGAAAGATGCTACTACAAGCATCCAAAGATATGCCATAATTATGAAATATATGGTAAATGTGCATATTTAGACGGATATGGAGACGAATGCAGAGATCTCCATCCAAAAATATGCAAAAACCTAAAAGAAGGAAAAGGATGCAGTTTCAACAAAAAATGTCGATATATGCATCCTGCAACCATGAATGAGAGTAAGAAAACTAAGCAAACTGAAAAGAAAAAGGAAAGCAAAAATGAAACAAAAAAAAAAACAAAAAAGCAGGCCGCGTATATACCGCGCTATGCACCAAAGGCCCCAAGATATGAGGCCTTTCAACCCAAATATGCACATTTAGAGCCCAACTACAAAGAATGCATCTATAATGCCAGGGGCTGGTGCAGATATGGGGATAATTGCAGGTATACACACAAAAATAAATATGAAGGCGAAAGAGCAAATATAATAGAAAAGTTGGATTTTTTAATGGCAGAATTCCTGGAAATGAAGAAAAAAACATCATATCAGAACAGGAAGGAAGCATGGGAGAATCCATATTATTACCAATATTAAATAATGGGGATGAAACACAAACCATAATAGTGATGAATGCACAAGGTTTAGTCAGAAGTAACTCTAAAAGGAAAATAGAGTTCTTAGAAGAACTAACCCAAATTGAAAAAATAGATATATTAAATATAAGTGAAACATGGTATTCCAAGAGACTGGCAGTGATGACCAGATAAAGGGTTTCCAAACTTATAGATCAGACAGAAAAAATAGGAATCAAGGGGGAACCGCAATATATGGAAGAGACATTAATCAAGGAAAAGTCTGTGAAAAATACAGCAACACAGAATGTGAATTGATTGCAGTAGAATTTGAATTTGAACAACTAGTGAATATTGTAGTTTACAGACCCCCAAATACTAAGGAGTTTGAAATAATAATAGAAAAAATAGATGATATATGTAGAAACCATAAAGACTGGAATATACTCCTATCCGGAGATTTTAACTTTCCTTTCGTGGATTGGAAAGAACAGATAGAAGAAAGTGGTTGTATGTATACATATAAAAAAGAGAGTAATAGTAGCGCAGAAGATAAGAGACAATTTGAAAAGCTTCAAGATATGCTATTAGAACATAATATGCAACAAATAAACCACATTCCAACAAGAAAGGAAAATGTCCTAGATCTAGTATTTGTGAATGAGGTGAATTATGTTAAAGAAATAATAGTGTATAACACGGGAATTTCAGACCACAATGTCATAGAATTAATAGTCCATTCCAAAGCAAGTGATCGCAGAATTAACCAAACCACAAAACGTTGGGAAGGATATGGAAAATATAATTTTTATAGTAAGGATATAAAATGGTCAGAAATAAATGATGAACTGAATAAAGAATGGAAAAATGTATTTGTAAGTGATAATATACAGGTAAATACGGAGATTCTGTACAAAATACTGGAGAAAATTGTTGAAAAATATGTACCGAAAAAAAACAATAAACAAAAGACATGCATACCAAGAGACAGAAGGATCTTATTTCAGAAAATTAGAAAGTGGAAGAAAAATCTTGCAAAAGAAAAAAATGTGTGGAAAATGATGGAAATAAAATGTAAGATAGAAAATGCAGAACAAAAGATTATACAGTCGAAAGAAAATGAAAAAAGGGACTTAGAAGAAAGGACACTTCAAAATATGAAAAAAAAACCCCAAAGTACTTTACTCCTATGCAAAAAACATGAATAAATAGAGATTAGAAATATGCCCTCTAAGAATTGTAGGACGGCTAACGAATGAAAAAAAAGAAATATGCAACATATTAGCAGAAAAATATAAGAGTGAGTTCACGCCAAGAATTGCGAATGAGAATAATGAAACAAAAATGAGAGAAGAAAATGTTGAATATTTAACTTATATAGATATTAATGAAGCAGATATTGTCAAGGCTATAAACGAAATTAAAAATGGATCGGCAGCCGGACCAGATGGAGTTCCAGCAATTTTGTTGAATAAAACTGCAAACACTATCGCAAAGCCGCTTGCAATACTGCTAAGACAAAGTGTAGATAGGAGCGAGATATATGTTAAACATAAATTAGCTTATATAACCCCTATCTTCAAAAATGGATCAAGACTAGAGGCAAGTAATTATAGACCTGTTAGTCTAACATCACATATTATGAAAGTGTATGAGAGGGTAATAAAAAAGAAAATAATGAATCATTTGGATAAAAATAATTTGTTTAATATAGGTCAACGCGGTTTTGTGCCCGTAAAAAGTACACAAACCCAACTGATAGCACACTATGAAAACATATACAAAAATGTGATAAATGAAAAAGACTCAGATGTGATCTATCTAGATTTTGCAAAAGCCTTTGACAAGGTAGACCCTAATATATTAGAGAAAAAAATGAGAAAGCATAATATTGTGGGAAAGATAGGAAAAGGGGTAAAAGAATTCCTGCAAAACAGAAAACAGATAGTGGTTGCAAATGACGAGAAATCAGATGAAGCTCAGGTAATATCTGGCATGCCACAAGGTATGGTATTAGCTGCACTGCTGTTTGTTATTATGCTCCCAGACATAGACTGTGATGTTGAAAACTCTGTAGTGAGAAGTTTCGCCGATGACAGAAGAATAAGTAGAGAAATTATTTGTGATGAAGATAGGAACTCACTACAAAGAGATATAAACAAAATATATGAATGGGCGGAGATAAATAGGATGGTATTTAACTCCGATGATTTTGAATCAATAAATTACGGAAACAGAGAAGGAATGGTATATGTATACAAGGGCCCTAATAATGAGACAATCACAAACAAGGAAGCTATTAAAGACCTTGGTGTAATGTTAGATAGGAAAATGCTATGCAACGACCAAATAGCAACACTGTTGGCTAAATGTAAAGCAAAAATGGGAATTTTATTCAGATACTTTAAAACAAGAAAAGCTGAACACATTATTATGCTTTACAAAACTTTTGTACGTAGTACACTCGAGTACTGCAATGTGATATGGTACCCACACTACCAAAAGGATATTGCACAAATAGAGAGTGTACAAAGGTCCTTTACTGCTAGAATAGAAGAAGTTAAGGACCTTGACTACTGGGAGAGACTGCAATTTTTAAAACTATACAATCTAGAAAGGAGAAGAAAACGCTACATGATAATACAAGAATGGAAGCAAATAGAAGGAATTACTGAAAACATCATGGAGCTAGAAATATCAGAAAGAGCAAGTCGAGGTATATTAATAGTGCCAAAAAATATACCAAGAAAACTAAGGAAGGTGCACTGGACATTAATCCACTACGCACCAGCATCGATAATGCAGC
>NC_090728.1:97588802-97598802 GCF_036898095.1 Palaemon carinicauda
CAAACTAAGTGATGGAAAATAATGATAAAAGCTTAAAAGATTTTTCGTTTGAAAGTGATATTTGCATAGTCAAGTTTTATAGACAATCACTGTTGCCTTCCCTATCCATTTGCGAAGCTGGTCTAATCAACTGCTAAATGATTTATTGGATCGACTGTCATTTATGGTGAAATTATACCGATCATATATTACAGAGGAGTAAACTTTGGATATATTTTTGATAAATCTTCTGTAACATACAGATTATAAAAAGAACTTACACGTATACACAGATTCATGTCGTCTTAAAAGTATTAAATAAACAAAAACAATGGAATAGTTTTTCAAAATTGTTTTCTCCAGCAGGAATTCACCGTTCCAAAGGCCTCTTTAGCCCAAAATGTGTTGGGAAGGTAATAGGGGTTTAAAGGCTCAGTAAGAAAGGCTCGCTGTCATGGAGAATGATCAATGTAGCCCGAGGGAATTGGTCTTTGGGTACAAGCGGAACGTAGACAGTAAAAGCAATTAGCAATTTTTCAAGTAAATGCATATAGCAACACCATATACTTACAGTGATACTTTCTTTAATTTCCAGCAAATAAAGACTATTTCTTCGTTGCATGCTCTTTTATACTTACCATCGCTTACGAGTTTAGATACAAAAATCTTTTCTTGCACGGAGAGAAACGCTCCCGCCAATAATTGTCGCCATTAACGCACGCAAAGCAGTTGAGTGTACATTTAAGTACGACAAGAAATGTGTCCTCGCGCGCTGCTAGACGTAAAAGAAAGTGTTTGTGGTAATACTACGGCATGCTGCAGCTGCAATGGTGTTGTTAGTGCTCTGCTGGAAGTTCAGGGTAAAGATGGGGAGAGGAGAGTAAGATGGATTTTTGGGAAAAGGAGGTAGATACTACCAACACCTACTCGGGGGACACCGGTAACAGTTAAGAGCCAGAAAGGATACATTCGGCTTATACATCTTGGACTATTTTTGTAGGAGTGAACAATGCCATATGATGATAAATATTTTTTTTTTTAATGTCCTTTGCTATTGGTTTATTGTGTGCCCGTTCTTTCAAAGTTTTGTAATTTACTATTTGTACGCTTTATCCTTGACCGTTAACACATCGTAAGTTTAAAAAGACATCTCTCGTTTTCATTTGTTTTATGAATTTTGTCTGTAATACCGCACCACACCTTCGAAGAAAATAGTGATAAATGATACAATGAACAATACTATGGCATATGATCAACGCTACACCAGCTATTTCAAAGCTTTATTTATAGGCTAAACGTCAACGAAATTCAGTCCAAATTCCAATGCAGTTCTCTCTGGTCATTCATTACTTCTAGAGTTCGAGTTCATTAAGGAAATTCCTGCAATTGACTAATGTAGTCTTTAAAGTCACTGACTTTGGTTCATTTCATACTGCCTAATGTAAAATAATATTTAAACAAAGAATAGAAAATACACAATGTGTATTGTAGATTGTAGTGGGGGCTATATCAAAATAAATGATGGCGTTTTGGGATGTTATCACCAAAAATATAGTGTAGGTCTGACAATGAAAAAAGAAAAGAAGACAAAATATTTCTACAATCATATGGCACATATCCATCTATCAAGGTAGTTAAACCAATTTTAATATTAATGAACAAGTTATGTAACAAAATACCAATTGTAAATTAATAACAACATTATTATAAATGCACAAAAACTACAAACTCAGCACTCTACTGTCATGGCGAGACGAAGTGCAGATAAAAACAATCGTTATCTCTCTTGACAGGTACGTGAAAGCACAGTAGGTGCTATCAACGTAGGATCTTGCTTAATAGGCGTGGGTTCTAATCCCATTCATAATTCCATATGTGTAAGATATTCACAAAATAATAAAAAGGTCTTGGTGGCTAATAATTGAGCATAAACACACACACACACAAACACACACACATATACAGTATATATATATATATATATATATATATATATATATATATATATATATATATATATATATATATATATAGATAGATAGATATAGATATGTATATATATATTATATATATATATATATATATATATATATATATATATATATATGTGTGTGTGTGTGTGTGTGAGTGTAAATATATATATACATACACACACACACACACACATATATATATATATATATATATATATATATATATATATATATATATATATATATATATATATATACAGTATATTATGTCATAGTGGCGTCTAAAATCAAAGAAAACCTATCAGAAGAAACTAAGTGATATGTATTTGTGTAATACAAAATAAGTTCGACCTACATGTGTTATTAAACGAATTAACAAGCAAACCGACAATTGCATCCCCAGCACAAATTCTCAAAATCGCACAGAAACTGACGGAAAACTTTTGTCTCTTCCTTGTTTAGTTTCTTCTCTTGTTTTCGATGGTAATGAAGTTCTCCTTGAGTTGAGTTTCCCTCAGTCTCCCACCGCTGTCTAAGAGATGTCTCAGGTGGAGGATTTATGGCTCTCACAACAGTAATGAGCCGCCAGATGCTGGGGTTGTGGGAGGGAAGGGGAGGGGAGGGAGGGGGAAACTTCAACAAACACATAACCAGTTGTTCGTTCACTTCCCCTCTCTTGCAAGTCGGACTGATACGCAGTACTTCGGCAGGGTTCTCTTGTTTATAAAAAATCAGATATTGTTTACTTTTTTATATTCATTGCTAAAACGTAAATATATTAATTGCAATGTAAATTCCTTTCTTTAATATTAAAATCACTCAACCACAATATACTACCTGCATACTTAGCAGATTGAAATAATAAAAACACGAAGTAATAAAAAGATATTATGCCTTATTATGGCACCGAAAAGTTCTCAATTGTATAAAATTCATGTTCGGTGACTGTTCCCTGCTCTCGCGCGAGCTCTAGTGAACGCCTCCTGGGTTGGCTTGCAGATTCTGGTTAGTGATTTAGGACAAAGCATAACCATCAGCTTTACTGTCTGAAATAACTTATCTTGGTTTTGGTTTAAGCTTAATGCATCATAAGCAGTGAGTGATATACCATAATAAAGTCTTATTTTCACGAGGAACTGGCCATTTCAATGGGGGAATTTATTAACACAAAGTTTTAGATTACTTTTGAAGAAGTATGCTATAATTCCTGTCATGGTGCTATTTGTATCAGCTTTCAGCAAGTGACTCGAAATGTTCGATATTAAATTGCACGTGAGAATCCTTTCGTGGAAGGAATGAAATGCAAATTGATGTGACGAGAGATTTAACCTGCTTTAAATAGAAAACACAAAACAGGTGACGTAAGAGAATCGAGAGGAATAAGACTCTAAGTAAAGAAATGATGAGAAAATTCTTAATTATTACCCAAACTCAAACTATAATTTTCTAAGAGAAGTGAAATGGTCTCTCAAGGTTGTTTAAAACCAAAATAAGGAAAGTAATCTATATTGATTGTCAACGCATTTAACTGAATAAATGCCAAGAGACAAAGAAAAGAAAGATGTAAAAAAAAAGAGGAGAGAGAGGGGAAAAAAGAGAAGAAGAGGGTACCGCAGAGGGAGAGCATAGAGATAACAGTGACCATCCTTTACCTCTTGGCAGTTGCGAGGAGGATCGATCATGGGTCACAAAAGGGGATCCATTCGTTCTTCGGCACCGAAGGAACTTTGGATTTAAGGAACAGGGAACATGGCATCTCTGATATCCAACTGCCACTACCAATCCCCCCAAATGTACACATACACAAACACCCACAGACGGGGGACGCACATCACCTTCTTGGGAATTCTAGCCCTCAATGGAAAGACATACAATAGGACTTCGGATATTACATACACTGACCTTATAGAAAACTCGTGATTTCACAATCTTATAAAGAGACTCCTTCGCTTTCAGCTTTCATCCTCCCTCTCTTTCTCTCTTTATATATTATTGTGTTTTTGGAACAGTTTTCTTTTTCGAAAATATCAGTAAGCCTCTTTTATTTTTTCTGAAGATTTTTTAACTTTGTAGCGCTAACTAATAAATCTGTTAATTGTTTTCGTAGAATTTTGAAAATATTATCTTAGTTAGTCATATTCTGTACTGAAGAAAGGTAGCCTACACGTTTTATCTGCAGATAGTTACACCCCATCTGGGATGGGACAGAAATATGGGCAAATCTAATTATGTTTTTTGACTTGAGGAGTGAAGCGATTGCGATGATGACCGCTCTTTCTATCGGGAAAAGACTGTTAGTTGAAATATATATATATAAATATATACAGTATATATATATATATATATATATATATATATATATATATATATATATATATATATATATATATATATATATATATATATATATATATACTGTATGTATCTGAGTTGAGATATCTTAGCGTAATGAAAAGGTATCTATATCACCATGATCAGCCCAGCTGTACTAGTTAGGGCCACCCATTCTAGGTTGGTTTGCTCACGGCGATCAGACAAAAGCCCCCTACTATCACTAATCCATAGTTGGCTAACGTGGTGATGTGAACTGTCCAAACCCTAGCCTTGAATAAGGGCATGTATGAGGCCTTTTTCCTACAGTGAACTAGAAACGGCAGCATTTATTGATTTTGCATATATATATATATATATATATATATATATATATATATATATATATATATGTATATACATATATATATATATATACATATATATATATATATATATATATATTATGTATATGTATATATATATATATATATATATATATTATACATATATATATATATATATATTATACATATATATATATATATATATATATATATATATATGTATATATATATATGTGTATGTATAAATGTATATATATATATATATATTATATGTATATATATATATATATATATATATATATATATATATATATATATATTCCCTAGCTAGGAATATGATAAGGTGGTACTTGATATGCTCTTATATTTTAACAGAAAATGTAGACTGTCATAGGATAAGAACGTTTTGAAGGACTAAGTTGTGTTAGCGCACAGGTTTCATAGCGCTAAGGTAATGTGCGGTGAATATACACAAATTACAATATATTGAATTTTAGTGGTTCTGTGTGCATGATTTACGATAAGGACACAATCTAAGCTGCTTAGTAAAGATGATAAAAAATACATATAAACAAATGTGTATTGAATTACCATTTTATTGAGAAATTTACGACAATGATTCAAGGTTATGGCATTCAGAAGTACGACTTTTGAATTTGCGTGGTAAGGGGCTACTATTTGTTGACTGATTTATTCCTCTACTTATTAACTTTCGTTTGAAGAAAAACAGGACAAAACAAACACGCGCGTTAAAAACAATGACAATAAAGAAATGCATTTTGTTTATTAAAGCACCTTCATGACGTGACAACGTAAATTTGAGTCGTTCGTTCCCTTATGATTTATATAACTTGCATAAAGAACGTCCTTGCAACAATTAAATTAACCTGAATTCAGTTAGTTCGTATCTCTAAAACCTCTATAATTCCGCATAAGACATATGTTCCATTATTATTCCCCTGTTTTCTTATGGTACTAAATCTGTAGCTGAGTTGATGAAAAATGTTTTTTATTATATGGATCATGCCATCCGTCCTTCTAATTTCATATTTCACAAATAAACAGAATTCTTCCAGTCATGACAACACCTTTTTCACCCGAACGCTGTTTTCGCATTGTGTCTGATACGCACGCCATAACCCCATTGAGATCAACTTAATCGGCCCATTCATATGCAAAATCCCTGGCAACTGACCTTTGTCTTCTGCCGTTCGCTATTCTGGAAGAATGGGATTCCTTTTTTATACTTTCCATTCGATAAACGACCCAGCGACAGATTGATGCTGGTGCGATGTAGGCTACATGTCATGCGATAAAATCGCAGTAATTGTGATAAACCTAATATGATTATTTATGGGGATTTGCAATAGATGCAATGTTTTTTACCTATTAAAGGTTGGCCATGCTACCTGTTCTGTTTCCTATGACCTGTATATTTTTTTCTCAGTGTCGTATACTCAATATATCATAATTATTCAGATAGAGAAATAAGAAATGCGAGGTTTATTTACAAAGACAAAATGTGGGATTTCTATACGCACACATATATTGAAAAGTATTTAATCAGATGCTTCTGCCAGTATTAACTTGAATATCAGAAACTTGGAGCCTTAGTAAAGCGTTAGACCTTAAGCTAGTTACCACTCAAAGAGCTATGGAAAGAATTAGTGATGGGGATAACACTAACAGACAGATAAAGAGCAACATGGATACGAGAGCAAAATAAAGAAAAGGATATTATAACATGTAAAAAGAAAAAAAAAGGGGACATGGGCATGACACATAATGAGAATGACAGGTAATAGATGGACATTGAAAATAACAGAATGGGTGTCAATAGTTTGCAAAAGAAGCTGGTGAAGGAAGAGAAGACGATGGGTTAACGAAAAAAAAATACTGTTATAAACTGGAATAGAAAGACCTTAAACAGAAACGTGGAATAATATGTCTGAGACCTTTGTCCTGCAGTGGACTAGTAACGGCTGATGTATGATGATGATATTATATATATATATATATATATATATATATATATATATATATATATATACATACATATATATATATATATATATATATATATATATATATATGTATATATATACATATATATATGTATATATATATACATATATATATATATATATATATATATATATATACATATATATATGTATATATATATATATATATATATATATATATACATACATATATATATATGTATATATATATATATGTATATATATATATATATATATATATATATATATATATATATATATATATATATATATATATACATATATATATATATAGATTTACACACACACACATATATATATATATATATATATATATTTATATATATATATATATATATATATATATACTTATATATTTTCATATATATAAATATATATATATATATATATATATATATATATATATATATATATATATGTATATATATATATATATATATATATATATATATAAATATATATATATATATATATATATATATATATATATATATATGTGTGTGTGTGTGTGTGTGTGTGTGTGTGTGAAATTTAATGAATCTTACCTGTTTATTAGAATTATATTTCATCTTTAACAGGATGGAATTCGTATTATTCAATTGCACGTTGCTCGTTTAACGTTCATGGTGACATACATTACTTTCTAAGAATAACGAAACTAATCAGGCCTCGAAGGAGCTTCATATCACTCACAGATAACCGGGCTAAGTCTGCGAATGAAAAGGTTCCACTTCAGTTGGGATTAAATGCTGACTCCGCTCTTGTTCCCACGACCCTAAAGAGTCTACTACAAATTTAAAAGTTGCTCTCAAAAGCTCCTTAAGATACGAAGTCTCTTTCTCGGCTACAAAAGGCACATCTGCATCCGTAAAGTGTCTATTAGTTAAGATGAGTGTCATTTGTGCTATCCATTTCTTTTCATGGATTTTTGCCTTTTTCTTTATCGTTTTTTATATTGCTGTCATTAACAGACAGGTTAAATTGAGGTGCCCAGAAATTTAATATACCATTTTTGGTTCTTTTTGCAATAAATTATGACTAAATTAACCGTTCTGTTCTTTTTTTAAACATACACATCTCTCTCTCTCTCTCTCTCTCTCTCTCTCTCTCTCTCTCTCTCTCTCTCTCATGAAAACCTTTTATATCAGCAGAAAAAATCTAATTGACATATGCTGTTCCGAAGTGTGCATTGGCATCCCTTACTAGCACCCGTCTCACCTACAGTCGCCTTAAATCCACACTAGTGATTCACCGCCACCCAGTTCCCTGCATTTTGCGAAGCAGAGCTCGTGAATAAGCTTAATAGGGTAATAATCACCCACTCCCAGTCATATCTTACGAGTCCCTCGTCTGTTCTCAAGTACTTCTCTCATTGGATTTTACAAGCAGGTGCCTCTTGAATGACCCTCCTTTTTTCCTTTTCGTGTTTCTTAGCCATTAACTCCGTTTCCCATTAGGTATTTGCATATCACGCGTTCCCCCTTGTTCAAGTCGCACTCTGCTGCACCACAAGAGAATTGGATTGTTTGTTATGGCATGTTACGTCGTCTATAAACGCCATTTCCGTTTACTTTTTTTTTTCTTCTTTTCTTGTTACGTGGTGAACGTTATTGCTCTGGCATTCGGTTAATCTTCTTTATTCGATTTCTCCCCCTTTTGTTGCTCCTCAGTGCCACTGTATGGGATTTATTGTTCTTTAATTTGCTTTGTTCTCGGCAAGGGATTTCCTTCTGGATTAAGATATGAGAGTTGCACGACTCTAACTTGTATCTGAATCCGATCATAAATCAGACGCTTTGGTGCCATTTCCACTCAACTACCTGACGTTATGAAGGAAGCGTGAAGAATAAGGTCAGACGTTTCTCTGAATGAATTCGCCTGAACTGTTTTATCTTTATTCTTGGTGTATATTTTCTCTTTTTACTTAGTCATATCTTACTCTGATTCACATGAGGTTGAGGAATGGTCTCTAGCCAGTCTTTGTTTTTTCCATATAGTCTCGTATTTGAGCTTCTTCGTAGCGTGTAAAGATAAACTGGTATCTGATTTTCTATAGCATTCTTGATATAGCCTTGTGTGTTTGTTTCTCACTCCAGTTCACTGACTGAGTGAGTATTCAGGTTTTCACATAACTCAGTATTAGCTTCCCAATAAATGAATTACGTATTCCTGTATCATAACTAAAATGCATTCGTTCTATTCATGAAAATGACCGATGATTAAACTGATATCAAGTGCAAACTATAATAAAATAGCCAAAACATTACGCAAACGAAAGATTTGATAACAAGGAATTTTTCATCATGTTAATGTTTTGAATGACGTGCGAGTCGTAAGTGATAGATTCGGTTTTAAATTATAAACATCATATTTACACCTTTAATGACAAGGAGTTTTACTTGCTTTGTTGATTTTCGTGCCTCATTATTGTCTATTGTCCCTTGTAAATTACGTCTTAATAATTTCCGAACGTTTTAGTAACTGCTGTTTTATGTTTCTACATGAGAGATATTATTTCTTTCCTAGCCATTCTTTTCTACCGTATCTTGGGAACCTGAAGACTCTAAAAGGTTTCATGGGCGATATAGTAAATGCCAGAAAGCAAAGGCAGATCACTTAGCATGAGTTATATTTATACAAAGATTTCATACAGAGAGACATGAAACTAACATATCTTGAAATATCAATAGAATTTCAAGAGGATATTGAGCAATTGTACTGGTTGAGATAGATGAATTCTTGATCATGTGGTAAAACAACAGTCGATTTTTGAAGGCAAGATAACCAAACTCTGGGTCGTGACTCATTTAAAGACCGCAGAAAGATTTATTTGGGTCGCAAGGAGACAAATTGATGATACGTATATTATATGCTTCGTAAATTTCACTCAATTGTTTATTTTACAAATCATTTGAGTAAACATACCAGACATATCACCTCAGTATAATAATAAGAAAAATTTCTATCAACTGCTCACTTTCATAACCTGAATTTATTTATAAAACAAATCTAAATTTAGAATAAGTTTTATTTTCTATTTTCCAAAATTTAAGTCGACCTGAGAAAAACATTAGTCTTTGTGTAGAGTGTTTTGAAAGACTATGATACCAAATATCACACTCAAATGTCGAAGAAACTTTCTCCTTGATATATTCTTCATGCTTTTTTTTCAATTTCTTACTGTACAAAAAGAAAAGAAAAAAAAATCAGGAATGAACACCTGATACCTGATCATCATCTCCTCCTACGCCTATTGGCCCAAAGGGCCTCATCTAGATATCGCCAGTCGTCTCTATCTTGAGCTTTCAACCCAATACTTCTCCATTCATCATATCCTACTTCAAGC
>NC_090728.1:97601302-97628802 GCF_036898095.1 Palaemon carinicauda
AAACTACCAACAACCTGCCGTTCAGAACTTCATATTAACCTTTCTATATTAGTCGTTAATGATATGATTTAGGTTAATAAATCCGGTAACTTATTCTTTTGTTGAACAATAACATCTGACATGCGAAATAAAGACGTATAGTCAGATAAGAAAACTCGTAAAATAGTTCCAGTGTATACGTAGAAGGCAAGTATGTCCTAAAATAATGAGTTATTAGGAAGTTTATAGCGCTTTTATGATCTGCGATGAACTTGTAATCATAAATTCAAGCGTTTGTTCCCGGTGTTCTGTTTTATAACTTTTCTTTTGTTTTCAATTCAACATTACAGAATATACTTCTTTTTACATATCATTTGAATCATGACATCGTTAAACCTAAATTACTTAAATAGCTTTTGATATTTAGAATTGATTTACGTATTTTTTTTTTTAAAGAAGTTACGTGCTAAGGTCAACAAGATAATATAAAAGAAAACAAATTTAATCTCACTGAATTAGTTAACGATAAATATCTGGAAAATCTAAAACAAGTGAATTTTTATGAGTTTTATACCATATGAAATTCAGGGCAATATGGTTGATTTATTCAAATTCAGTCTGGTTTTTGCAGTGGGGATTATTGCATGTTAAGATATGCCAATAATTCTAAAAAAGACAGAAAATCGTTCAAAGACTCACTGAACCTGCTCTTTAATCCTGTCATCAATTCCTTTCATAGATAATCAAGATATTATTGCATTACTACTGGAGAAAGACACCCGTAAAAGAAAAATATGTGACTGGCCATTTTCTTCATTATAAACCACGATCACATCAACATAAACTGTGGAGATCTCACTCGTTCATAAGATTCTTAGTAAAGACCAATGAAGCTCTAGTTATGAATATGAATATCAGAACATCTGAATATACTGCACTTTCAACAAACGTATACATAGTTTTTTCTCTTTGTTGATCCCAGACCTAAGATGTTATGGTGACAGAAGGGGACAACCTTCCGTTTACGTAGCAAGTCTTCAGAAAGTGTTTTTAACTTGCCTTTCTTTCTCGACCACAGATGACTCTGGTAACTATTTTCAGCTGGACCAACCACTGGGTAGCAGGTCAAATGTATCCAACGGACTAGCAAAATTAGCAAATGTGAGCTTATAGCTGCATCACTCAGCAGCTACATCCCAATGTCACTGTTATATAAATGTATGTATATATATAAATATATATATATATATATATATATATATATATATATATATATATATAAAAACATATATATATATATATATATATATATATGTATATCTATCTATATATATATATATATATATATATATATATATATATATATATATACAGTTGACCAGCGTGGTGACGAAAACTGACTAAACCCCAAACATGAAAGCCATGTAAGTGGCCTTCGTCCTGCAGTGAATTAGAAACAGGTGCCTATTATTGTTGCATATATATCTATATCTATATGCATATATATATATATATATATATATATATATATATATATATATATATATATATATATATATATATATATATATCAAATAAGCCATATATTTTTGATACACTGATGTCTGGATTCTCTTAATGACCTCGGGATCAGAGCCCCAGGCGATATCACACAAAAACAATAGCTTCTGACCGGCCAGGAGTCGAACCATGGTCCAGAAAACTTGTCTGAACATTGACATACCATGTGACCAAGTGCTATGTCAATGTTCATACAAGTTTCCTGGACAAGCGCTCGACTCCTGACCGATAGTAACGACATATCTCTTTTTTGTATATATTATCCATTGTATCTTCGCTCTCCCCCCGCACTGACAGAAACTTGCTTTAATCTGTCTGCATATTTCGTTGTTAACTGTTAACAGAACCAGTTGCTGGTTTGACAAGAAATAGCATGTCTGTATTTTGTGACTTTCTTACCAGGACCTAGTGTGTATATATACTCGATGTGTCGTAATAAAGTTACTCAGTTGCTTTCATCGCGCCTTTGAGTCACAACCTACTCTCGACCCGTCACATTGGTGACCCCGGAAGTTGACTCGCTCCTCCCGCCTTCCCCCCCTCACTGTTGCTGTTGCGGACTTCACGGAAGTTGGTGCCGCCCCTTTGAAACTTTCGTCGTTTGCCAGCAGAGAGGCGTTTGCATGGTTGCAGCATGTAGAAGTCCATTTCTTCATCAAGGGCGTGACTCGCTCAGCCACCAAAGCAGATTATGTTCTTGCGTCGATACCCAAGGACACCTTCCCGGAAATCTCCGACTGGCTTTGTGAACAAGGAGACACCTTAATAGCGTATGATGCCCTCAAAACATACCTTCTACAGCAGTACTCGCAGTTGCCAGCCGCTCGTATAGCAAAGCTTTTTTAGCTCTCTAAAAAACCGTTGGAGGACTAAAGGGCTTCGCTCGCCCTCAGGGAAATTCCCTGTATCGCTCGCTTGTAACCTGCCGCAGATGGCTCTCCTAGTGAGGGGAACCTACTTTGTGCCCTTTGGGTGCGCCGTTTTCCCGAACCTGTACGCGCTGCCATACCCTATGTCGATAGTTTACCCATAAAGGACTTGATGACCAAATCCAAACCCCTTCTGGACAGCCACTTCACGACCTTCATCAACGCCTCCCCTCCTGACGAAAAGGACAACCATTCAACGTAAACCGAAGCTGATGTGAATGCAGTAGGACACACACTCCCACCCTGTGACGTGCCTGAGCGGTGACAAAGCCACCCATCACCCACCACTCGCTCGCACCCCAACCAATGACTTCTACAGCCACTTACTGCATGATGCCAGAAAACTTTCAATCAATCAATCAATCAATCAGCCACATACTGCCGCCCATCGGCCGCAGTTTTGCTACTACACTCTCGACTTGGGACTGCCGCGAAGAAATGTTCTAAGGATTGTCAGTGGCCAAAAAACGTTTAAGTAGGCCATCGATTGTGGCAGTGGCCTCCCATGTTTCTAATCTTTTCTTTTTACATGATGCAGGAACGGGTGTAAGATTTTTGGTAGACACGGGTGCTTGTTGCTCTATTTTGCCAAGGGAACTCTTCAGGACACAACGTAGTCTGTCTAAGTCTGCCGACGTCCGCCTGGTACTGCCAACGGATCTGCGATACCCACCTACGGTTACGAGAACCTCACATTATTGGTTTGAAACAGCAAATTTGATTGGAAGTTTCTCGTTGCTGACGTCACATTGCCAATTCTTGGTGCAGATTTTCTGTCTCATTTCCTTCTGGTCGATATCGCCCACCGACGATTGATCAACGCAGACTCGTGCTTGTCGACACCTCTTCAACCCGACCCCTGCAACCTCGCTTTCCACATCAGCACACCCATGGATGCCTACACCCACCTCCTCACATCATAGCCGGAAGTTTTCCATCCAAAACTTCACCAAATGCCCACGGCTCCTGCCAAACACGGTATTTATCACCATATCAAGACGACGGAACCCCCAGTCTTCGCAAAATTCAAACGTCTGGCACCAGATTGATTGGCAGCCACCAAACAGGCGTTCGGCGAAATGGAAGAAATGGGCCTCCAGTCCATGGTCGTTACCCTTACACATCGTCATGAAGAAAGATGGCTCCCTTCATCCGTGTGGGGATTACAGGTGCCTGAACATGCAAACAGAACCGGATCCCTACCCCCTCCTAAACATCGTCGACGTGACCTCCTACCTGCACAAAGCGAAGATTTTCTCCATGCTCGACCTCCTAAAGGGGTATTATCAGGTGCCTATGAACCCAGAAGGCATCCCCAAGACTGCCATCACCACTCACTTTGGTACATACACCTTCAATTACTCCTTTTTTAGCTTTTGTAATGCTGGGGCCACTTTTTGATGTCTCAAGGATGGCATCTTAGGGGACCTCCCCTTCTGTGTATGTTACGTTGATGACATACTTGTGTTCTCTTCCTCTCAAGAGGAACACCTCCGTCACCTGCACATTGTGCTCAACCGCCTGTAACAAAATGGCCTTGTAGTCCGGTACGACAAATGTACCTTTGGCGCCAATGAAGTGTCTTTCTTAGGGCACCGTAGCACTCCTGAAGGAGTCCATCCCATCCCTGAGAAGGTAGCAGCCGTTCAGAACTTCCCCACGCCCTTGACCATCAAAACACTGCAGGAATTCTTGGGCATAATAAACTATTATCACCGTTTTCTGCCAGCCATTGCTGCCACTCTTGCTCCCCTCTACGCCTCCCTCAAGGGCAAGCCAAAGGACCGGTGTGGTCCCCATCAAGAAGCGGCCTTCTGCAATGCAAAGAATGACCTATCAACCGCTGCTGCTCTGACTTTTCCCACATGCCCATCTCCTTCTCTCTACAGATGCCAGCGACGTCGCTTTTGGTGCAGTACTCGAACAGGTGGTCAATGGCTCACCCCGCCCATTGGCCTTCTTCAGCAGAAAAATATCCAAGGCAAAATCGGGTTATTATTCCTTCGATTGCGAATTGCTGGTGGTGCACTTGGCTGTCCGTCATTTTCGCCATTTCTTAGAAGGCACGCCCTTCGCCATTCGCACACACCGCATGCCTCTTGTGCACGCCTTCACAGTCTGATGCTTGGTCCGCTCGTCAACGCCGACATCTCTCCGCCATGGCTGAATACAATTGCACCCTTCAACACGTCCCTGGGAAAATGAATCCCGTTGCCGATGCCCTGTCAAGAAACACATTGGCCGCCGTTCAACTGGGATTGGGTTATGACGCATTGGCTGAATTCCAACGACAGGATTCAGAGTATCAAGCATGTAGGACATCCTGCACATCCCTCCATTGGGAAGACGTCCCCCTCGATGACTCAAACCCCACCCTCCTCTGTGACGTCATTACTGGTAGACCGCGATCGTGGATTCCTGTTTCCATGCACCGACAGGTGTTTGATTTCATTCACGGCTTTTCACATTCCATGCACTGTTCTACTACACAGCTGCTGAAGACGAAGTTCATTTGGCATGGCATTACTAAGGATGCTATGTATTGGGTCCGCGCCTGTACTTCTTGCCAAACTTTTAAAGTACATCGACACACGGATTCAGAAGTGGGCACCTTTCCTCAACCTCAGTGTTGTTTCGCCCACATTCACATCTATTTTGTAGGCTCCCTACCCACATCACAAGGACATCGTTACTTGTTTAACGTCATCGACCGCTCCACTCATTGGCCTGAAGCCATTCCCCTGGAAACTGCAATGTCCTCCTCATGTACACCTGCCTTACTCTCAGGATTGATAGCAAGATTTGGTATCCCTGAGCATATTACTTCTTACAGGGGTACCACTTTTACCTCTCAATTATGGACATCATTAGCGAATCTCCTGGACATTACCTTACATCAGATAACTGCCTACAACCCCGCTTCCAATGGAATGGTTGAACGTTTGCATCGCACCCTCAAAGCAGCTTTGGTGTCCTGCTGCAAGGACTCCAACTGGTTTACTTAGCTTACCTGGGTCCTTTTGGGACTAAGGACCACTCCTAAAGATGCCCTGGATGTCTCGGCAGCTGAAATGGTGTATGGCGACCAATTGGTAGTCCCTGCCGAGTTTTTTCCTTCTACAACCTCCTCCGAAGATTTCCAGCGCATACGTCACGTCGTGGGAAAATATACTCCTTGCCGCCAGACTTACAAGCTCCCAGCGAAGCATCGTATACCGACAGACTTGCACTCTGCAATGCACGACTTCCTACGCAACGACACTAGCAAGCCACCTTTCCTTGTGATCTGACGCAATCCGAAAGCATTCCTACTAAACATTCTTGGCTAAGAAGACTGGGTCTCCATTGATCGTCTAAAACCTGCTTATCTCTTGCCAGATGACCCACCTACAGTTCATCTCTCTAGATAAGGACGCCCTATTCAACATGTACAGTATGTAATTTTTAGGGGGGGGGGGGGAGCTATGTACCACCCGTGTGTCACATGAGCGTACATAATTACGACATTTCTCTTTTTTGTATATATTACCCTTTGTATCTTTGCACTCGCCCCGCACTGACATCAACTTGTTTTAACCTTTCTGCATATTTCATTGTTAACTGTTAACAGAACCAGTTGCCGGTTTGACAAGAAATACCATGTCTGTATTTTGTGACCTTCTTACCGGGACCTAGTGTGTATATATACTCGATGTGTCGTAATAAAGTTACTCAGTTGCTTTCATCTCGCCTTTGAGTCACAATCTTCTCTTGGTCCGTCACAGAAGCTATTGTCTTTGTGTGATTTCAACTAGGGCTCTGATCCCGAGGTCGTTAAGTGAATCCAGACATTAATGTATCAAAAATATATGGCTTATTTGAATATGAAAAACACGTCGAAATATGCAAAATTTATCATATATTTATATATATATATATATATATATTAGATATTACTTGTTTAAAACACATGACCTACAGGTCATTGTGGAAATAAGAGAAGTGTGAGAACTGCCATAGTCATATTCTAAACAGGATGCGATTGCCAAACCTCAGCAATGTTACATTTTTCATGAAGAGTAAACACAACCAAGCCCCGTGAGAAAGAAGTTGTCTGTGAGAACGGAACAAGCATCTCCCGGTATAAATGTTGTGTTTACTATAATTCCATAAATGCTGAGATACCTGTGTAAACTTTAGTATGAAATTGGATATTTGTATCAGTTCACTTTACGATGTCATACGGAATGGTCATCCGACCAAACCAGCTATTCTCCTGTGATGGAGATGTTAACACTGTTCTTAAAGAATAAACTATTTTAAAGTTAACTTACTTAGACTTTACTTGGAGATGTAACATACCAACTCTAATAAATAACACATTTTAGATGACATTTGAAGAGAACCCAAATGTGTGTTAACAACAGTAGCACACCAATAAATGGTGGCAGCGGTAAAACTCTAAGAACCAGAGAAAGATCTTCAAGAACCAGCGAATAAAACATTAAGAACCAGAGAAAGATCTTCAAGAACCAGCGAATAAAACTCTAAAATCCAGAGAAAGATCTTCAAGAAATCAACAGTAATGAATCTACAATTTTGACTAAGTATCATAGTCCACCGAAGAAATGAAACATTTAATACCAACAAATGAATGTTATACAAACTGAGGAACTGGATCTTCATTCAACATCCTAAGAAAACCAAGGACTGACATTCAACGTTTACAAAACATTGAAGAAACATATCCAGGAAGCACTACATTCAACGGAAATCGGACCGAAAACATTCACCCAAACATCAAGAGAGAGAGAGGAAATGACGACATCACACTTCGCCATATAAACCAAAGCTAAGTACAATTTTCTTATTCATTTCAGTATTGAGCAGTGAGGTGTAGTTACCACGAGTCGATAGTCCATTATTACTGGGGTGAGTTGTTTGCTAATCTTCAATTTCCTTTCATTAAAGGAAACTGTGTTCAACTTCGAATTCTCGTCTAGAATATTTTTTTTTTCTCTTTGTGCTAATTCTGTTTTCTTTCAGAAGTTCTCGGGAAATATCTTTGTATTCCGTTTTCTTTCAGAAGTTCTTGGGAAATATCTTTGTATTCCGTTTTCTTTCAGAAGTTCTAGGGAAATATCTTTCTATTAGTATCATTGTTTTGGGGAATTTTGTTATAATCTTTATCATTTAGTGCTTATGCGTTTACGCAGTGGACGTCTGTATTCATATAGATATTTTGATAGGATTGCAAGGGGTCGTAGAGATAGGAAAAGAAATACCGTAAACATGACGCCCCCTGTGAGCCCAGCCCCTGGACCGAGTAACCCAAACGCAGGACATGGTAACCCCCTTCCTATTGCGACACTAGTAAATGCTCGCTCTGCAATCCTTCCTTTTCAGGGTCGGGTTAATGGCTTCTTGACTCAGAATGTGGAGTCATGGTTTTCATCCGTCGATGCCCATTTAAATGCTAAACAAATCATAGACCCATTTGTACAATTACAAGAAGCTAAAAGTTTTATAGACTTTTCTAAAGGAGATGCGAGTGCGTATTTAAGGGGTGTTTCATTTCAAGAAGCAGTTACCTGGGATGATTTCAAAGTTAGGCTACGTGCGGTCTATGGGGGTGAAGAAGCCTTGGATGTAGTTTTAACATTAAGAAATACACTTAATCAAGCCACTATGATTCGGCTTAATGTTATTGAGAGAGCAGGTCTCATAGCCGATAGGCTTAATGAATATCAAGATATTTTAGGTAATTCCACTTGGGTTACTAGAGATAACATCTCCGTGAAAGATTTTTTACGATTAATGTATTTAACTTGCATGACACTTATGTTGCCTGAAGCTTTAGTGCGGTGTTTTGATAAAAAGTTAACGCTAGCAAGTACGGAATTGGATGTATATAAACAGATAAAGAAACACATGTCTAAGTGTCCTGATCTTGATCCCGTGTTAACCCAAGTTTTTGCAAAAAATGAAACAAAGCCACAACAAGTAAATGTAGTTAATAATAGTCAAGATGCAGGAATGACATGTTATAATTGCAAACGTCAAGGTCACTTGATTGCGGACTGCAGAACGAGATTCTGTTCGATACATAATAGTTCGACTCATTCACATAGTCAGTGCTACTCGCGTAAGACACAACAGAATCCTAGAAATACACAGTCAATTCCACAGTCAGTTCCATATGGAAATAAAAAGAAAAATCCTCATTTTAACAATAAGAAGAAACAGCCAAACGTCAGTGTAGTTCAGAGTCCAAAGCAACCAAACAGTTCTTCGAATAACGCTGATCCTGGGTCGTCAAACCAGACCTCGCAAGGTCAGACTAATTTTCAGAATGTGCAGAGCAAAGCAAATACCACATAATTAACTCGAGTGGGGAAGAGAGTGATGTTGGGTCAAGGTCATTCATGTCAACATCAGTAGTATTGAATAATCAATTTAATGTTTTATCAGATCATTGTGAGGCAATAGATTTTCCTATGAAACACACGGCTGAATTAAGTAAATCAGTGCATGCTCCCGTAGATTTGCAACGAATTTATACAATAATAAGCCAAAATGAGTTACGACCAACATTATATGCTGTAAATTTAGAACACAGATCATTTACATTATTTTTTGACTCTGGTAGTCCACGTAATATCATGGATTCGAGGACACATCATTTGTTGTTTTCGAACTTCCCAATAGAAAAATCCGGAGTAAGATTCTCGCGTATAGGAAATAATGAATTAAATGTAATAGGCGTAACTCATGTTCAGTTCAAGTTCGGTAAGCGCACGTTTGCCGATACATTTGTTGTCGTACAAAACATTGATATGTATCCAGCTGTAATTATAGGATACCCATCTATGGGAAATCAAAACATTATCTTAGCCCCTGCCAAGCACGGCGTGTATATCAAAGGAAAATTCTATAAGTCTTCTAATACCTTAATATCAGTTTTGGATAAAAAGGAGACGTCAAATAAAACAGTGACGTACGTTGAAGAACCAATAACTTGTCTCACTAATAAAGAAATAATATACGCGACCCAACAAAATTCTCGTTCACCCGTAATACCATCTTGCACGCAATCTATCGAGCCGAACGTACCTTCGAATTTAATAGTGCAAGTAAAGAAAACATTACCGGGATCTGAAATATTAATCCTTTCCGACACTTTGAAAACTAACGGATTGTCTGTCACGCAAGCTATTCATACAGTAGGCTCACA
Source organism: Palaemon carinicauda (assembly GCF_036898095.1). Classification (NCBI taxonomy): domain Eukaryota; kingdom Metazoa; phylum Arthropoda; class Malacostraca; order Decapoda; family Palaemonidae; genus Palaemon; species Palaemon carinicauda. Next base: position 97,610,984 of record NC_090728.1, read on the forward strand.
TCAACAATGTAATATTGAAGTCTGTAATCATTTAAATACCACTTTAGTAATTCACAAAAATCAACACATCTTGGATGTAGAAGTTTATAAACATCGTATTCTTACCGTTGCTGAAATTAATCACGCTCAATCAGTTGTGGATGAATCCCTTTTGCAATCTATTAAAAATAAAATCAATAAAGACATTCAAGACGAAGAAATTCAGCAGAAAATTTTTGGACTTTTAACTGGATATCATGATGTTTTTTCCACTACGGATGGATCCTTAGGAAAAACAGATGTGATCGAGCATCAAATAAGGTTAAAGGACAAGCAGAAAATTATCTATGTACCCTCGTACAGACTCCCTATGAAATTCCAGAATGAAATAAATGATGAAGTAGGTAAAATGCTAGAAGAAGGAGTCATTAGGAAATCGAACAGCCTTATAATTTTCCATTAATAGTAGTACCGAAAAAAGATCGAACATGGCGTATCTGCGTAGACTTCCGTTGCCTAAACGAGGAGACGATCCCTGATCGATTCCCAGTGCCATGTACTGACGATATTTTATCTTTGTTTGGTCAGAATAAATATTTTACCAGTTTGGACTTACTTGAAGGCTTTCACCAGATATCATTAGAAGAAAATAGTATCCCATACACAGCCTTCAGCACAGCCAGGGGACATTATGAATTTTTACGGATGCCTTTTGGTTTACGTTGTGCTCCCATAACATTTACAAGAATGATTAACATAGTGTTTGGAGACTTGCAAGGGGATATATTGCATGCCTATATGGACGACCTTGTAATCTTTTCCAACACCTTAGAAGAACATCTACGTAAATTAGAACTAGTACTACAGAGACTAAGACAACATAACTTAAGGGTAAAGATTAGTAAGTGTGAATTTTTCAAAACAGAATTAGTCTATTTGGGTTTTATGTGTCAAGCCAAGGTCTTAAAGTAGTCCATGATAAGGTGTCGGCTATCCGTAACTTTCCGATACCTACTAATGTTAAGGGAATACAGCAATTTCTGGGTTGTAGTGGATATTACAGGCGTTTTATACGCAATTATTCAATAATAGCCGCTCCCTTAACTGATCTTACGAAGAAGGGCGTAGATTTCATATGGTCTGAGCAGCATCAACAGGCGTTTAATACCTTGAAAGATGAACTGTGTAGTTCTCCTATCTTAAAATTTCCTGACTTTGGTAAGGAATTCTTCATTGCAACAGACGCCTCAGACTTACGAGTACGTGGGGTATTGCTTCCGCAATATGAAAACAATTTTTCCCGATAGCTTTTTATTCTCGAAAACTGAGAACTTCCGAAAGTAAGTATGCAGTAATAAACAAGGAAGGGCTAGCTATTATTAATTCACTAGTGCATTTTAAGTTCATAATATAAGGTTATCCCATTAAGGTTCTTACTGATCATAAACCACTAACCGACTTCTTTAAAAGCTTCAGCCACAGCCCCAAACGAACTCGGTTGCATTTGATCATTCAAGACTTTGGCGCGAGAATCGGGTATTTACCTGGGAAAGCAAATATCATTGCTGATGCATTATCACGCAACCCCGTGTCATCTTGTACGGAGCCTTTAGCTGAATTTATAGATATATCAACATCCATGCCTATTGTTAAAACGATATCTGAACAAGAAGATTTGGGCTGGAGTGCTGAATTATTACAGACTGAGCAAAGAAAAGATCAGATATCAGAAAAAATTATAAATGCTTTGAAAGGCAATCATAAGGAAAAGGAATATATAAAGTATAAGCAGCAGAATTGTATAATCAAAGACAATATTCTGTGTAGGACCGTGACAAGGAAAACCCACAATACACCACATGTAACTAACGACCAGGTAGTGGTACCAATCTCACTTATTTCCACTATCCTAAATTGGTTGCATGCAAATCTATTGCATGGACACCCGGGGTTCTCATTAATGTCACAGAAAGCCAAATCATTGTTTTATTAGCATACGATGCTTACAGATATAAAAAAAACACATAGCTAATTGTCGCACATGTCAGGAAAACAAAGGGCATACGAAAACACCTGTCAGCTTAGGGGCTTATCCCGTTCACAATCAACCCTTTGAAAGGATACATTTAGATTTATTAACAGGATTTTACGAGTCAGACAGAGGAAATAAGCACCTCTTAATAATTGTAGATGCTTTAACTCGATATACAGAACTATTAGCGCTTAAAACTAAAACTACGATTGAATGCGCTAGGAAGTTTTACGAGTGTTACATTTGTAAACATGGAATTCCACACATGATAATCTCAGACTCGGTTGGAGAATTTAATAATCACTTTCTTACCTCATTGTGTGAATTTCTTAGCATAAAGAAAATAAATACCATGATATATCACCCAGAGTCGAATGGGCTAGTGGAAAGAGCAAATAGGAAGGTTTTAAATATATCAGGAGTAACACTAGGGGGATCAGACCCCAACTGGGATATTGCAATACCTGCGGTACTGAGTACTCTGAATCATTCATATCATATATCAATTAAAATGTCACCGCACGAAGCATTGTATGGTACCCCAGTTAGAGCGCCTTTCCATGTATTAATGCCTACAACTAATCTATCAAATCCTTTAAAAGAATGTATAAATGCAAGCAAAAGTCGTTTTGATATCCTTCGAAAGAATTTAGAAGAATCACAAATCGTAATGAAAAGGAATCACGATAAAATAGCGAAGCCAACTAAAACATATACCGTGGGTGATAATTTATACATACAGGTAAATGTACGTAAAGGACTCAATTATAAACTAACACCTAAGTTTGAAGGCCCATTTAACATTTTGGAAACATTAACGGCCAATAGGTTTAGAGTTAAAAACGTATCCTAACCCACTGATGAGAGAATCATACCATTGGCTCACATAAGAAATTAAAATAAGAGGGAAAGAAGTGAGGGAAAGATTTTTATTTTTTTTTTATTTTTTGTAAACATAATATGTTAAAAGTTTTTCTTTTTAATACAGGAATAATTACATATATTTTTCTCATTACAGGTTTCCAAGATGAATTTTTTGTTGTTGGGAGTGATATTGTTCGCTCAGACATTTTTCTCGTGTGGGATGAGCTCTAAAACTAAAAGTATAAATTTTAAATATGGCACTATAGTTGAAAGACAAGAAGACGTTTTTATTACATCAAGTAATGTAGTTGTTGAAGTGCGTGTGCAAGCAATTTTTCTCCCAGAGAATGACGTCACTAGCTTAAAGAGCGTCATTTCAAGGTTTGCTGTTTCATTAAATGAAATGCATAGAAGACATTTTCCTTTTAATACAGAGAGTTCACTTGCATCGACACTAAAAGTTGCAGAGATGCTATCTGACGACTTGCAAAATAAGACTTACGAGGCAGAATCTTTGGCTCGTGACCTTTTGATGTGGACTGTAGGACACGATAATCTTGAGAAACGTAACCCGTTTATTTTTGCTGCACTAAACATCTTTGGTTCTGTTGCAAGTTTAGGCTTAGGAATTTCCAATCGTCTTAAGGTTAGTAATCAAAATAAGAAAATATAGTTCTTGACTCATGAAGATGAATTGATTATGTCAGAACTAAGGAATCAGTTAGCTTCAATCAATCAAATTATGAGTTTGGTAAATGAACATTCTAGTAATATCAGTCAGATTATGGAAGTACAGGATTTGTTGGCAACGTTAACGTATTATGATTCAAAAATAGATCACATACATAATAGAATTGCACATTTCATTGAGAAATCAAAAGATTATGTGGAAGCTATCACGTTACCGACTAAAGGTGTACTGTCACCCCATTTGTTGCCAATAAGAGACTTAACGTTAATTGTGGAGAACGAACGGGAGAAATTAGGTTATATTCCTTTGTTAGACGCACGTAGGTTAGAATTTTATTACAGCCTAATTACAGTAAGCGTTGAAAATCACAGAATTATGATTACAATTCCCTTTGATTCTTCCGATGCCTGGCAATCTTACAGGATATCACCATTTCTGACTTTCATGACGAATCACTCAAATCCAGTAATATCCAGTTTGACAGGACACATATTGATTTCCCCAGACAAGGAAACATATACGGTCATTAAAGACTTAAATCAATTAACTCACTGTTCAGACGCAATGGATAGAAAAATCTGTACAGCTGACTCATTTGAATTCCATAAAAACTTAATGGATTCATGCGAGTTAGGTATAGTGCTAGACGGTGCTCTCTCCCATACAAATGAAAATTATCTGGATAAGCTTTGACAATAATAAGTTCAATTGCAGACTGAACAACGGCTCGTGGATACGATACGACAAGGCCGGCTTCAATGTATCATGCCCGGACGGATCCACGTCCTATTCCCAAATCTTCGTTGCAGCAGATGGTTGTATCGGGACGTCCCCGAATTACATGGTGCATGGAATCAAGACTATCATCAGAGAACGAGCCTACTTCGCGAACTTCACGTGGTCAACAACAATTCCATCTGTACCTCTCCCATACAATGCACATGTGGCTAAGCGGTTGATGAAATTGACCGAGATGGACCACCCGACACCGACTTATGAAGAACGTCGATTCTACATATTACTAGCAGGAATAAGTGTTACGGTGATGATATTTATCGCCATTAACATCCTTGTTTGGCGTAGGTTAAAGAGAAATAGTATTATGATCGAACAGAACGTTTTGCCATGTCCAGATAAAACTCCTTATTTAATTCAATTTAAAGCCGTTTGAAACTGGCCCCTTCATTCGTTCAAGGAAGTAATATTGTCTTGGAAAAGTGTTGTGCACGAAAAGCAGTTAGAAGAGACTATAGAACATTTGCATCTTAAAAAAAACATTTAAAAAATAAATAATTTTTTCGGCACCTAATAAAATATATAAGCCTGAATGTTGAAAAACAGAATCTATGGGCATCTAATAAAATATATAAGCCATGTATATATATATATATATATATATATATATATATATATATATATATATATATATATGTATGTATATATATATATACATATACATATATATATATATATATATATATATATATATATATATATATATATATATATATATATATATATATACGAAACCGTGGTACGTGTACGTACCAGGAATTCGTGTTTGTGCACTAAAATTGTATCTTTACCAAGGTAACAAATATTTTTATTTGTTACCGTATTATAATAATCTATGTTTTTGACAAAGGTAACAGCTATTCTTCAACAAAGTTACCGAATCATATGTATATCAGTATTTTTTTTTTTTTGGTACCATATAATCGTTTGCTAGCAATGTACCATATATGTGATCTGTATTTATCATGCATTTTTTCTTTGTTTTGGCAATATTTTTCAAGTATGCATTATTATTTTTTTAATGTGCCTATTTGAACATTCGCCCTCATTTGCTTATGGCTAAAGTTAAAAAAAAAAAGAAGTAATATATATATATATCTAGTCACACTCCTAGTAAACATATTTTGACGTATTTAAAAATTTAAGTAGCTGACCGAGCTAATGTAATATACTAGATATTACTTGTTTAAAACACAAGACCTACAGGTCATTGTGGAAGTAAGAGAAGTGTGAGAACTGCCATAGTCATATTCTAAACAGGATGCGATTGCCAAACCTCAGCAATGTAACATTTGTCATGAACAGTAAACACAACCAAGCCCCGTGAGAAAGAAGTTGTCTGTGAGAACGGAACAAGCATCTTCCGGTATAAATGTTGTGTTTACTATAATTCCAAAAATGCTGAGATACCTGTGTAAACTTTAGTATGAAATTGGATATTTGTATCAGTTCACTTTACGATGTCATACGGAATGGTCATCCGACCAAACCAGCTATACTTCTGTGATGGAGATGTTAACACTTCTTAAAGAATAAACTATTTTAAAGTTAACTTACTTAGACTTTACTTGAAGATGTAACATACCAACTCTAATATATAACACATTTTAGATGACATTTGAAGAGAACCCAAATGTGTGTTAACAACAGTAGCACACCAATATATATATATATATATATATATATATATATATATATATATATATATATATATATATATATATATATATATGCGTAAAAATCACAGGGAAACGTGATGCTCAAATGCAGAAGAACCACAGGGAAAATAAAATGTATGAAATATAAGATTAAGCCCTGACTAGTTTCGTTATACTTCTTCAGAGGACTGATTTATTGAGAGAGTATCTTCACATTTTATAGGGACAGTAAACGTACGAACATACATATAGAGACTTATAGAACAATGACGCTCCCATACCAGCTACCTGAGCTGTTATGAGGTGTTTACCTGCCAAAAAAAGGGTAATTTCTGGTGACCGTTAAATTCTTGTTTTCACTTTCAATACAATTGCTTTATATCAAATAATGGTAGCCTTATCCATATAAATACATAAGCAAAACTATATGCATATATAAAACACATCTATATATAAATATATACAAAGACATATACATACGTATACACAGACAGGCATTCATACTGTATACACACAATAAATCAGTCCTCTGAAGAAGTATCACGAAACTAGTCAGAACTTGATCTTATATTTCATATTTTTGTTTACCCTGTGGTTCTTCTGCATATATATATATATATATATATATATATATATATATATATATATATATATATATACGTATGTATACTATCACACAACACAAATACACACACATACACACACACATATATATATATATGTGTGTCTGTGTGTTTGTATATATATATATATATATATATACATATATATATATATATATATATATATATATATATATATATATATATATATATATATATATACAGTATAGATACACACACACACACACACACACATATATATATATATATATGTGTGTGTGTATGTGTGTGTGTATGTGTGTGCATATATATAAACATATGTATATGTGTGTATATATATATATATATATATATATATATATATATATATATATATATATATATACAAATACACACATATATATATATATATATATATATATATATATAAATATGCATATATATTATAAATATATGTGTATATATATATATATATATATATATATATATATATATATATATATATATATATATATATACATATATATATATGTGTGTGTGTGTGTGTGTGTGAATAATGACTTAGTGTAGTGGTCATTAGTGGCGTTGCATTCATATTTCTGAATATTAACCTCTGGCATCATCAAGCAGTGCATTTTGCATAAGATTTTTCTCAATTCTGACTATTATTTCCATTCATGTCTTCCCTGACTGTACCCTCCTATAGGTAAAATTAGATTTGCAGTTAACTCTAAGAATCTTGTCTTCTTCATCATAAGGCTTAATATTACACAGTATACTGGAAGTTTTATTCCGGGAAAGCCCAAATTGTAAAATGATACTTCTAATTTTTCAGTTTAATCGTTGGAACTTCTGAAGTTCAAATTTGTTGAAGATGCTTTTCCGTCGAAGAGATTGATATAAGTCTCTCTTCATGAATAATATTCTAATGCTATTAATACTGTTCTGAAAATATAACATATTTTTAATCATTGCTTCTCATGCATTTTCTTTCATTCCTTATTGGGCTTCTGTAACCCGTGGGCTTATAGCATCCTGCTTTTCCAACTAGGGTTGTAGCTATGATAAGCATATTAATAATAGTAATAATGAAAGTATTGATGGATTGTGAATGAAGTGTCCAAAATAATTTAGCCATAACATTGTGACAGATGTCAACAGCTGTTAAAGGGGAGAACAGATTTGACTTAGATAAGGAATAATTTATGTGAATCGAGCGTTGAGATGTAGAATTTTAGTTATGAAGGAGAGAAGTATATGGACCCATAAAATCTTATAATTGAATTGACAGTTGCAATTCGCAGGTGTGCTCAGGAGGCAGGCGTTCAAAGTAATATATTCAGAATAATACACCGTTTTTTTCATAATAAAAGCAATTCATATTTTAACATATGTAGATTACAGTTGATGATTTCGTGTGAAAGGAGGTAGGTATGTTTAATAGAGTATCAGATATAGAGAAGGTGCAAAGTTATGCAACAAAAAAATAGGTCATAAATGAAGTGTGGAGTTGTTGATGCTTGTTGATGATAGTGAGTTAATACCAGGAAAGTCCTACTATAATACCACCATGGTTAATACGGATGATAAGGAGACGCTGCAAAATATAGTAAAAGAGCATAAAAATATTAGCAAGGAGAAAAAAAATCAAAGTCATTGTGAACAAAAGTATCATTATGAAGGCATATGGAAATTAACAAAACGGAGCGGATGAATTTTGTATTTGTGAATGAATTAAATTGGTAATATTAGAATTATAGATGGAGCCAGTCAGTCAAAAACAAGGAGGAGCAAGGAATATATGAGAAAGATATGCGGGAAGCTTGTTTTCCCAAGCTAAAAAAAAAAAAGCAATATCTGATGAGAATGTTGAGCTAATGGTATTTCGTGGATGTGAAATATAGTTATTGAATGTCAGTTTGGAATTTGGGTCTGGGCTATACTTAGATAGTGAGCATGGGATTCGATGTCAACGGTAATGAACAAAATTTGGCCGGAGAAGACATGTTAAATTGTTAATTGTAGTCCTTTAACAGGGAATTTTGTTACATCTGACCTCATATTTCTTGGACATATATTGCACAAGAGAGTTTGTACTATTCATTATATTTCTGCTGGAGAATGGATCTGGAGCTTCCTATATACGACGTGAATCAATATTTACGCAATAAGAACTCTGAATAATAGCTCAAAGCATGAATGATGTAATTTTCATATGAGCAACCCGTGACATAGATAAACCATAAAAAAAAACCCTGAACATGTTGGAAAATCTTGGTTTCAAAAACCCTCGAAACTTATCGGCATCATGAAGAGGTGATGTAAAGAAAATGCAATGGTCAAGGGGATTTATGCAGTTTCTACTATGAAAGACCTTTTAGTTGTCGGTTTGGAGTAAATATCAGTCTTTGATCTGTAATACATTTAGTATAACGATATGAGGATATTTATTCTTTGATCTCATTGTGCTATCAAAATTCATGCTGTAAGATTTCTTTAGAATTATGTTCGGAAAACTTAATCATTATCATTATAATAAAAATGAGTATTACAAGAATAATAGAGGAAAAAAATTGTCGATCATATTGAATATCTGATATAGAAATTTTTTGGAATATGTTTATCCTGTAACTCTAGGCGAGAGTTTTTGCTGTGTTTTGAAATAAAAGTTCAGTACGCCATCATATTAATATGATAAGATATGAAAAATGGTCTAGTAAATCTCTGTCATGATCTATTGAAACTCAGTAAGCGTCTATTACAATTTTCAATACAAAAAGCCATTGATTGATTGGACGTCTTCTGTTTTTAGCAAATCTTTCTATAATGCATAGTCCTTATGCACAGTTACAAGACGTTACGTAAAATGTAGATAATTTTTGTAACGTGTTCGCCTAGCATTTGCATGACAACAGATCGATCCCAGCTTGGAACCGTGAGTTTAAGGTGTTTATTATGGAGACCACTGCTATGGTTGGGCACCACAGTGGAGGTTTGGCTTACCCGGTTGACGTTCTGGTAAACATCTATTCTGATGAAACTAGAACTGAAACCAGACACCTTCACCTTTACCTTTACATTACATTACAGCGGCAATAACACGATGCGAGATTAACAGATATAGAACCTTATGTCTGTACTGGCTCTCATGATGGAGGGCTCACATGTCTTAGATGTATACGATATATGTTCCTTGAAATTGTATTTCGCTCAGTATAGTATTTGCATCGCTATCGTGTTATTTTTATTTCCATTAGGCCTACTTTTCATAATCTATGGCCAACCGCAGCGTAGCGTGTTATGCCCCCCAGTACCAGTCTCTCTCTCTTTCTCTCTCTCTCTCTCTCTCTCTCTCTCTCTCTCTCTCTCTCTCTCTCATTAATATCTTTCTTATTTGCAAAGTGTAGGAACATGCCATTTATTTGCACCTAATGAGACATCTAGAAGCAAACACACACATTACTCACTGAGTTGCATTCAATAAATATCAGTGCAGGAATACACTTAGGTACCGATTGCCAACGCTGGGGGGATGTCAACCTGATTAAAGTAAAAATACTAAATAGAAATACTACTCTATCAATAGAAACACTTTGATGTCTTCCTTCACTAATGTAAAAAATCGATGTATATACTTTCCTCGAATCGCTTGGTATTTAGTAATCGAAATTACTAAATTCTTTGGGTGAAAAGGAGCATTTAACTTTAAGAGAAAAGATGATGAAGAGGGATACAGAGAAGGAGAAGAATTAAAATCTCATTGAATGTTTATTTTCAATAACCTTAATAGGCTGCTGTATAAAATATCATAATCTATCTTATTTCACAAAAGGAAGACGTCTGAATGTTTCTTTTTACCTTGGCTTTATGTAGCCAAGACTAAATACCATTTATATCAGATGATAAGATGACTTTCTTTCAAAAGTATATAAAACTGAATATATCAATAAACAAAATGAAGACCCTCAGGAGAAAATCAAAGCAAATTTCCAAAGAATAGATGTTAAAGCTGAAATGGCGGAGGATTGCTAAGATGAGAGAATAAAAGACCATCATTACTTTGAGTCTCAAGAAATACATGATTTCTGGTGTGAGTAGTCATTGGGAATGTATAAAGGAAAGCAAAACCTACATTTTGATTTACGAGATATTGAAGCTAGTATATCTCATGGGAAGGTCTAAAACAAGTGCAAGTGTCTTCCAATTACCGATCTGGAACTCCATTCACTCGAATCTCATCCATCCAACGTAACTATTGCGTGTTATTTGCTGTTTCTAAGATGGAGTGGGTCAGTAATCATGAGTTATTGAAATGAGAGGCAGTTAGGTTTTGTATATGATCACGTACATTAAAGTTTGAAATTCAAAACACGCTTATTATTATTATTATTATTATTATTATTATTATTATTATTATTATTTTTTTTTTTTTTTAATATCATTATTATTATTATTATTATTACTAGCTAAGCTACAACCCTTGTTGGAAAATTATGATGCTATAAAAGTACTCCAACACGGAAAAATTGCCCAGTGAGGAAAAGAAATAAGGAAATAAATAAACTACATGAAAAGTCATGAACAACCAAAGGAAAAATAACTTAAGCTCAGTAACATTAAAAGAGATCTTTCATATGTAAACTATAAAAACAAGAAAACGATAGGGAGAGAAATACGATATAAAATTGTGCCGAGTGTACACTTAACCAAGAGAACTATAATCAAGGCAATGGAAGACCATGGTACAGAGGCTATGGCATTATTATTCATATAATTCTCACGAGAGAAGAATAACATTCTAGATTACTCATACTGTAAGAACATGTTTAAGTGTAAGAATTCTTTTTGCATGATATGCAAACACTTATAAAGAAAAGAAATGTAAACATAAACCCTTTTATGGACACTCCTCTAGCCGATACATCAGGTTGCCGTATCCAAAAAAATAAGATAGATGGGGAGGAATGGTAAATGTGCGGAATCCAAAGCACTTGTGCGGTCATTAAATGATACAAGTAAACTACTGTTTTAAGAACTTTATACAAACCAAGTCATTGTCCATTTCTTTACTGTCCGATATAAAACTTGTTGGATCATCTTTTCATAACTTTTATGAAGTAATTCCAGTGAAATCCAGGTCAATCCCATCTAAGTTTCTGTTTTCATTTCCTAATGGACCGGCCTAAAGAAAGGCATTGGAATTCCCAGAAAAACAGCAAAAACTAAGAATATTTGTTTCGAAATTGAGTAAGCATCTACATGTATATATATATATATATATATATATATATATATATATATATATATATATATATATATATATATATACATATATATATATATATATATATAATTATATATATAGGGAATTTTAGAAAGAGTAATGGGTCCTTGATAAGCCTCGAAATGTTTCTTTTTGGATGAGTACAAGGCTCATGATAGGTTGAAAGTATGAATACTTTTTGAATTATCTTTGGAACTCTGTAACGAAGTTTTATGGCAATTAAAATCTTAATTGCGTATGGTGGCTTGCTCTACATGCCATAGGCATAGGCGCACTCAGTGCGTGTCCAGTCCTATGGAGGTAGTTGATAGGTAAGATCATGGACCCTTGGAAGAGGGAGCCTATACTTAGTGTTAATTTCATTAACATGACCTCAGGATGAAAATATCAGGCGATGCGTGCGTGGAATTGAAGCCTTAAACTTTCTACTAAATAAAAGGTTGTTTGAATAACGATTTTTTTTTCTTTTATGAAAATGCGGTGGAGAACACGCTTCTATTTCTATAGGGCCTCAGGAAATTAAGAATATAAAAATGAAATCTTTCAAAAGGAAAGCAGCGGAGAAAACAAGAGCTGCGAATTACAACAAAGCAAAGGAACCTCTTCATGAAAATGGTTAACAAGAAAAACATGTATATGATACTCTCCCATTAAGAGTGGTTCCGGAAAGGTCGACCCTTATAGCTTTCACATTTTCTTTTTAATTTTTACTTTCTAGTCGCAACCCACCACAGTCGGTTAATCAGCAAATGCACAATTTGGTAGAAATTTGACCGTATATATATATATATATATATATATATATATATATATATATATATATATATATATATATATTTAGACGCTGCAACAAAGAATTTCTATTCTTTTTGTACATGGGTTCATCAATAATGAAATGAAAATATCGATTGAAAAGGAAAGGATGTAAAAAAGGGGAACCTAATTTTCATATAAGGGTTATAACATTCCTTACATGTAAATTGCAACTGTAAAAGTATTTCCGGAAATCCTACGAATAATAGAAGGATCACGAGGATAATGACAGATATAACATTATTATATATGGGCGCCAAATAGGTGCCATTCAGTTGACAGCTTACATGAAAATACTCTTCAGAAGCATGAACGCTTTTATGGTTGTCCAACTCTGCGCAGATGGCATATGTATGTCTGTACATTATAACTGATTTTACTGGTTACTTTGAAATATTACAGTTTGAATGAAATAATCACACCTATGTTTTTGTATATGTTTGTGTGTGTGTGTTTGTCTCTTTCTTCTTTTTATAAGGGTGGATATGGAAGATCGAGGTTTGCGTGTGCGTCTCAATTTATGGTAGATGTGCGTGATATATCCAGACCCAGTCTGACCGCGGGCTTCTTGTTATGTCCACGCGGCCACAGCAGGGGAAAGGAATTATTTATAGGCCTATAAAATCACTGAGGTTGATAACACAATATGTCTGCACCTTTTGTATGGTGCTTTTTTTTTCTCCTCGGTCTTCTTCACCGACTGCATGTCATTTGTCTTTCTGACCGTTGGGTCCAGGATGTGTAAGGTGACCAGGTTTGATGATTATAACGCTGTTAGACAGACCATTACTATTATAATTAGGTCTCCTTGATTGAACTAATTATAATTGATACTTAGTTAGAATTCTCAAACTACAATTAGTGTTTATGTTATTTTAACCCTTCCTATTTAGATAATCTTCCCGAATACGAATTGTCATTAGTGTTATTTAGATTAACTTACCATACATGAAACATCATCACTAATACTCAGATTCAATTTATACAACTAAAATTATCATATCATATCATATCAATTTCTCAAGTTGGTATTTACTTTTTTTGTTATTAAGATCAACTCACCAAAATAAAATTTCTATTATTATTAGGATTTTTTATCAGATAAACTTGTTTCCAAGAGAGTCATTATTCATTATCAACATAAACTTTCCAAAAATAAAATATTGCAATTGCTATTGAGATTGACCTCCCGAAATAGAAATGATATTAATGCAATTTAGATTCACTTTCTTCACCGGAAGTATTATAATTGATATTTATAGAAAACGTTCTTGAACTGAATTTATTATTAGCTATTTAGCAATATTCCCAGAATGTGATTATGACCTTTGCCATTCTAAACAACTTCCTGATCTGAGTCTCTATGGTCATATTTGGATCAATATCACGTTATAATTCCTAAGTTAATTATGAAGTTAGAATCAAGGCCTGGAGATATTAGGAGCAATCCTTTCTACCTCTCCATTGTGAGCCTCTACGCCTTTAGAGATGATGTAAAGGCCCTGATTTCGTGCTCAGCTTTTATGAACGGAGTTGTCTCTTGTCATGTAACTGACAGTTATCTTTCTTATTAGCTAATCTAATCATGGCAATAACATGAAGAATGTGTCATGAAACACATCTCAGTCATAGGGGACATTACAGTTCAAATTGGGAGATATTTATTATAGTGATAATGAAAATAATAACTGTGCTGATGATAATAATAATAATGGTAATATTAATGATAATGATAATAGTTTATCATTAAAGGGACATGAATAGATGACGATGAATAACATAAATCTCGGTAATTAATAAATATAAAAGTAGTAAAGAAATGGGATATCGACTTCTACAATAATTGCTTTGCCTCCATTCACAGCACTATTTCTTTATATTGAAATTACTTCACAATTAGTTAAAATATCAATTATTGAAAACAAATTGTTATTTGGGAATTTGTTGTTAAATTTAAAGAATATATGATACCCATCAGAATAGCTCATGTAAATTTACCGAATAAACCCATGTGAAAGAATAATATTTACTAAATAAAGCTTTGTGGGATAAGTTAATTTTCTAAATGTAACTTTGTGGAACAAGGACATTTGCTTTACAGTAAGTTAACTACCAGAAATGTAATTCATTGCTCAGGTCAGCATAAGCACAACAGTGTTTTGGAGTGGCCCAGGTTATTTCTTTCACAACAATTTGATAGTAATTTGATTATAAATATATCTTAGTTTCTGTTTGATTTCGACATTGCAACAAGGCATATCTATTCTTTTGTACATGGGTTCATCAATAACTAAATTGAAATATTTACTGAAAAGGATTGCGTGTAAAAATGGGAAGAGCAAATGTATGCACCAAGGTCAAAAGATACTTGGCCTTCGTATTATCTCTACGATTTCCTCGAGTCTTCGAGACAATTGATTTTAGAAATCAAACGAAGATTGTAAAATTTAATCAAGGTAGCAGTAATTTTCAAATACTTTTCGTTTATATCGATTTTTAATCACTTTTTTTTTAATGTAAGGTTGTAAGGTATGAAGGTGGTCATAAGTATATGAATATCGAATGAGTGTTTCATAAGAATATTTTAACAAGCAAAACTACTTTGAGTTTCCTGAGTTAAATTCTGTAGACATTTGTTACTTGTGTGGGAAATAATTACAAAGGTTACAATAGGGGTGAGTTTAGTTGTTATGAGATCTGCAATTTTGCCTATTGTCATCCAATGACTCACAAAAAAAGCAGTTAAGAAATCAGTTTATCAAAAGTTAAAGAAATATTTGTCAATATTTCTTATTCCTGATCTAGATATTAATCTTTGGCACCGTCGTTCAATTAGTTCATTATGCATGTTGCATAAGATTTTTCATAACTCTGACCATCCTTTACATTCAGATCTCCCTGGACAATTCTATCCTGTTCGTAATACTAGGCAGGCAGTTAATTCTAATAGCCAGGCCTTCTCCATCATGAGGGTCAATACTGCACAGTATACTAAAAGTTTTATTCCAGCTGTTACCAAGTTGTGGAATGATCTTCCTAATCGGGTAGTTGAATCACTAGAACTTCAAAAGTTCGAAGTTGGAGCAAATGTTTTTATGTTGACAAGGCTGACATGAGTCTTTTTATAGTTTATATATGACATATCTGTTTTTGACGTTGTTAATAGTTTATATAGGACATATCTGTTTTGACGCTGTTACTGTTTTTAGTATGATATATTGTTAATTTATTCTCATCATTTATTTATTTCCTTATTTCCTTTCCTCACTGGGCTATTTTTCCCTGTTAGAGCCCTTGGGCTTATAGCATCTTGCTTTTCCAACTAAGGTTGTAGCTTAGCTAGTAATAATAATAATAATAATAATAATAATAATAATAATAATAATAATGGATGTGAAAATGGTAACCAAAATGCACCTGTTTTAGGCTATGATTATCTCAGATTCAGTTAGACAAACACTGTTTACAGAAGCGAATAAGAATTTAATTCAGTGTCCCGTAAGATGAGAATGGTTCATGTAAAATACTGCCCAATGAAACACAACAAATATCTCCGCTTTTCCTTCAAGATATTACATAACTTACATAGGAAGCGACGTCTCTATTGTATTATGTTTTATGAAATCCTTACTTGCATGAGACTCAATGATATCTTTTTTTTTTCTTTTTTCTTTTTTTTTTGGGGGGGGGTTGTACAGCAACAAGCGTGTTATTAAAATAGACATATCCGGGGAAGACATGTGTCAAATATTGATTTGCATAAGCAAAGGACATTTCCAATTTATGAATGATTGCTTCCGTTTGTCAGATTGTGTACGTTCTTGTGATTTTCTTATTGTCATAGTTATGCTTATGTTTATTATAAATAGCTAAGAGATTTAGTGATATTGTTAATAATTTTTTTTCCAAACTTAATATGGAATGAAATCCACTCATTTTTTTTCGCAAAAAGGAATTAACATATATCTCGAGGTAGTTCTAGTGCAATCGGACAGGGCATTTCATTCTACCTATTTGATCAATGGACATCCGTAGCTCTGAAATTTTCTGCAGAAATTGAGATAGGTCTACATTGTGAGATATTGTTTTAGAAATTAACTCCAAATGTGAAATTTAAGGTTTGAAATGAAGTACAAACTCCTGTATTCATGACATCGATCGTAAAGAAATTCCCATTAAGCGTGCTAACTTTTTATATTATTTAAGTAGTACCTTCTAAATTGCTCCCAAGAATTGCACAACTCTAATTCATGTATCGTAAAGAAAATTTACTATAAAAAGAAGAAATAAAATTGGTATGCATTAAAAGTTTTATTACAGTGCAAGCTAAACTTATGCAATATGTACTGTTCGGCCATTACAGCAAAATTGATATATGATCACGTCAGTATTTCTAAGGTTGTAAACTGATAAGAATAGCCATCAACAAAGATAAGCTAAGAGAGGAAGACATAATTCTTAATGGTTGTCCTATTTCATAGCTTATTTTTTTATGGATATAAAACAGGGACAGTTCATTAAAGGACTGCAGGATATCAATTATTAATACATAAAATTGACTCTACCTCTTTATCAAGGAAAAAGTATAAAAATAAAGAATTCATACCTGGAGTATAACTAGATACTCATAATGAATGCAACGATCGAATCTACACATCTGCTATAGGAATGGTAATGCCTGGTCTACGTAACTTGGGATTAGTTGAATTTCCATTGATTGGTAACTATTATTGGTACCATTCGAGGAATTTCCTATTAGCCCATTCTCCTTTCATTTGGCTCGAAAGCAATTTGTGTGCCTGAAAAGGAGAACTGAACACCAGTGAAATTGAAACAGAGAGAGAGAGAGAGAGAGAGAGAGAGAGAGAGAGAGAGAGAGAGAGAGAGAGAGAGAGAGAGAGAGAGAGAGAGAGGCGTAATTGTAACAATACTCGGTTCGCAAATTGATTAGTTCACTTATTGAAATAGATTCTCTTACTATATCCAACCAGCTTCAATCTATCCTTGATAACTAACCTCATTTCTGTACTCTCCCCGTCAGTAATTCGGATCCGGATATATGGATACATTGTTCGTTATGTTAGAAAAGTGATTATCTGAT
>NC_090728.1:97636302-97713802 GCF_036898095.1 Palaemon carinicauda
CAAAACCTCTGCACATTCTTTTAGGTTTTGATTGTAGGTCTGTATCTTGGGCATATAGGAAAGCCTATTTCCTGTATTTTATTATTGATTATTTTACACATGTGCTAAGTTTTGCTTGTATATGTTTCTTGTCCATATATGACATGGTGTTGCATGTAAGGTTACTATGTAACTCTTTACATCTGGGTGATTTCTTAAGTAATACTTCGTTATAATTTGTCAATGTCAAAACTTCTCAGAGAAAATCTCTGTTTTTTAAAGATTACAGATCTTCAATTAAAAAGGGATATTATGTACGCTTTAAAAAGACCTTTGTATTTTATTTTATAATATTAGATCACTAGCAGGTCTGTGGATTTGTTCTACAAAAAGAAAATGATAATGAGGAAGATAATGATAAATTCAATAATGGTAATGATAATAATAAAATCATTGTTATTAGAGATAGTGATAAAATCCGTAATAGTAATTAGGATTATTTATATAAGCATTTTTATTCTTTGCTAACTACATGACCTAGTTACCCCACCTTGCATGGGTGTAATCCAAGTGTAGTTGTGATTAAATATTTATATTTCTAACTATTTCCTTTATAGTAAATCTTAGTTTAGTAAATATCTTTTGTTTTTCTTACCAGGTACCGGGAAGAGATTCGGCAGGTTAAGAAAACAAAAATAATGTAAATATTTGACGTCTTGAAGTAGACTAATAAACATTTAAAATGAAGAAAAATAAAGAAATGCAACAAACTTCTTAGTTTTTTTTCTCTCTTTTTCTGGAACATTTTCAGAAGAAAAAATAAGTAGAGCAATTAGTAACGTGATCTTGTCAATAATACATTTAAGATGCAAAGGTTACTTTCCAATAATTCGTCACTTTTCATATTGCTAATATCAATGAAGATGAATGGTACGTCTACGGTCACACACACACACACACACACACACACACACATATATATATATATGTATATATGTTTATATATATATATATATATATATATATATATATATATATATATATTTATATATATATGTATATATATATACAAATATATATATGTATATATATACATATATATATATATACATATATATATATATTTTATATATATATATATATATATATATATATATATAGTTATATATATGTATATATATATATATATATATATATATATAGTTATATATATGTATATATATATATATATATATATATATATATATATATATATATATATATATATATATATATATCGTATAACTGTTCAACAACATGCTGTGTCTTTTAATAGGGGAGGTCTAAAAAAGAGAGGCATCACTAGTCACTGCCACATTCATAATTTAACTACTGAATTATGGAGAACTCCTTTATGCAATAAAGGTCCAAAATATTTTGTCGTATTAACATCTGCACAGATGGCTCATTGATTATGTGTCGAACCCGTTGCCGTCATTGTGTCAACGAGATATCAAGGCCTATCCTTTTCAATAGGATATATTTTCCACTCCCTTCAACACCAAACTATACAATCCTATTGCTTTCAACATGAGTAAACTCCCTCGAAATACTCTGAACCGTTCTCGTGCCTACGTTTTTCTTTTCACAACTTCTGCAAACCTCCAAATTTTCACCATATCAAATCGTCTTGAAATATGTATACCAGCAAACAATTCATCTTGACTGGTTTAGATCTTTTTCCTCCATGATATCCAAATGCTAATATCCTGAAGTAGAATTGGTTCGATAACTCCTTAATGCATTTTCATTTTTGCTTACACAGACAACTCAAGTCTCATAGTCATCTTTTGCACATATTCTGTTACTTTTTATTCTTTGACTCACTTCTTCCATCATTATACCATCATTTAGTATATCTATACTTATGATACTTAACCACTTCAATTCTTATACAATCCTGACTAATATTCATTACTCCATATTACTCATATTCGTTTAGTAGCATAACTATACTCTTGCTCATACTCGCAACTCTCTTCTCTTGCCGACACTTTCAAACCAGTTTTTGCAATTTCTCTTCATAATCCCCAGTCTACATAATATCATTTACAAATAACTACCATTCCACATTCCCTCCACAACTCATTTTCCCATTCTGAAACCACGGTTCTTTCTCTGATCTATCACATTGTTCCATCAATAAAGTTTTTGAACAGGTTTTAAGAAATAAGACACCCTTGTCTTAACTTAACCCAAATTTCAAACTAAACCACTCATTCTCATGCATGTATAATGTAAATTAACCTATCATCTATCAATACAATATATTCTTATCGTCCTCTATCATAAGCCCATGTATATAATTTTCCCTTTTACTTCAAAACTTCAATAACTTAAAAAAAAAAATTCCAAAATGATTCATTCTCTAAACCCCGTCTATCTGTCTTAATCAAAATCTTACTACAGTATGTCCACACACTTGTACACACGCACACACATACACACACACACCCATATATATATATATATATATATATATATATATATATATATATATATATATAAATATATATATATATATATATATATATATATTTTATATACATACATATATATACACACACATATATATATGTTATTATATATACATATATACGCACATATATATGTATATATATATATATATATATATATATATATATATATATATATATATTTGCATCTTTATATATTTAGTTAAATAAGATAGATAGCTAGATAGGTATACCCAAACACACACATATACATATATATATATAAATATATATATATATATATATATATATATATATATATATATATATATATATACATATATATATATATATATACATATATATACATATATATATATATATATATATATATATATATATATATATATATATATATATATATAGTTTTATATAATCAACCTGAAAACGTGGAACCGTTCAGAGAAGAAAATATCAGGATAGACATATATACGGTATGAGGGGAAAGCCTTATCCAGTATTCCACGTTTTGTATATAATCTTACAGAATTCAAGATAAGAAAGATAATTCTCAATATCGCTACGTCTGCTTCTTAGCCTTCAATAATAATAATAATAATAATAATAATAATAATAATAATAATAATAATAATAATAATAATAATATTGGTAATCACTTCTAAATATCGACAAGATCTAAATGGAAATACTCGCATAAACATCTTAAATTCATAAACATCCTTTATGACATACCATAAACATCAACGAAAGGAAACCCCTTTTCTACGCATGCTCGAAAGCGTCCTTATCTCGGAGGCCATGCTTTTGATGAGAGGTATGTCACGGCAATCTCACGCATATATCTTGCTTTCACGGCATCTATACGCCTCTTGATAAACTCTCCCCACTTTTCTCACCTCCCAGAATATGTCTTTTCCTCCTCTGATTTAATGCAAGAAGAGGAAAGGGTGAAATGCTTTGCTGAAACTCTTTTTTTCGTTTGGTTTTAAGAAGTTGATTTGGGGCTTTACTCTTTTGTACCATGCATGGTGATTGTAAGGAGCTTTGTACGCCTTTGTTTTCAAATTTAAAATTTTCAAATTCCTGAAGTATTTTTCAGTAATTAGAAATCGTTGCGAAAAAGGGTATAGGAAGAAAGCTATTTTGAAAGAAGGAAAGGGAGGCAAAAATTAGTTTTTCAACTTAAATTAATTTTTAAGCTTAACAAATTACTATCCATACTAAAAGATTTACCGAAAGGTTATCTCTTAACACATAAATCATCGCAAAAACCTAGTAAATAAAAACGATCGATTCATTGTATGCCATTATCCAAAGTCATGAGCTTAATACTGAGAAACACTTAATATATGTTTTTTTTTTTTTTTTAAATTCACCTTTATTCAAGAAAGAAAGTTGCAAGATAAGAGTAAAAAGACACTGTAATTATATACACAAAAAAAAAAAAACAACGAAAAACAATATTTCAAACGGAGAAGGTGAACAAAGAACACCATAAAAATGAATTACGAGATAATTCTCAGGTTCCATAATAGCCTCAAGGTCCACATTTGCTGAAAAGGAAAGGAATGAATGGGCTGTAGTTTACAGATCCACGAGTCATCCATCACCTAATTTTTTTCTTTACCAGAACAGAAGGCTTCAGTGAGAGAAAGCCATTTGCCAATAATTGAAAGGATAATTATTGAGATAACACGAAGAGGATACTCGGGAAGTATTTAACATTTGACTGAGCAGTATTACAGTTGTTATTATTGAAATTAAAGTTCGAAATATATAAGCAACCTAAAAGACAATATATTCTAAATTTAGTCTTGAGAGAGAGAGAGAGAGAGAGAGAGAGAGAGAGAGAGAGAGAGAGAGAGAGAGAGAGAGAGAGAGAGAGAGAGAGAGAGAGAGAGAGAGAGAGTCTACCCCTGGTAATCTTCAATGATAAGTATTCAAATTTACGTCCAAGCTTTTATCGATAAACACCGGTTAGTACATGCATTCTATTGAATTACTTCAATGAGAATCAGCAAATAAATACGGCAACAACTCTACTGCATTCTTGAAGCTGCCATTAACGAAGAACTTCCTATACCAAATTGGAAGTAAATAGAATTAAATTGAATTAAATAAAACAAATACAAAAAAGTAAAGAAGTCTGAATAGCAGAGCAAGACAAAAAGAGAGACAAGATTCAAATACTTTAAGCTTCGTTGTTTGTTTAGCAATAAACAAAATCCGACCAAAGGAGGGTTAGTGCTTTTTTCAACATGATACCGTTGCCTGTTAAGACGTACTTGCAAATAATGTGACAGTTCAAATGCCTTTTCCATTTATAGAACACTAAGTAGCTCGTTTGTCTACTTTTCATTCCAACTGTTATGGGAAGACATGTGTTTTGGGTTATCTGCAAGGATCACAGTATTGTTTGGAACGTCAAATATTCTTCAATTGGATCAAAATCAAATAAGGTAAAACAAGTTCTTTTAAGACTTCATTCATTAAATATCTGGCTGACACTAGCTATTCGCCATTTGTGTATGTAAAAACAGTAGGTTACTACCATAAAACAACCGCCCTCTCTCTCTCTCTCTCTCTCTCTCTCTCTCTCTCTCTCTCTCTCTCTCTCTCTCTCTCTCTCTCCACCTGTGAGCCTAAACGTATTTTCGTCTTGCTTACCACCTAGCAGCCATTCTATTTCCTCCAGCCTCCTCGTCTTCCCAGACACTTGATCATAAATCTTCTCATTCTTCTACTTATTGCAAAGAAGAGAAGCGTCAGAACACACACGTGCGCGTGCGCACACTTACAAATGCACCTGCCAGCTGACCCCCGTTTCACACCTGCCTGCTAAATTATTCAACAGCAACTGCCAACCATTTACGAATACCCATAAAAGACTAAGGAGGGAGAGAAAATTTGGAAAGAAAATGAATAAGAAAATGAGTGTTTCTCGCAAAAAAGGAAAATGAAGAAAACTCGTGGGAAAAGGACGATTTTGCTTTTAGATTTGCTTAGATTTACTTCACTTTTTTTTCCTTTTTTTTTTTTTAAATTACATTGCTGTAAAGATGAACGACAGAAATATAAGGCATGGGGAAATTAAAAAGATCACGAATGCCCTGCAGTTACATATCTGTACAACAATCAACCAAGTGATCTGAAAATTGTTGGTCTTTGCCGATAATATGTGTGATGAAGTGGTTTTGCAGATATTGCTATATCACGTCTATGGAAATGAAATCCCTTCTACTCAGTTGTATAGTTGCCCAAATAGTACTTTTGTGTTAGGAACATCAAATTTACCTAGCTGGAGAGAGAGAAGTATCCAAAAATAAAAGAGGTTAAGAAATATCACTCACTATTTGAATTTATCTGAACTGACATCTTAAAATAAAAAAAAATTATTGTATTAATGACCTTTATTTTCATACAGTCTTGGGAAACTTTACCATTTGTTTAAAACTTAACGTAGACTGTCATCAGCGCGTAACATGACTATACAATAAAGGGCATAGCTAAGGTTTGGAATTTAGGCACTGATGTTCTGACGGCTATGAACAAAGACTGATTTATATATATATATATATATATATATATATATATATATATATATATATATATATATATATATATATCAGCTCCTCTTACGCTAATTGACGCAAAGGGCCTCGGTTACATTTCAGCAGTCGTCTCTATCTTGAGCTTTTAATTCGATGCTTCTCAAGATAGATAAAAAGCTAAGAGATGAGCAAGCAGGATTTACAAAAGGTAGAAGTTGTACTGACCAAATTATAATTTTGAGACATGTTGTACAACAGCGCATAGAATATAGAAATCCAATTTTGATGGTATTTGTGGACTATGAAAAAGCCTTTGATAGTGCACTGGCCAATTCTTTGGAGAGTGCTCCGTTATTGTGGAATTCCTCTTAAATATGTAAATTTTATTAAGTCTGTTCATGAGTATAGCAAGTGCAGAGTTAGTGTTAATGGAGTCCTATCAAATGAATTTCCAGTGAACAGAGGAGTACTCCAAGGAAATGTGTTGTCACCTATGTTGTTTATTCTCCTTATGGGTTTTATAATGCATATAACAGTTGGAGATGGTAGAATAGTATTGGTAATAGTATCTTAGCTGACCTACAGTATGTTAATGACGCTGTCCTTATTATAAGTAGAACACCACAGGTTTTGCAATGCTTGCTTACCAGAATGCAAGAAATATCACATGAGGTTAGGCTCAAGATAAATAGAAGAAATACAGAGATGATGAGAACGGAATATGTTAAGGAAAATGAAATATCATTGGAAGGAGAAAGGATCAATAAGATAGAATCATTTACATATTTAGGAACTATGATCTCTAATACAGTCTTTAGAATTGGAGTTTAATAAAAGATTGATAAAAGCTAATCAGATAATGGCTAGGATAAGTAAAATTCGGGAATCAAATTCCCTGAAATTACTTATAAAAATCAGACTATATATCAGTTTAGTGAGATCGGTGTTACTGTACGGACATGACTTATGGTATGACAATGAAACATTTTCCAACAGATTTAGTACATTTGAAAACAAAGCCCTCGGAAGAATATTGGGAGTTACAGTAAATGGCATAACAATATTAGGAATGAAACAATAAGAGAGATTATTTAGTGCCACACACACACACACACACACACACACACACACACACACACACATATATATATATATATATATATATATATATATATATATATATATATATATATATATATATATATATCCCTTTCTAAGTGGGGATACTTTAACGAGGCAAAAGAGTTTGTGCATTATCATGATCAGCAAATCTATGCTAGTTAGGGCCACCCATACTAGGTTGGTTGGCTCTTAGCAATAAAGAAAATCCCCAACCATCACCAATCCGTAGTGGCCAGCGTGGTGATGAAAACTGGCCGAAACCCAGACATGAATAATACAATCCCGTCTCGGCAGTGAAACAACTGCTCAATGTAGCGGGCAGTTATATCCCACTGCAGGGAGTCCTAACATTCTCAGGACTAGAACAGGCCACCTTTGGAAACTAAACCTTGCAACACACAACTTCAAGACCAAGTCGAGTGAAGAAGATTTTTTGTGTTACTAAAAGAGCTGAAATAAACAAATTATGATAAAATAGGATTGAGTGAAATTAGTAGAACTAGGGAATCTTATATATAGTTAAAAGTGGGGCATATATTTTTCTTCAGAGGACATGGAAGAAACAAAGATAATGGAGTGATTTTTCTTATTTTGTAGTACTAGTGATAGAATTATCAAAGTAAATCAAATATATACTGTAGATTATTCAAACGTATGCACCAACTACGTCCCATACAGAAGAAGAAATAGAAACTTTTTATGAAGATCTAGAGATACTTATATATATATATATATATATATATATATATATATATATATATATATATATATATATATATATATATATATATATATATATATATATATAAAACATAAGCCTTAATCTATATTTTTATTGGGTGATTTCACTGTTAAAGCAGGTCAAAAGAAGAGAGCAGGATTAGCAGTAGGTAAATGTGGAGTAGGCACAAGGAATGACAGAGGTCATGCTCGTAGAATTTGCTGAAAGAAATAATCTTGAAATCATGAACACCTTTGTTTATAAAAAAGAACAGAAAATGGACATGGAGAAACCAAAAATGGAGAAACAAAAAATGAAATAGATTTTATTCTTAATGAAAAAGCTAATTTAGTTAAAGATGTAATAGTGTCAAACAAGCTAAAGTTAAACGACCAAAAAATGGTGAGAAGCAAAATTTGATTAGATCTAAGGAAACAGAGAGAAAGAAAAATTAATCTTAAGAAAGAAAATAAACACTCCTTTAATAAGAAAACAATCTGATGGGTTTAGTTTAGCAATAAAAAATATGTATTCTTTAGTACACGATGAAATAGAAGCAAGAAGAAATTAACAGTAATTATTTTAATTTGTATTAAATTAGAATCAGCACAAGAGATAGGTGCAAAACTAGCTAAATATGATCAAGGAAAACTATCAGAAAAGACCAAAAACATAATAAAGAAAAGCCTGGAAATAAGGGTAAAATCCAAGAGAGTTAAAATAGAAATGACACAACTATCCACATCATAAACAGACTGAAAACCGAAGATATTAATAAACACAATCAGACCAAAGTTGAGGATGCTCTAAAGAGAGGAAGAATCTTCAAATTGATGAAAAGAAGACTTGGAACAGGGCGCCAACATATGTTTGCTTTAAAAGATGAAAATGGAAATATTATCAACAATAGAGATGGAGTAATAAAAATGGCAGAAGATTTCTATACAATGTTATACAATAGTAATGTAAGAAATAAATTTGCTAATAAAGATAATGAAACACATAAGCTGGAACCAAACGTAACAGGGGAGAAGTAAAAAAGGCATTAGAAAGGATGAAAAGAGGCAAAGCAGGAGGGGAAGATGGCCGAACAGTTGATATAATAATAGATGGAGGAGATTTGATAGTTGTAAAACTAGCTGAACTTTATACATGTCTGTAAGAATGTTTTATACCTACAGCTGGGAAAAATCTTATTATCATACTAATTCACAAAAAGGGAGACGAAAAATTATTGCCCACTAAGTTTACTCTCCGTAATATATAAAATATTTTTAAAGATCATATTAGGCCGAATGAAAAGACAGCTAGACTTTGATCAACCAAGAGAGCAGACTGTCTTTAGAAGTGGGTATTCAACAGCTGACCATGTCCATGTAATTAACCAGCTAATAGAAAATCAACAGACTATGACAAACCACTATGTATGGCTTTTATAGACTATGAGAAAGCATTTGTTTCTGTCAACACCTCACTAGCCCTTCAAAGACAAGGAATACTTGAATCTTATGTTCGAATATTTGAAGATATATATACAGGAACAACAGCAATTTTTAAACTATATAGAGAGTGAGAAAATTTCGGTTGAGAAAGGAGTTAGACAGAAAGACCCCATCTCTCCTACATTATTTACAACATGCCTAGAAAAAGTTTAGAAAATTTAGATTGGGAAAATGTAGGAATTAATATTAATTGGGAATAGCTTTACAACTTAAGATTTCAAGATAACAGTTGAATTTAGTGAATCATGGGATTTTAATAGAGAACACAGAAATATATGACTGAAAGAAATATGAGTAAAAATAAGATAACAATTCAATGAAAATGAAGAGACAACAAATAAGAGTTATGGACGAACCTATTGTGATTGTTAATGAATATAAGTACTCAAGACAGGCAATAAATGTTTCACCAGGACACGAGACGGAAATAAAAAGATAATAAGCATGGGATGTAAAATGCCACTTACTCCTAAAAGAAACGTATTTAATAAGTTCGTTTTACCAGTTTCAATTTATGCATCAGAAATTTGGAGCCTTACTAAAGCTTCAGGGAGCTATGGAAAGAATAGTTATGGGAATAATACTAAAAGACAGAAAAAGAGCAACATGGATACGAAAGCAAACTAAAGTAGATGATATTCTAACAACATGAAAGAAAAATAAATGGACGTGGGCAGGTCATATAATGAGAATGACAGATAATAGATGGATATTAGGAATACAAGACCACAGTCCCTATATATATATATATATATATATATATATATATATATATATATATATATATATATATAAAATATATATATGCATATATATATATATATATATATATATATATATATATATATATACACACCCATATATTTATATACAGCTTTAGGTGTGCATATTTACACACATACATACATACATACATACATATATATATATATATATATATATATATATAGATTTATATATATATATATATATGTATATATATACATATATATATATATATATATATATATATATATATATATACATACATATATACAAAATGTTATATATGTACGCAAATGAAGCTACTTACAGGTCTGTGGTAACTATTTGGACTTAGTTTACACTGACTCCCTTGTTGTTATAATAAATAAGCTTGGTTCCCCTGTTGGGACGTCTGATCATACCCCGGTTTCGTTAATAATCAAGTCTGAGCAGCCTGTTGCTGAGGTGTCGTTCTCAAATATACTAGAATGTCCTTTTAAGTGACTTTTTTCATTTGAATTGGTCTCAATTATATAATATTGTTGAGCATGTTGTTCTCTTGAATAAGACTATGGTCAAAAAAAATTTATATGAATATCCCTTCTTGTGTGTTAAATTACCGAGTAAAAGACAGATCCTGGTTTAATGATGAAACAGGAGGCCTATCATCTTTGGAAGAGTAACAGATCAGCTTAGACTTTGAATAACTATTCTGAGCATGCATCTGTTGATCTTAGAGTAAATCCTTCAGTTCAAAAGGAATAGATTTTGACCATAAAAGAAATCCTTTTTATTAAAACCCAGAAACATAAATGGTGGATTACCTTTAAATATTAAATTTTTGTTGTATACTTAACAGTTCCTCTTTAACTAAACCAGATGGTTCTGTCGCTCAGTGTCCGAAGGAAAAGATAACTCTTTTCGATGATGTATTGCATAGCTACCAAAATAACGAAAAACGCGATCAATCCTCCGCATGATTGTTTTCATGAGGGTAAACTCACTAGTTTAGCTTTTCAGTCATGTGAAATTAAAACGCCCTTACTGGACATGATGCTTATGGAGATGTAGACTCAAATAGTATTTTTCTTTTGTTTTTATATAACCGCAGATATCTTAGCTCCAAAGTGGTTTGTTACTGTTCACAAGTTGGAAAAAAAAGTTCTTTTTTGTACTTGTTGGAGAATTGGTAACGTTACTTCATTAGCTAAATGTGTTTACGGTAGCTCAAGCCCTTTTGATTAACCCCCATTTCCATAACTCCCGTATTATCTACAATTTTTGAACGTCTTCTTAGCAAAACGTTGAAACAGGTATGGTGGAGGTAATATTCTCCTGCCCAGTTTGTAATTTGGCTTTTGCAAAGGCATTGGAACACTTGATGCCTTTCTCACTATTTATAGAGCTGTACCGAAATCCATTGATTGTGGTCATGAAGTTCGTATGATTGGCCTCCATTTTAGTGCTGACTTTGACCGTGTTATTCATGAGGCCGTTGTTTTCAAATTCAAACATTTGGAGGATAGTAGTTCTTTTTAAAAAATCATTATTTAATTTTTGATTAATAGACTGCAATGAGTAGTTGTTGATGGGCACCTTAGTGACGTTAGGAAAGTAAAATATGGTGTTCCTCAGGGTAGCTTTCTTGGGCCATTACTTTTCATACTATATACATATGATATGTGTTTTGATCTGGAAAAAAAGCTCGTTGCATAATGATGATACTACACCCTTTGCATCAGTTTCATCTCCTCAATGTAGATCTGAGATTGCTGAATCTCTTAATAGAGATCTAGCTAAAATTAGTGCATGGAACAAATTATTGGACATGAAGGCGAACCCTAACTAGTAGGTCCTCAACATCCAGATCTCGTCAATGATAAAGATTCCTTAACTATATACTTCTCCTTCATAATTTTAGGTATGATTCTTAATTGTTAACGTACTTTTGAGAAAAAAACTTTGTTCTGTTTCTTCTTTAATTGCACAAAAAATAGGCTTATTGAGAAGGACTTTTAAGATTTTTGGTGATCAATCTATTCTGAAGAAATGTTCTATTTCATTCATTTTACATAGTTTCGAGTAATGTCCTCCTGTCTGGTCTCCAGATGCAGACTTTCATCTTAATTTGTTGGACAAAAACTCACGGTTCATTAAATGTCTTATTCCTGATCTTGATATCAATATCTGGCACGGTCGTTCACTTAGTTCTTCATGCATGTTGCATAAAAGTTTCCATAATTCTGACAATCCTTTGTATTAAGATCTTCCTAGAACGTAGTCTTACATTCCCCAACAATACTTATTAGGCTCAACAATACATAGTATTCTAAGTATTCAGCTGTGACCCGATTGTGGAATATTCCTCCTAATCAGATAGTTGAATCGGGGGAACTTCAAAAGTTCAAACTTGCAACAAATATTTTTGTTGAAGAAGGTGGCATAAGTATCTCATCATAGTTTATATATGATAGATATATTCTAACGTTTTTACTGATCTTAAGAATTTTATTTATTCATCATTCATTACTTATCCTTGTTGGAACTATTAGGCCTGTAAAATTTTGCTTTTCCAACTGGGATTTAGCTTAGCTGATAATAATAATAATAATAATAATAATAATAATAATAATAATAATAATAATAATACACTCACACGCACACACACGCATATATATATATATATATATATATATATATATATATATGACACACACACATATATATATATATATATAATATATATATATATATATATATATATATATATATATAAACATATATATATATATATATATATATATATATATATGTGTGTGTGTGTGTGTGTGTATTTATATAACTATGTATGTATGTATGTATAAAAGATTAGTTATTGAATAAAACATCAATATTTAAGATTTGTTAAATGAAAGCAATTCTCTGTTGCGCCACCCATACTTTCTTTATTAAGACAAAGATGGCTTTCAAAACAGCTAAATTCATGGTATTGTGTCTTGAGTTACTTTGGTTCTAACAATAAACTAAGAGAATCCCTTGCCAAAGGTTGGCAGGGGGGATTTAGCTATGACGTTATGCACAAATGCGACCCATAACAGAGAAAATGCTCTAAGCTAAATGAAGACAAATAACAATATAGGAAAGTTTATTTTATGTCTGCTTCTTATTATTTTTTATGAATGTACCTAATATTATAAAAAGTTCCAAAAGTAATATTTAAATGTTTGTCGTTTTGGTACAATTGCACAACCTAGTAAACTATCAATTTCTCATAATTTGTAGTTCTTGAAATGTGAATTTAAATTCAGAAAATATCAAGGTTTAATTCATCAGTACCCTCTATCTGGAAAAATCAGAAACATTTACTGTTCATTCTGAAATGAGTTAATTAGCAATGCTTTACTAAGTTCATTTGCATCTATTATTAATAAAACAACTAAATTTACTTCTCAATAGTCCTTCTATTGCTTTTTCGGCTAAATCTTATTATATTTTACTTTAATGAAGTGTTACAATAAACTCATCAAATAAAGAACTATAGCCTTGGAAATTGGTCACAAAGTTGTACATGCTAATGACAAAAAAGTATGATTATTAGGAATTAATGAATTTATTCTAGATTTTTTTTTTTTTTTTTTTGTGCTCACAATGATTCTAGCAGCAATCGTGAACAATTTTGTTGGTAAATTCAACTGGTAAAGACTTCCTTGTCATATTTTGATTGAAATTTTGACAATTCTGCTGAAAATCCCCGTGAACAGTTTACTGGCAAAAAGCCTCTTCAATGCTATCTAATCAGATGATACTGCAAATATATATGGATAATGTCTTCTCTGTCAGTTCAAAACAATACCATTTAACATTTTTTTTGGTGGTAAAAACCTCTTCTCTCTCTTATCTGAAAATTAGCTATGAACAATATTTACTACGTAACTCTTTCCTATCAAGGCACCAACACAGGTAAAATTTCTTGCAAACATTATTTTCATCTAGACTGTAGAGATGGCTAAATATGATTTAAAAAACCTCATTTCATCCCACTTAGAATGTAATCTGATAAGCGCTTCGTATCGTCATATCCACGTAAAGCCAATATTTGACATTCCTTACTTAAGTTCGATTTCAATCTACAGATGATAGGAACTTTTGCCGTCAGATCTATGAAATCGAAACTGTTATAGGAACAGTTTATAGGTTTAGGTGCTATCTCTATCTTAGCTATATTGTGCTCATGACCTTTGAACCTATGACCATTTTTGGAGGATAAAAAGTCGTAACTGTTTTATTTATATAGTTGTCTTTTCCAATTCGACTGGAAAAGTTAACTGAAACTTTTCATTGACATCGAACTCTCTTCTGTTCCTTATACTTGATTTAGGTTGCCAACAGTGATGGTAAATTTTTTAACAAAAGTCTGTTCTGTCATAACTAGACAGTAGCCAAGACCAGTATATTAGCGTATGCCTCATGTACAGTATGTTCTATCTTAATGGAAATTATAATCAATTCCTGTGGCAACAACTCCAGACAGTATTTCTGGCCCTTATATCTGGTAAGAGTCTCATCTGTCATATCATGACAGCTAGGATAGGCATTCCTTAAGATAAAATGTATATCATTGTCTTATCTACCCATTATTCAATGTCAGTTTTCCTGGCAAAAGAGCAACTTCTGTCGTATGAATACATTAGCTATAGCTAATTTGGTTATTTGGACAGTAATCCTTATCAGATGTGATGATGAAAAACTTATCTGCGTTCTAATTAAAAAGTGGTCTTAGCTATTTATTGTCATTGCTAGTTTTCTTGAAAAAGATATTATTTCGTCACTAAATAGGTAGTAGCTAGTTCTGAGGTCTTTAGCTTTGTCTCATTCTGAATGTCACTATGACTAGTCTACCGGGAAAAGCGTCTCATAGCCTTTTTTTCTTATCACTTGACCCATCTCTGACTATTAGACAATAAGCATGACAAATTTTGTTGGCATACGCCTCACCTGTGTTCTATCTAGACTGTTGTTCTATCTCTTTGATCTAGGCAGCATTTATGTTTACTCCATTGGCAAGAACCCACCGGCTCTAGGACAATTACGCCCCAGGACAACTATCCCCTTAGGACAATTACCCCTTAGGGCAATTACCCCCTAGGACAATTACCCCTTAGGATAGTTACCCCCTCAACAATTATCTTATAAAATACCATATATTAGAAAGCAGGTTAATGGAAAATAAAGTATTTGAAATATTTATTTGCATGATTAAAAAGATAAAAAAGCGGGACAATTTATCTAAAATTTCAAATTGAATGCACTTCTACGTAAGTATTCTAAAACATCTTGACCTTCATAAGTGTTAACGATTGATATAATTCGCTTTGAAACATCCAAAAATCTTTTCCTAGAAGGCTCTTTATCAAAACCAGCTGCACACTGAGCTAGCTTTACTTGTTGTAAAGATTGTTCTCGTTTAATAAACTTTAGAAATTTCCAAATGTTTTGATGACAGCAACCGGCACTTGCTAAATAGCTTCTTTGCCAACCTTCTACGGAATTATTGGTTCTCGGAAGTTCCTCTGTAGCCCTTTCATACATATTACATAAATTGGCTTCAAACATAGGTTGACGTCATTCTCGTCTGCACAAGCGTCCAATATACGTAACTTCAAAATAATCCTGTAATTGATAGGTCTCTGGAGGCAGTATTTAATTCAGGCGTTCAAAGGCCATTTCAACATCATGAGATGGAACAAAGGCAATAGCAGCTATCATTTGCATGTTAGTCAAAAACTCTTTGTCATTTTTATAACGCTGCTGAAATCTGTAAACTTGGATCTTTCTGTAGATGTTTTGACTCAAGTGAAAAAAGCAACACTATTTGAGTGTCCGGAAAAACAGTGCGCATACTGTTGATCATAGCAATTTCGAAATCAACCATGACAGTTTTTGGAGTTAATCCATTTACTAATTTTTTCAATTATTGAAGCACAGAAGTGTATGCTGCTTGGCTTTTGTCTGTTAAAAGAATGTAAACCAAGGGTACAGTATGACCATTGATAAGTGCATGAACTGTATCAAGTTGTGAAAAAATCCTAGGTACACCTTTAAACGTACCATCTTAAAACCAACGTGACGCTTCCCCTAGATATTTTGAGTTTTTATTTGTATCAAATATCAGTATTCTGTGGTCAAATGTTCCAGAGTCACACAACAAAAACTCTTGGTCATCAAGTGTTCTCGTATGCACTTCTGTTAATGTGAATTCTTGCGTGCTTTGTGGTAAAGGTCTTGAATGGCAAGTTTTCTGCTTTTGATGTATGATGTTGCATCGTATATGATGAAACGGGGGCAATTTTGCACCTACTTCATCAGTGACTTGTGAACATGCTTCACCAATTATTTGTTGAGCAGTCTGTACTGATTGCTTTCATTTTCATATTTGGTTGAGTTAGAGCTGCTTCAATTTTTGCAGCATTTGGGCCATGAGTGTGCTCGTGCATTCGACCAACATCTATATTTCTTTGGCTATCCACCCTAGTTTTGCAGTTTCCTTCATTTCTACGCTCACCACACTCATAAGACACAACACTGTTTGCCAAATTCTTTAGCTTAACATATAGGTATCCTTCATTCAATAGCTTTTATCCTCCTCTTTCACTTTTAAGGAATTCCATATTTCTCTTGGGAAGTAACTTCTGTAAAATATATGAAAAAAAACTATTTAAAATAATCTTAGTCTGGAGCAAGTCAATATTTCTGTAAGCATCCAATAGTGATACTGAACTTATTAAAAAAAAAAGAGCTGAAAGTAAACGTTAAAGATATCTATTTTTCTTTTTTTTCAGAAATCTTTAAATATCATAGGAAATAGATAAGGAGTAAAGGCTCATTTAACAAATTAGCTATTAATGGGGGTAACTGTCCTAAGGGATAATTAATTGTCCTAGGGGTTAATTGTCTTGGGGTAGTTGTCCTAGGGGGTGGTTGTCCTAGGGGGTAGTTGTCCTGGGGGGGGGGGGGTTGTTAATTGTCCTGTAGCGGAACCCACTTCCTCTTTCTATTTAACTATACTTAAAGCACGGAAAAAAGGTTAATAGGGGAGGGTACCTAGTTTGAAATGGAATCCTTACGGATGCATGTCTCCATAAATCACTAGCCCGCTCTCTCTCTCTCTCTCTCTCTCTCTCTCTCTCTCTCTCTCTCTCTCTCTCTCTCTCTGTATGTATATAAATTGATGTATTTTCGAAATGATTTTTCTCTCTATTTCCATATTCTTCCAAGAACTTCTTCACATTGTAGAAAACCGCCTTAGCTTGACTATGAAGGTAGCAATATGGCAAGCTTGAAGCAGGGGAATGGTCCATAGCTAGAGTGAGCGTGCGTGTCATAGAGTGTGTAGCTGCAATCTCTGGCATATAGCTATGGGAAAAACCCAATCGTATGACATGTTTAGGATTTGAGGAAACCTTTATAAAAAAAACATGCCTCGAATTTTATCTCAATGGTGATCTAGAACAAAAGTTGAATAATTTCGGATACAATTTCGGAAATACACCAATTCAGATTAAAACAGAGAGAGAGAGAGAGAGAGAGAGAGAGAGAGAGAGAGAGAGAGAGAGAGAGAGAGAGAGAGAGAGAGAGAGAGAGAGAAGAGAGAGAGGGGGGTAAGAAGGTGGAATGGTGTTGAAGAAAGAATGCTGGTGAAAGAAGGCTAGCTGGTGAGATGTAGCATAAAAGGGGGTTGGGGTATTTGTTTAAAACTAGGTGCCCTCCCTTATCGTCACTTTCTCGCTGCGTTAAGTATAGATCACGTTCATTTTTGTATAAGCTTTACGTCGACAGTAGTAATGATCAAGTCCTCGAAAAAGAAAAGAAAAAAAAAAAAAAACTTCACTAAGCAATCTGGACGGTTACCATTATGATCATGTATGCTACGAGAACAATCAATATTTTATCTAGACATTTTTTAAAGGTTAGTCTCTGTTAAAATTCTAAATCTTATATTTCGACAACAACATTGGCTTTTCTGCTGGTAAAAGCTTCAACTCCGTCTGATAATGACAAGTGGCACGGAAAGGAATCCTGATAAAACTTATCATTGTCATATCTTGATAATGGTCAATACCAAATTTCCACATAACTAACACATCACTGTTTTATCAAGACAAAACTCACAGATAATCTTGAATGTAAAAGACTCATCTATGTCGGATGTAGAAAAATTTAGAACCAATTTGTTGGAGAAAGCTTATGTCTGTCTCATATGGATGGCCATGGCCACTTTTGCGGATAAAAGTCTCATCTCTGTCATTTCATATGGCTTTAACACTCTCCTAAGAGCGGAAGGAAAATTCTTCCGTTGAAAGAAGACTCCATCGAAACTTTTCTCTTTTGTCACACTTTTCAAAAGTCAGGAGAGAGAGAGAGAGAGAGAGAGAGAGAGAGAGAGAGAGAGAGAGAGAGAGAGAGAGAGAGAGAGAGAGAGAGAGAGAGAGATAAAATTGTGACCTTAAAGATCCGTTATAATGCCTTTTCAGATAGAATCATCCGGTAACAAGAACCACCTACTTCAAGTTGAACTCCTCAATGGAAAGGAAAAAGTATAATCTATTTTGTATAAAAACAAGCTAGGACAGGACAAAGAAAGTGCAAAGAAAAATAAAAAATCAACTAAGATTCATGTTTAAAGATGTATAACAATATAACGAATCATTTAAATGGTGCTGACTTAGTTCACCAAAAATGCCTGAACTGAAAAGTACGGTAATTAAATCTATACGCAAATCACATTTTTTTTCATTTCTGATTACACTGTAGAAATATTGTATTAAGACTAAATTCTCAGAGGTTTTTCACAACGATAAAAATTCATATCTGAATAAACAAAATGGTGGAAATTATGTTTCACCACACCGCGACTAACGAAACCGATATTTGACTTACATTAGTCATTACTTAACTACAGAAAATCTAATTGCCCATATAGATTTTGACATATCATTACAAACTTTAGATTTTTTAGTATACCGAAGTCATCACAGAACTTCAGAAAACCAAGAATATAACGCTGCAATTTATCATTTTATACATCTCTAAAACAACAAAATTCTTGTCCGACTTCTATGTAACAATTTAACAACAAAAAACCTAAATTTTAAACAGATGTAGACAACATCTTAAAAGTATAACAAATATTTGAGATACAAGACTGGGTATCATAGATGTTTTCACATCCCATAAGTAATGAAAAGAATTGACAAACGGCAGTGATGAATGAAGTAAGGAGAACCGCCAAAATTAGAATTTGCTTGAATTTTCAAATCCTAAAACAAATAAAACATATATTTGGCTATAAAAAAAAAAGATACAAAACCGGAATAGAAACAGAAAACATTCTCAGACTGACCTGAGATTAGCTTCGAGTTAATACACAGCCGGTATTAAATTGGGCGCTAATTGGGGGAGACCCTCCATCTGGGTCATCAAGCTCCATTGTCACCAAATGATACTCACCCATTCAAACCATTAGCAGTTAAATCCCAATTAGTGCGCCGCGGGGCGGACCGTTTGTGGCCTCATTAATACACAGCGAGACTTTCATCTGAGTCAACATTATTACATTTTCATTTCTTTATCCTTTGCATTAAGCCATACTTCTCTTTTTGTCGTTTCCATTGCTACATCTCTTGGTCTTCATGACTGTCAGTGTTTACGGAATGTTCTCTCTCTCTCTCTCTCTCTCTCTCTCTCTCTCTCTCTCTCTCTCTCTCTCTCTCTCTCTCTGTTCTACTAAATCGTGATACAATATTTTGTTCCTTACCGGAAGAGCAATAATTTACCATCAACAACATGCAACCCGAGACCCCTGTGAATAACAATATTTGCAAAAGCCGCTGGTCGACAGTAATAATAATCAAATCATCAAATGGCCTCAAATATATATTATATTCGATATTTGAGGTAATCGCTCGAATATAGTAAAAAAAAAAAAAAAAAAAAAAAAAAATAACGTTCCATGAACGTTTTGTGAGATCGTTAATCAAGTCACTTGTAACATTTTGATAAATATTTCTATTTATAAAACAATGATACTCTTAATGAAATATATATTTTAAGATAAGAATTTTGAAGGAAAGGAGGCAATAGGTATAAAAAATAGGGGATCGTTACTGGAGTCGAAATGAATATAAAGAAGAAACGAAAGCTGCTCAGTAGCAAAACTTTCTCCTGTAGAGTACAAGGCTATGGAAAATTACAAAAAGATATTATAATAATAATAATAATAAACGTAGAACAAAAAATACGCAAACATGGGTAATTCAATAACTATATCATGTTGTATATCAAAATATAGGCCTTTTGCTTATTCACATTTTGGCACTATTTTCATGCAAATCGGATGAAAATTGATCAAGATATAGCAAAAAAAAAAAAAAAAAATACTTTTTCGTGACCTTGGGCTTGCCTTTTTATTCAAATCACTCCCAAAATCTCATCAAATTGTCCTTCGATCATGGCCAGTCATCCGACCAAATTTCATGAGATTCCGTTGAATAGTTTTTGAGTTTTGTGATTCGTTTTTTACCTTTTCGTGATCTTGGCCTGGAATTTTGATCCATTCTCTTCCATGAGCTGATGAAGTTATCCTTAGATCATGGTCAATCCTCAAACTAAATTTCATGAGATTTAGTCAAATAGTTTTTGAGTTATGCGAATCACAAAAACACAAACAGACAATGCCTATCATAACCTTTGCAGCTACTACTACTACTACTACTATTACTACTACTACTACTACTACTAGTAATAATAATAATAATAATAATAATAATAATAATATAAAAAGATAACAAATCCTGACTCGGTGCGAATAAAGAAATTATGAAATAATTTTCCTGCCATTTTGTTACTGTCACCATGGCACAAGACGACGGTTCACCTATATTGCTTGAGGAATGACGTCCCCGATGATAAGCAGAAATTGCCTTCAGAGTAAATTTGATAAAGTTTTCTAACGAATGTCATATTTTCATTCTTGAACAGTTCTTTGTAACGCGGTTTTCTTGACAAGTTTAAAGCTTTACTTGCAATACATTTTTCTGCAGATCATGTACCTTATTTGAGTAACTGAGAGTTCCCTTTTCACATGAATGATAACAAGTAATAACAAACTGATCAAATAAAGGAAAAGAAGTATTAAAAGGTTAAAAATGAAGTTGATAGATTTTTATGAAAACTAAACTCCTTGATTTAGATTGTCAATTATTCTAATTTCTTATCTACTTCCATTTGATACATTATTAGAAAGCCAATCTAACGCAAATAAAGAGGATAAGAATAGTCATTTGGACAGGAAATACAGGAAGAGAGTACTAAAGAGAGGAATAATCATTCCCAAGAATTTATTATGAAAGTTAACCTATAAATAGTACCTTGAATGAATCTCATGTTCCAGTTGTTGATAATATTTAGTTATTTACTACGGTATCCTATCAAATGGATACTCGTCTCCGAAACTGTTGATATGCGATTGTTGGTTAGACGTAAACGGTCAGAACTGACTTGAATTTTGAGAATTTACATTTCGATGTGACAGGTGATTGTCAAGGTAACAAAAAACTAACAGCTTTGCTATTTAATTACGTTAATTGTATATTCTCGAATATAACCTGATATTGATAATACAGATCATTTGTGATAAGGATGATGTTTAAAAAGGTAGTAATTATTTTCAAGTTAATAAGGCTTATATTTTTGTAGAGCATAACCCACAAATAATATAAAAAAGCATTGATAATATGTTTATTCGTTTTTAGTCCCTGACATATATTCCAGAAGCATTGAATTCTATGATTACCCTGTATGAATCTCTGACATTACTAAACGAATGACATTCACATTTCACAGCGATTTAAAAAAATTATATATTTAAATTTAAAGGGTAAGCATATATCCTTTATCATACAGAGATATATTATGAGGAACTAAAATATAATATATATAACTGGATTTCAACAAAACTAACTTAAATTTGAACTGAATATAAAATTGGTCTGACAAAGCTGTCTAGGACGTCAGCGCATAATACTGATGGTGGATATAAATATAATACTAAAATAAGTCTCTTTTTTTTTTTACTATGTCTAAGAACTATATATTAATCAAATTTCACACAGACCCCTGAAAATGCTATTTATTCTTGAAATAATATGAAAAAGATATAAAGTTCAGCTCATACTCTCTCTCTCTCTCTCTCTCTCTCTCTCTCTCTCTCTCTCTCTCTCTCTCTCTATTTTCATATATAAATTGTAAAACAAGCAAACCTTGCAAAAAAGTTTAATAAAGGCATTTTATTTTTTTATTTTTGTGTGTATGTTTTAGCCTATGATTAAAAAGGATGTATGATTAATATATTAAAGAAATTTCCTATACAGAGATCTGTGAGTATACATAAGCCAGGTGTACGTTATGATATATATATATATATATATATATATATATATATATATATATATATATTTATACATATATGTATATGTATACATATGTATATATACACATATATATATATATATATATATATATATATTTATATATATGTATATTTATACATATATGTATATGTATACATATGTATATATACATATATATATATATATATATATATATATATACACTCAAACAGGCTACACAATATCCAACTGTACCGTATGTGTTTTATACAAGCTTGTACAATGTTTCGGTTTTGCTTCTTTATCTTTATCCTAGTTGCATTCACTACTCCTCTCAGATACAACCTAACAACCACAGGAGGACTTGCTTTCTCCTGCCATCCCCATCACTGCTGTGCCCCGTGCCTGATGATGCCGCCCACCTAACCTGACTCCTCCACACATGCCGCCGCAATGAAACTGATGACCTTCGCCACCGGAAAAGCGTTTGTCTTGTTCCAGCGTGCTGAAATCCACTTTCGCACCAAGATGGGATTCGCTCAAGTAGTAAAGTAGATTACGTCCTTGTGGTGATCTCCGAGGCCACATTCTCACAAATCTCCGATTGGCTTTGCAAACAATTGGACACCCAAATAGCATATGACCCCCTCAACATATACCTCCTTGAGCAGTACTCACCATCGCCAGACCCCCAAATAGCCAAACTTTTTCAGCTCGCTCAACAGACGGTAGGGGATCAATAGGCTTCGCTCGCCTTCAGGGAAATGACTAGTATCACTCACCTGCAACCTAACGCAGATAGCTCCCCACGTGAAGTGAATCTACTTTGTGCCCTTTGGGTATGGCGCTTACAAAATCCTGTACATGCTGCCATCTTTGATATCGATATTTTGCCCATGAAGAATCTCATGAATAAAGGCGACACCCTTATGGAAAGCCACTTTACCACCTTTAAGAACTCCATCAACAGTTCCACTCCTGCCAAAGAGGACAACTATTCAACATCGACCAAAGCTGACATGAATACGGTAGGACACAGATACCAACCCTATGACATGTCGTAGTGGTGACAAAACCGCCCACCAACCACATATATCACCTCTCGCTTGCACCCCAACCAATGACCTCTCAACCACTTACTGATCACTAATGGCCACATTTATTCTACTAACACTTCAGATTTGGGTCTGCTGAGAAGAAATGTGTTAATGGTCGTTAGTGGCCAAAAAAAACCCCGTGTAATTAGGTCATCACTTGTGAGGGTGCTTTCCCCTATCACAAATCTTTTCTTTTACATGATGCAGGTATGGGCATGCAATTTTTGGTAGACATGGGTGCTTGCTATTCTCTTATATAATGGCCACTCTCCAGGACACGATGTAGTCTGTCTAAGTCTACCCACGTCCGCCTGGTAGGTGTCAACGGATCTGTGATACCCACCATTGGTTATCAAACCCTCACATTATTGCTTGGAAGTGAAAAATGTAATTGGAAGTTTCTCATTGCTGAAATATATTGCCAATCCTCAGTGTGGATATCCTCTCACATTTCCACCTCCTGGTTGATGTCACGCACTGACGGTTAGTCAACTCAGATTTGTGCTTGTTAACATCTCTCCAACCAGGCCCCGCCGACTTTGCTCTCGACATCAGTGCACCCACGGATGCCTATACCCACCTACTCACATTTTACCCAGAAGTTTTCCGTACAGAACTTCATTAAATGAGTACGGTTCCCGCCAAACACAGTATTTATCACCATATCAAGACGATGGGGACCCACAATGTTTGCCAGTTTCAGGCAGCTGGCACCAAATCATTTGGTAACTGCGAAACAAACATTCACTGATATGGAAGAAATGTGTCTTTGCAAAAGGCATCAACTCCATGGTCAAAACCCTTACACATTGTCCTGAAAAAAAAAAAATTCTCTCTGCGTCAGTGTTGGGATTACAGACGCCTGAACATGGAGACAGAACCAGATCACTACACCCTCCCAAACATCGCCAACATAACCTCCTACATGCACAAAGTGAAGTTTTTCTCTCTGCTTGACCTCCTGAAGGAATATTATCAGGTGCTCATTAACCCAGAAGGCATCCCCAAGACCACCATCACCACAGCCTTTGGTGCATACACCTTCCATTACTTCTCTTTCGGCCTTTGTAATGCTGGAGCAACTTTTCAACGCCTCATGGATGGCATCTTAGGGACCTTCCCTTCTGTGTATGTTATGTGGACAACATATTTGTTTTCTCTTCATCAAAAGAGGAACACCTACATCAACTCATCGTGCCTGGTGTTTGCCAGTCGGGGGTTCGATTCTGCAACCTTACCATTCTTGTGAGCTAAGGTTTGGGGGTTTTGGGGGAGCCTATAGGTCTATCTGTTGAGTCATTAACAGCCATTGCCTGGCCCTCCCTGGTCCTATCTTAGGTGGAGATGGGGCTTGGGCGCTGATCATTTGATATATGGTTAGTCTCTAGGGCATTGTCCTACTTTATAGGGCAATGTCATTGTCCCTTGCCTCTGCCATTCATGAGCGGCCTTTAAACCTTTAAACCTTTAAACCACTTAAAACAGAATGGCCTTAAAATCTGGTATGACAAGTGTAACTTTGGCACCAGCGAAGCATCGTTTTTAGGGCACCGCATCACTCCTGAAGGAGTTTACCACCTCCCTGAGAAGGTGAAAGCAGTTCAGAGCTTCCCCACGCCTTCAACTGTCAAAGCACTGCAAGTAGTTTTGGGCATGATCAAATCACCGTTTACTGCTAGCCATCTCAGCCACTCTTGCGCCCCTCTACGGCTCCCTTAAGGGCAAGCCAAAAGACTGGAAGTGGAATCCCCTCCCAGAAGCGGCCTTC
Source organism: Palaemon carinicauda (assembly GCF_036898095.1). Taxonomy (NCBI): domain Eukaryota; kingdom Metazoa; phylum Arthropoda; class Malacostraca; order Decapoda; family Palaemonidae; genus Palaemon; species Palaemon carinicauda. Next base: position 97,661,749 of record NC_090728.1, read on the forward strand.
TGCCATGCAAAGAATGCCTTATCACCTGGTGCACCTCTTCTTTTCTTCACCAATGCCAGCAATGTTGCTGTTGGTGCAGTATTCGAGCAGGTGATTACCAGTTCATCCCGCCCACTGGCCTTCTTCAGTAGAAAACTGTCCAAGGTGGAATCCTGCTACTCTATCTTCGACTGTGAATTACTGGTTGTGCACTTGGCTGTCCGTCACTTTCGCCGCTTGTCAAGAGGTATTCTCTTTGTCATTCGCACAGACCTCATGCCTCTGGTGCACGCCTTCACTCGAGACTCCGAAACCTGGTCCGCCCATCAACGCCGACATCTCTCTGCCAGGGCTGAATGCAATTGCACCCTGCAATACGTCCCTGTAAAAATAAATCCCAATGCCAGTGCCTTCTCAAGAAACACATTGGCTGTCTTCCACATGGGAGTCAATTACAATGCCTTGGCAGAAGCCCAACGAAAAGATCCAGATTACCAAGCATGTAGACATACTGCACATCCCTCCGCTGGGAAGACATCCTCTCTGATGACTCCAACGTCACCCTCTTCTGTGACTGGTAGACCTAGACCCTGGATACCTGCTCTCATGCTTAGACAGGTGTTTGATTTCATTCATGGCCTTTCACATCCCTCATGCTGATCTACTGCATAGCTACTAAAGACAAAGCTCATTTGGCACGGCATTACTAAGGATGCTAAGGATTGAGTTAGCGTCTGTATTTCATGCCAAAGATCATAAGTACATCAACACATGAATTCAGAAGAGGGCACCTTTTCTCAACCTCAGAGTCATTTTGTCTACAATCATGTCGACGTAGTAGGTCCCCTACCCACATCACAAGGACATCATTACCTGCTAGCCATCATTGACCACTCCACTTGTTGGCCTGAAGCCATTCACATGGAAACTGCTGGCCTGAATCCCTTTTCATGGAAACTGCAACATCTGACTCATCTACATCTACCATACTCTTAGGAGGGATAGAGAGATTTGGTATCCCTGAGCATATCACATCTGACAGGGGTACCACTTTCACCTCTCCATTGTGGACATCATTATGGACATCAAGTATCCTAGGTATCACCCTACATCAGGCAACCGCCTACAATCCTTGTGCCAACCGGATGGTTGAACGTTTTCATCGCATTCTCAAACCAGCTTTGATGTCCCACTGCAAGGACTCCCACTGGTTTACGCAGCTTCCCTGAGTCGTGTTTCCTAAATGTGTTAGCAGGTGTAATGCTGGATAGTGAACGGTTGGTCATCCTTGCCGAATTTTTTCGATCTCTAACCTTCTCCGATAATTTCCAGCACCTACATCATATTGTTGGGAAATTTACTCCATGCCGCCAAAATTACAAGCCCCAGCTAAGCAACACATACGACAGATCTGCACTCGGCAATGCATGTATTCCTGTGCAACATCACTAGCAAGCCACTGTTAACACTACCTTTCATGGGCCCTTTCCTCTTGATTCGTCGTACTCCGAAAGCTTTCTTCATCAACATTCTTGGCAAAGAAAACTGGGTCTGCATTAATCGCTTAAAACCTGCATATTTTCTGTCAGATGACCCGCATACAGTACGCTTCTCAAGAACTGGGCACCCTATTTCACATGTACCTCAAGTGTTTCATTCACGCTCGTACACTATAATGGTTTTGCTTTTTTATCTTGTCACTCACTCTTCCCTGCACTGTTAATAAACCAACCTATATAAACCTGATAGTTCATGTTTAATTTTGTTTGAATTTATGTGACGTTTTTGCTCACAGGTCCTGGTATTCAAGCTCGATGTCTGTTCCATAAAGTTTAGTTGCATTCACCTCACCACTCAGTTACAACCTAACGCACACAGAGCTGAACATTCAAATATTCATAATCATGCAACTATATGCAAACAAAACATTGACAACAAAAATTTTAGTATTATAGGTCAAGTGTCAAATAACCATTCACCTATTCTTATGTCAACATAGATCAAACAACTAGTTTCGTCGTAGAATACCAAAGCTTCCTCCATTCAGTTAAATTTGTCATTGCCTTTTTCATTTTGTATTGTTTCTGTGTTGGCATTCAGTTTCTCATTATGCTTCTGTGAGGTTGGTTCCACTAATAAATCTGATGCAAATAATTTTCCTTTTAATTTACTTTTCTTTTTGATTAACTTTGTCTGTTTTAAATGTATTTGAATAATTTCAAGTGTTTCTCAATTCTATATATATATATATATATATATATATATATATATATATATATATATATATATATATATATATATATATATATATATATATATCTTCGGTGAAGGCAGCAACAGCCAGTAATGAACACAAATTTCATGGTATGGATAGGGAAAGAGTTGTTCAAATTGTCCTTTTTTATTATTCCCAACGTTTCGTGATTCTTAATCACATTGTCCAGGGCTAAAAATAAAACATATACAAAAGAATTAAGAAACAGTTAAAAATTTTTACAAATTCATTCAAAACTATAAAAAGCAGTTGAAATTTAAATGAAAATTAAAAGGAAAAAATGAATAAATAAATATATATACATCAGACAAAGTAGTGGAACCAACCTCGCAGAAGCGTAGTGAGAAACTGTATGCCAACAAGAGTTAGAAAATAAACCAAAGAAAACTATGACAAATACAACTGAATAGAAGAAGCTTGGGTATTTAACGACGGAACTAGTCGTTTGATCAATATGGACTCAAGAAGAGGTAAGTCAAGGTTATTTGACACTTGACCAATGATGGTAAAATCTTTGTTTTCAATATTTTGTTTGCACATTCCAGCATGAATCCGAATATTAGAATGTTCAGGGTTGGATATTCTGCAACCAGTTCGATAGCTAACACCTCTATGGGAATCAATTCTGACCTTTAACAACCTCTTGGTAGATCCTACGTAGGTCCCAGAGTTACACTTTGGGCAATTATATTTATATACCACACCAGAGGACATATAAGGACTCAATCGATCTTTGAAGTGGAAAAGCGAGCCAATAGTGAGAGGGTTCTTAGGGATGAGTTTAACTTCCACAGCTGGGAAGTGTTGTTGGATAATTTCAGTAAACTTTTTCTTTAGGAAATCCTCATGAAGAAAAGGAAAACTCGCATAAAATTTTAGTTTAGGAACTTTAAGTGTTTTTGGAGTCTGAGCTAACTTGTCATTCAATAATCTATTAAGAAGTTTAAAAAATATTTTGGTGGGGAAACAGTTTTTCTTAAAATATTCACATAAATAAATAATTTCAATATGGAAAGATTCCCAACTAGAGGTCAAAAGGAATGCTCTGTGGAGAAGAGTAAAAATAGAATTAGTTTTAAAATTATAAAAACAAGAGCTATAAAAATTTGAACCTAACCCAGTGAACGTCTTTTTTCTAAAAATCGTGGTACTAAAACCTTCTCTATTTCTAGACACCAACACATCTAAAAAGGGGAGTTTGTTATCTTCCTCCTTTTCTACGGTGAATGATATGTTTTCATGTTGTGAGTTGGCAAAGTCAAGGAACGATTCAGCGCCGAACTCATCTCTGAATAGAGCAAAGGTATCATCAACATACCTAACATAAAACAAGGGATGATAACTTAAAGGGCAATTTTCCAGCATGGTCTCCTCCAGGGAGCACATGAAAATATTAGCAAAGGTGGGTCCCAGGGGGGAACCCATAGCCATCCCATCAAGTTGTTTGTACAAATTACCATTAAAAACGAAAGAGGTGTCCAGCACCGCTAGCTCCAAAAGTTTTTTAAAAGACGTGCGATTAAAATCATTAAAAGTGGTATTAGGTTCAGAAAATAATTTATTTAAAATAATATTGATAGTTTCTTCCACAGGTACATTAGTGAATAAAGACTCAACATCAAGACATGGAGTTTCGTAGCTTTTTCTATGTGTTGCTTTTCCTACTCCGCATTAGATCGAGAGGCTTCCTTCACTTTCACGATCTTGTTCGACATCGTTATGGAGCTGGACTTCTCTCACAGTGCAGGACTCTGGAGAGGCGTGTCAAGAAGTTGGAGAAAGCCAAACTCGATCTAGAATTCCTTCAGTATTGTCAACTGAATAGCATTGTACCGAATTTTGTAAAATTTAAACTGTATAGATCGTCTTTATATCAAACGCAATTTTATCATGATGCCACAAAATGTCTTTTAGAAATAGAAATAACAAATAAACAAAAATTTGTTCACAATCATAATGATGCCGTTAACAATATTCTTAAAACTGTATGTAACTCTTTTACCTTAATTGACTCTATAATTTTTAAACAACTTTTTAATAAGAGTATTTCTGAGTACGTTTCCACCGTACAAGAGTGTCATAATAGGAAACTTAGAAGCTTGGGTATTTTTATTCCAAATTTTAACAAAGACCGAATAACTGTTTTTAACTATTCTAATTATGTTTTATCTAAAAGAGAAGAGTTTCTGTTGTCGTTGGGTTTGGATTTCTGTCTTCCAAACTTCAGACCTAATTACTCTAAGTTTTTTCTACCTCTAGAGTCACTATTTCAAAGGCTTAAATCTCTGCCCTTTGACATGAATCTTGGTAACCTGCAATCCAAACTATATGAAATATCACATGCTGCATTTGGGAAACTAAAAACCAGGTGGACACCCTTTTTTAAGAAAACAGATTTTGATATATTGAGGAATCTTGCCAATAGAGATAATCTTATCATTACTAGACCGGATAAAGGCAAAGGAACTGTCATTTTAGATAAGGAGGAATATGTGGGAAAAATGGAAAGTATTTTAAATGATGAATCTAAATTTCTGAAAATTGGTGAGCCTAATTTTAATAATATTTTTAAAACCGAGGATAGAATTAATAGATTTTTAAAGACTCTTAAAAGTGAAAAATCCATAACTGAAACTACCTACCAAAATTTGTTCTGTTCGGGGTCTTCCTATGGCATTTTATATGGTTTACCCAAAATCCATAAGCCCAATGTTCCACTTAGACCTATCTTATCGTCTTTTAATACCCCTAATTACAAACTAGCTAAGTTCCTCGTTCCCTTACTGGAACCTTTAACAAAAAACACCTTTTCTCTAAATAACTCCTATGCATTTAAAGAGGCCATAATTTCTCAAGACTCAGATCTTTTCATGACGAGTCTTGATGTTGAGTCTTTATTCACTAATGTACCTGTGGAAGAAACTATCAATATTATTTTAAATAAATTATTTTCTGAACCTAATACCACTTTTAATGATTTTAATCGCACGTCTTTTAAAAAACTTTTGGAGCTAGCGGTGCTGGACACCTCTTTCGTTTTTAATGGTAATTTGTACAAACAACTTGATGGGATGGCTATGGGTTCCCCCCTGGGACCCACCTTTGCTAATATTTTCATGTGCTCCCTGGAGGAGACCATGCTGGAAAATTGCCCTTTAAGTTATCATCCCTTGTTTTATGTTAGGTATGTTGATGATACCTTTGCTCTATTCAGAGATGAGTTCGGCGCTGAATCGTTCCTTGACTTTGCCAACTCACAACATGAAAACATATCATTCACCGTAGAAAAGGAGGAAGATAACAAACTCCCCTTTTTAGATGTGTTGGTGTCTAGAAATAGAGAAGGTTTTAGTACCACGATTTTTAGAAAAAAGACGTTCACTGGGTTAGGTTCAAATTTTTATAGCTCTTGTTTTTATAATTTTAAAACTAATTCTATTTTTACTCTTCTCCACAGAGCATTCCTTTTGACCTCTAGTTGGGAATCTTTCCATATTGAAATTATTTATTTATGTGAATATTTTAAGAAAAACTGTTTCCCCACCAAAATATTTTTTAAACTTCTTAATAGATTATTGAATGACAAGTTAGCTCAGACTCCAAAAACACTTAAAGTTCCTAAACTAAAATTTTATGCGAGTTTTCCTTTTCTTCATGAGGATTTCCTAAAGAAAAAGTTTACTGAAATTATCCAACAACACTTCCCAGCTGTGGAAGTTAAACTCATCCCTAAGAACCCTCTCACTATTGGCTCGCTTTTCCACTTCAAAGATCGATTGAGTCCTTATATGTCCTCTGGTGTGGTATATAAATATAATTGCCCAAAGTGTAACTCTGGGACCTACGTAGGATCTACCAAGAGGTTGTTAAAGGTCAGAATTGATTCCCATAGAGGTGTTAGCTATCGAACTGGTTGCAGAATATCCAACCCTGAACATTCTAATATTCGGATTCATGCTGGAATGTGCAAACAAAATATTGAAAACAAAGATTTTACCATCATTGGTCAAGTGTCAAATAACCTTGACTTACCTCTTCTTGAGTCCATATTGATCAAACGACTAGTTCCGTCGTTAAATACCCAAGCTTCTTCTATTCAGTTGTATTTGTCATAGTTTTCTTTGGTTTATTTTCTAACTCTTGTTGGCATACAGTTTCTCACTACGCTTCTGCGAGGTTGGTTCCACTACTTTGTCTGATGTATATATATTTATTTATTCATTTTTTCCTTTTAATTTTCATTTAAATTTCAACTGCTTTTTATAGTTTTGAATGAATTTGTAAAAATTTTTAACTGTTTCTTAATTCTTTTGTATATGTTTTATTTTTAGCCCTGGACAATGTGATTAAGAATCACGAAACGTTGGGAATAATAAAAAAGGACAATTTGAACAACTCTTTCCCTATCCATACCATGAAATTTATATATATATATATATATATATATATATATATATATATATATATATATATATGTGTGTGTGTGTGTGTGTGTGTGTGCGTGTGTGTGTACATATATCTGTGATGGTAGGCCATTAGACATGAGAACATTATACCAACCTATTCAATCGTTGCTTTGGTTTATTGTTGTCTTGTTCCCTCTTGTAGTATGTTAAGAGACGCAACGCAAATGCATTACAACAACCTTGTGGACAATGATGAAGTATTCTAAACATGATACCAAATGTCAATAGTAGGCAGTAAGCAAGGCGTCAGCAGGAGCCCTTGCCAATGTCTGTATCTAACAGACGTGTCGTGTACTTTTCCTAGCACGATCACCTCTCCGACTGCCATACAAGATTATTATTTGTTGTCTTCCTTTTCGTAAGATTATATAATAAACACAAGTGATGCTAAAAAGGAGTTTATTCAAGCACAATAACTAATCAGTTTCTTTAGATTCCATCAAAGAGCTGTATGATTCACTACAACCTATATATTATTTGACAACCATACGGAAATGGGGCCGTGGCAGGTGTAAACGTCACGGGGCCTACGTCATGGTCGACACACGTCATTATGCGCTAGTCGCCATGTCTTAATTTCTGTTCTTACCATGGCCCCAAATTTGAGATGACATTCCATGATATAATGTAAGACAATAATGCGGAGTAGATGTTTGAATCCATTTTTCTTAATTAGGTCGGTGTCTCAAACTCTGTTGGTTCCAGTTTCATATTAAGCAGAAGCTTAGTACATTAGTTATATAAAAAAGGAGGGTGTTATGGGCTTGAAATAGATAGTAGTTACGTTCAAGTCTTGCATTCAAGGACAACAGAAGAGTGGCTCTTTCAAGTCCTGTACCTAGGATTGACGTATTGGTCGTAAACAAACAGACCCAACCATCTGAATGAATTAGTCTATATTTGTATTTTGGTGCAGTCACATAAACTGGCTTCCCTATGAGTAAGTAACTAGCTACTTACGCATAAGCTTAACAATCAGTATTTATTTGCAGTCAGTGGAACATAATTCCTTCTTAATTCTTTTTTTATGCAAGTAAAGCTAGTCATGTTCACAGTAATTTCCCCTAGTAATTATTCATAAGATGTATATAGCACCACTACGTAACACTTACAGTTATTGGAAGAATGTTTGGATTTATCCTGTTTTCATGTTTTTACGTGCTATTCGCACACACTGACGTACCTATCAGCTATCCCCGTTACTAGTTACATGTTGCAACTAGTTTCAAGCAACGCTAGTTCAGTGGCCCAGTGATCGAAACTGTCTGATATACTTCTGTTTTGGCAAATGTATTGGTTGCTACCAACCAGACACATGTTTCCCTGTGAAGTACTAGTTCTTATGAATACCACCTCATAGTGGTATACATTAATTGAAAATTGTGTATGCTCCACATCTATCACAAAATTTAGATTCAATAAGCTAAGATTAGTCAATAAAACATAATCTCTTTTTTTACCCTTCCTGATACTGCATTGTGGGTAAGGGGTACGTGACTAGAAGTGAAAGACTTCAAGGAGTACATAAGTTAAAAAGGTTGCGAATCCCTGGTCTTAGTATCTATGGAAGGACCTGTTACGAACTTACGAGAGATATAATCTATTCGATATGATTCTAACAGCATGCCCCAGCGTAGAGAATTTGATAATAAGGACCACTTCATAAAGCATGGAAGTTACTAGGTACTATAATCTAAAGTAAACTTTCAAATTGTCATAAGTCACTGAAAAACCCGTATAAAAGGCCAACTTTCGCTTTGGCTAAACTACTGAAACTTTTATCAAAATAATATCGATAAGCGAAGAATAGTTTCAAATTCAACTTTAAATGCATCATAATATGAACTTCCGTATTGTCTGTGATAAACTTTGTTGATTTCATTCAGAAGGTGCTGCTTGCATGCGCATTGTCAGCCGAAAACAGAGGAGTTGGTGTAAAAACTAAATAATAAAAATATATTTCTTTTGGTTCAACAATCATGGAAATGCTAAGTAACTTGGATATAAATTGTTCAACTAATTCAAGTATAGACCTATTTTTTTCATAATCAAGGAAATTCCCATAACAAATGTACTTCGTACACGGTTTCATTGTTATAATTCTATAAGGAATGTTGATGCCATATGTAGCTTCTAGAAGAGAATAATGACAATAATCATAATAATGATAAAAATAATAATAATTACTTTTAGTATCATTAATATTTCCCTTGCTCATGAACTTATCTTAATTGAACCCTTAAATTTTTAAATGAAACATTATAGTTAGAAGTAAAAACCTAAAAAACAAATGTAAATTTATTTCTGCTTCATTTTGATGTTTTGCTTTTCATGATTAAATTTTATCAACACAATGTTGTTTATATTTGTGTATCTTTGTGATTTGTCTTTAAAAGAAAATATAATCTAAGAAGATATTTATCATACAAATTGCCATAAGTAACAATAAGCTGCATTAAAACATATATAATCATGCTTTAAACTAAACAAGAAAAAGCTATGGGGAAGGAAAACAGACATATTCATCGTTCAAGTTTATTTATATTGAACTAGATAATTGATATGAAAGTATTTCCCCTTTGATCACTCAGCTCATATATTTAGATTTCTCCACGTCCTCTCCTATTGGATAGTTTAGTGCTTAAACAACAGTGTTTCATTGTTTATTTTTAATTAGTTATGGACGGTTAATAAACCAAACGGAAATGTTAAAGCCCATGAATAATTCATTTGATAAGTGTAAGAAAATATGAATTTGTAATTTTTTTCACATTTTCACATGAATTCCAAAGGAAATGTCATAGTTTACTACAAGGATTTAGTGCGTAGTTTCTGGTATCGTCCTGCAGCTTCCATTGCTCTTCATCTGCTCACTGTGAATAGCAACAATATCTTTTAAAGATAAAGGGGCATTATCTTAAAAAAATCTACATTTAACTGCTTTCATAAAAGCATATACTTCTTTGAGCAGTGCAGCGGAGAATCAAATTATCTTTCGCGTAAGCATAAATTCTTTGGTGGATATAAGTACCCATGTTAGTCAGACATTATTGCCCTAAAAAAAATCGTGCATCCGTAAGCACCCAAAGAATTCTTTCAGAGACTCAATCTGAGATTACTGCCCCATGTTTGTTTAACAGCATCCCTCCATCAACGCCTCTTCCCTTTCCTTTCCTCCAGGTGCATCTTCATGGTCTTTCGTATCTGATCTTTATCCCTTAATTGCTAAATTCATCTAGTTAAGCAGGTGATAACTGCCTCCTAACAGCCAAGTAATGGCGATGGTCCGTATTTCATTGCAGGCAAACTGCCGCTTAAGTAAATTTCTCACCTATTTTTCTGTGTCATTCGTAACGCGTTCCAAGTTTGCGCATTCTTTATCATTGACTGTCTTACTATGTAGTCCAATATATCGAATCGGGAATTCTTTCTGCAAATACATTAACCTATTTTTAATTAAATTGCAGATTATTAGATAGCTTATTGTCATCAACATAAGCAAAGTAATTCTGTTAGTCAATTGTGTTACAGCATTTCGAAAATGATTGCCAAACCATGAGAAGCATATAATGGTAGTACATATTCATTACAAGAGCTGGAGAACCAAATCTATCTGATAATGGCATGAGTTAAACTAACGTAAAGAATAGAAATAACCTAAAAACAAACACCAGTGAAATGCGTTATCTTCATTGCTGAGAGAATACTTGGTTTACTAATATACATACAAACTTGTAGGGCCATTTATATTTATAAATTTACACATACATACACCTATTGACTATTTGTGTAGATGAATATGTTACATTGACAAAGTTTATAGCGTAAAACAATCACAGTCCTAAAATAAACTGCCTTGTATCATCTATGCAAACAAACTGAGGTATGTGATGGATGAAATTTTACAGCGCACAGTCTTGCCAACATATGCATGCCATCGATTTTGAGTACTTTTTGATATGTTTAGCATATTTAGTATGTTCGTATTATAAGGCCATATAATAAATATTTGTATTTCTTTAAATGACCCCTTGCCGTATTCGCAAACATATAAGGCTATATCTAAACAAATCACACTTTCCTCTTTTACCGCGGGCTACAGAATTCCTGTGAATGAGAACAATAAATGAATGTCACCTCTCAAAAGTTAGTAGACATAATATCAGTCGTCACAAAAAGATATGAATATACCACAGGGAAAATATTAGTCATTATAGATGGCGAACCAATTCGAAAAATACCCTAAAAAGGCTTATAGGTTTCTTTAGGCAGTGATATGATACATTACCTGGAATTAAATTGATATTCTGTTTAGTTTTTCATACTTTAGACGCCAAATCAACTTGAAAATACCTTGAATATAGTCATTTTGTAGTAAGCAACTTGCTATCATACTTAACTTTCTCGAATATAATCACCTTTTTTTTCTTTTTGCCGAAATGAGATAGTTTGACTGTATTGATACCCTTGTTTTGTTTATTATAAAAATATGAAAGCACAATTTGTGATAAGAGTTGGCTCCTTTTGAAATTGGTAATTGTTTCAAATGTATAATAGCCAATAACAGATTTGTACGAGCTTTTTATTTTGAACCAATAATTTTGTTGTATGCACCATCATCTCTAAATAGGCTGCCTTAAGTACAAAAATCGTTATTGAACACGATAAAAGTTCCAAATGCCTCGATGAAACAGCATAAGTAAAGAATATATTTCTATTGTTGACGTAATTTCTTATTACATGGATTTATTTTAGCAAATTATTTGTAGATACGCGAGGAAGGTGATATGGCTTAAAAGCTCAAATTAAGAAAAATAGTATTCAAAGTCTTCTGCTTGAGGCTTAAAGAAATTACATCATAGGTATACCATAAATGTTTAACTTAAAGTATACTTTCCACAAACATAATGTGTTTGTATTAAAATTACTTTTGTTATGAGTAATTTTTAGAAGATTCGTCTGAAACGACTACTCACTCCATGAACGTTGAACTACAAAGGTAAGCTGAGATAAATCTTAGTCTTAGGGAAAACTTTGCCTGCATTCATGTATATTTCATTTTACTTTCCTAGAGTCCAAAATAAGCTGTATTCTTCAGAGCTTAAACCGCAATGACAGCTCCATAACTTTCATCGGGGTGACATACTGAGGGACATTTTTTTTATCTGAACTACTGTAGAGATGTGTGGTTCGGGTATTCATTATTTGGTCTCTTTGATTCTAGCTTTGATGGAGATGGGTCTTAAATGTGCATCTATTTGACCTTTAGGGCATTCTGCAATAGCGGAATGACCTCTTACTGGTCTATGCCCCTCACGACCGACCTTAGAGCTGTAATACCATTAGTTAAAGCAACTAGATAATAAAAGACCAAGATTCAAACTTAGGAAAACAGATAATCTTGAGAAAATCACAAAGTACCATCTAATTGAGATATTGGGAATCTTGAAAATAATCGTAAACATGCTGCTAACACGCAAACAGAACATACAAATAGAATCATGAAGATACTATACATGGCTGTTCTGCACCTGCAAATTAATCAGATATTAAAAGCGCAAGTACAATTAATTACAGGACCTTTTCATAGGCACAGTTTTGCTAATCGTACCTACATGTCCCCAACACTTCAGGATATTTGTTTTGTCCCTTTTGCCGTAAGGATTTAAGAAAATTTAAGTAGACGTCAAAGTTTCATTTCTCTCTCTCTCTCTCTCTCTCTCTCTCTCTCTCTCTCTCTCTCTCTCTCTCTCTCTCTCTCTCTCTCTTGTATATATATGTATATATACATGTATATTTGAATACATGTGTTTACACATACACAAACACTACATATATATATATATATATATATATATATATGTATATATATATATATATATATATATATATATATATATATACATATATATATATATATATATATATATATATATATATATATATATAATTATATATATATACTTTATCTTTATTTACGATAGAAATTATCCGTAGATTTTTTTTATAAAGTTTCACGTATCTAGTTTTAAGTAGTTATTGTAAAATTTTTCACCATAAAATTTGCAAATTGTTTTTTAGATAAGTAGTAAAATATTTTCTTTTCCTTCAAAAACAATTTGATCCATGGTGTGCTTTAGGTAATATTCGGATGATAGGGCCATATCTTTTTTAAGATTGTGTTATTAACAGTGACAGGTACTACTTAGTGTTATATGTACGTTAAATCTATGTATATTATATTACAAAACTTGTGAAAAGGGCTTATTTTTTCATATATGTTAATGTGAAAATGAAATAATTCAATGTTATATATGTTAATGTAATTTATGACTCTGAAATATTGTTGTGTTCTATAACGAGAATTCTAGATACTGCTTCGTCATCAGTCCTCTGACGATGATTCTAGAGTGGGTCCGTGGCGTGGCGTCATGTTGTGTTATGCTAGTCCTGGGAGTGTCTAGTCCAGTGGTTCCCAACCTGTGGGAAATTTCCCCCTGGGGGGAAATTTGAAGCTTCCAGAGGGGAAATAATTACACTACCTACTAACTAAAACAAGCGGAAAATGTCCACATAGTATGTGTGGCAATTTGTTGTTAGCCATTCAATTGTGATATGATCATATCATTTCTCACTGACATGATATTCAAGGGGAGAATTGGAATATCATGCCCATTTCTGAGGCAAGCGAGTGGGCATGAGGGCTGGGCGGGGCTTGAAGGGGGAAATCTGGATGGTTGAACTAGGTGCAGGGGGGAAATGACAGAAAAAAAGTTTGGGAACCACTGGTCTAGTCCGTCAAGAACATTCAGGAGTATTGGACCCTCGTATATAAAGGACAGGTGACGAGAGAGAGAGAGAGAGAGAGAGAGAGAGAGAGAGAGAGAGACCTGACCAAACACTGCTCGTAAGTGGAGACATTTCAGTTACATCCACTGGGACCCTGAATTTGTTACTGAACTTGCACCGATATAATATCTTGAAAAAGATAAGAAAGTTAAAAAATTCATCTGTTCGACGTCAGAAGGTGTGGTCCTACATATTAACCTTTTATATCTAAAACTATGCAAAATCTCCTGTCCCTCGCTGCATAGAAATTTGTGCAGTCAATTGTCGACCTACTTCGTCGGAAGAATACATGGATACTATTATTTAGTTTTGGTATGCGGTGAGTATTTCTGTGGATCTTGTGTAATGCTATAGATACTTATGGAAAGTCATAAATATAGTTATATTTTATATATGCTAGCTATAATTTTCCTTTCCCGTAATGTTTTGCTATTGTTTCGTAAACTTTATGAGTAGATGTTGTATAATATACGTATTGTACAATAGTTGAACGTAACAGAATTGGGAGGCTATGTCCTGGATCTGAATTGTTATCCTATTGTTATTCAAAGATTGTTCGTAAAGTAAACATTGTTTCTTTATTGTATATGATAGTCAGCTAACATGTCAGACTTTATTACAACTGAGTTTTTTTGGACAAATTTTGTGAGGAACTACAAATAGAGAAGTTAAGTGGTCTAGAGAAATCATGTGAGCTTAGGCATAAATCTTGAACTTAATGTTAAAAATTCCATGAAAAAAAAAAAAAAAATATATATATATATATATATATATATATATATATATATATATATATATATATATATATATATATATATATATATATATATATATACACACACACATATATATATATATATATATATATATATATATATATATATAAATGCGTTAGTACAACATTTGGTTGAAGATGATGTGTTAACTCAGGATGCGTTAGATACGATTGATAGGGGATCAGCATGTTGTTATATACTAGCTGTGGATCTCAAAAGACTAAGTATAGAAACTCATTTAAGAGAAAAAAGTTAGAAATACAGGCTCAGGGTGAGCGTGCGAAATTAAGATTAGATGCAGAGTTAACATGTGAACAGCTAGAGGCTGAGCTAGGGGGAAGAGAAGCTGAGTTAAAACTTGAGCAATTAGAAGCAGAGTTTAAACTTGAACAGTTAGAATTTGAGCGTGAGACAAGAGAAGCTGAATTTAGACGCGTTCAGTTACAAGCCGAGGAGAGAGCTAAAGGTAGGAAAGCTCAGATAAAGCTTCATGAGCTTAATGTTAGAAAAAAGTTAGAACTTGAAAAAATTAAACAGGGTAATTCTAGTGATACTGATAAATCTGGGTCAGATATTAGTAGCGAAGATAAAGTTGTGTCTTCTTTTAATAAAAAGGATTTAGATGAATATTTTGTCCGGTTTGAGAGGAAGGGTAAGAAATGTAAGTGGCCAGCAGAAAATTGGGCTTAAATGTTATCAGGAGTTTTGTGTAGTAGGGCACAAAACGTTTATATTTCTATTCCTGAGGATAGAGTTGAAGATTATGAATTCTTAAAAAAAGGTATTTTAACTCCCGGAGCTTATAGGATGAAGTTTAGGAGTTGGACAAACAAGATAAGCAGACATATTTAGAATTTAGTAGAGAACAATCAAATTGGTTTGATAAATGGTGTAAAGTAGAAGACTATGATTTTGATAGATTAAGAGAAATTATTCTAATTGAGCAATTTAAAAATCATGCTAGTGAGAATATTAAAGTTTTCTTAAATGAAAGTTATCTACCTTCGTGAAACAGGGTGCATGTCCTAACGATTATGTACTGGCTTACAAGGAGTATAGGTCTAATGATAAAATGTTTAATAAGTCAAAAGACTATGGGGATACAGTTAAGCATAATACTACAGATGATGTAGTTCAAAGGTCTAATTCTAACTCGCATGTCAAGTATCAAAGCAGCATTTTTAGTAGTAATTCTATTAGTAGCAGTTTTGTAGTATGTAATTATTGTAAAAAAAAAAACAGATCACGCGGTGTCTGAATGTTTTAAGTTGAGAAGTAAAGAAGCTAAAACTGAGGTTCTTCTAACGTTACCAAAGACTCGTTATAGGTTGCTACCAAGCCTCCCAGTAGAGGTTAACTCTATAAATAACATCGTGTTCGATAGGAAACTTGTTAATTCCAGTGATTGTTCCAGACCTATTGATAAGGTTTTCTAGCTATACACTGCTATAGGTTTTGTTGTTATTGATGGTAGCTCGCTGCTCCGTTTGTATCATGCAAGATACTGGTTGTGCCTAATCACTTATTTTAAGGGAAGTTGCCCCTGTGACTGAACATTCATTTACTGGACGTGTGCTTCCGTCTGTTGGGTACGTGGTGGCCATTTTAACTTTCCCTTGCATCGTATGGATTTTCATTGCGACTGGTTATCAGGGCCTGCTGCTGTTGGTGTGGTTTTCGAGTTACCTGTTAATGACTTGGTAGATGAGAATGTTGATTTTCGACCAAAGATGGTTAATGAGCCAGTTCTTGATCATGAGTTGGAGGTTCTGACTCGTCTTATTTTTTTTTTTTTTTTAACACTTTGTATTGCTGCTTCCACTAATGGTTGTTCTACTGACTTATCTTGTGAGGATATGTTATTTCACGATACTCATTCAATTGTGGACTGTTCTACTAACATGTCTGGTAATGACGTGTTAGTCCCTGATAATGTTTCTGCTGTCAACTGTTCCACCAACCTTTCGCGAGGAAGCGTTTTGGTTCATAATGTCATGTCCTCTGACTGTTCCACTAACTTATCTTGCGAAGCCACGTTAGTTTGTAATGATTCTTCTTTTGAGAATTCTGATAACCTGTATTTTGTCTTATTCCAAACATATGTCAGAAATAACTGATATTTTGTTACTGAATGAATATTGTAATATTAAGTCTGATTCAAAGTTAATTGTAGATTAGAAGTCTGACTATGCTATTGCTCACGTTGTTTTCTCAGAAAATCAAAATGTTGATGTTATCTGTCTCACTCATGAACAACTTATGACTGCTCATTTTGAAGTGAGTAGGATTTTGAGTTGTGATATAAGACATTTTTATTTACATGATATTTGTCATGAGATGATTCAGTTTCATCATGACAGTCCTGCGTGTCAAGGTAATGTGGAATCCAATAATATTATCTGAAAACCTCTTATGTATATCTCTACATTTGATGTATTATTTTAAGGGGCTTACGTTGAATAATGCTTGTGAATTTTGTATCTGTTAAGAAGAAACGTTTTATTTTTCATTGTTTCATTCTTTTTTCTTTTTTTTTTTGATATTTTGTGATTGTCAATTCTGTAAATTTTGAAGTTTCATTTTGAGTTTTTAGTATAAAATTTTATTTTGTTGACTTTGAATTGAACTCTGTGTTTTGTAATCTTGTATGGTAGGACTATTTTGTTTCTATTTGTGAAAATCTATTTGTTAATGACTCCAACTTTTTTATGAATTTGTTTTATGAACTTTGAATTTATGTATGTTGTATTACAAAACTTTTGAAAAGGGCTTATTTTTTCATATATGTTAGTGTGAATATGGAATAATTAATCTTTTATATATGTTAATTTAATTCATATCTGAAATATTGTTGTGTTCTGGGATGAGAGTTCTCGATACTGCTTCGGCACCAGCCTCCTGTCGAATGTGAAATATACAAGGTTATTCTACAGTGGGTCAGTGGCGTGGCGTCATGTTGCGTAATGCTAGTAGTCCTGGGAGCGTCTAGTGACGCAACGTCATCTGTCCTTCGCTGCATAGAAGTTTGTGAAGTCAACTAAAGACCTACTTCCTCGTAAGAATTCATGGATACTATTATTTAGTTTTGGTATGCCGTGAGTATTTCTGTGTATCTTGTGTAATGTTGTAGATGCTTATATTAAATCTTAAATATAGTTATATTTTATACCTACTAGATATGATTTTCTTTTCCCACAATGTCTTGCTATTGTTTCGTAAACTTTATAAGTAGATTTTGCATAATCCAAGTCATGTACAATAATTGAACGTATTACTTAGATCTGCTGCAGAATTACTTTATTCCGCAGCTTGAACCATTAAACTTGAAAGTTGATACAGTGTTTCAACAAGATGGAGCTCCTTGTCACTTTATTCTGCTTGTTAGACAGTTTCTAAATCAGGAATTTCCTTACAGATGTATCCGAAGGTGTGGACCATTTTATTGGCCTCCACGTTTGCCAGATTTGACTCCATTAGATATGTTTTTATGGGGACATGTGAAAACAATTGTGTATGTAACCAAAGGTAGTTCATTAGAAGATTTTAAAGCTAAAATAGCTAGTGTGATTTCAGGCATTACTGTAAATCAGTTGCCAAATGTTTTCCGTGAAGTGCAAAATCGTATTACCCTTTGTATTGCTAATGATGGAGGGCATGTAGAAACTTCAATAAAATTCCAGTAAAACCTTAAAAAAATATTGATTTACTTCTTTCTAATCCTTTATATAGATTATTTCTATCGCAGACAAATAAAGTTATAATTTTTTTTAAACTGCACACGAACTTTATAGACACCCTTGTAATATCTACTAGTGTTTAGCGACCCATAAAACGATAGCTATATTCAAATAGCTATGCACACACAAACATGCAACCCCCTATCA
Source organism: Palaemon carinicauda (assembly GCF_036898095.1). Classification (NCBI taxonomy): domain Eukaryota; kingdom Metazoa; phylum Arthropoda; class Malacostraca; order Decapoda; family Palaemonidae; genus Palaemon; species Palaemon carinicauda. The sequence goes on from NC_090728.1 coordinate 97,679,978, forward strand.
CCAGGGTATGACTATTACCCCTCCCCCCGCCACAGGGACGGGGAAAGGTGAGCGTAACCAGAACATTTTTATTTGTATATTCATATATACAGCCAGAGGCTTACTCTTTATTATTTAGGGGACACACACACACACACACACACACACACACACACACACACACATATATATATATATATATATATATATATATATATATATATATATATATATATATATATATATATATATACAGTACATTGACATGTTTAAAAGAGAATGCTAAAATCAAATGCTGCAGCTAAGGTTTAAAGTTTCATCATTTATTGATTCAAGGAGCATGTCGGCTTTAATGTATTTAAGGTCTTTTTAAGTGTGGCAGTCGGTTTCGTGAAACACCTAAGCGCTATGGATACACAATGCAGTAGTCAGTTGCAGTATTTTACTTAGAAAGTGAGCAGTTGAATTAGCCAGAATAATTCAGTCATGCATTTCTTTTTTCTGCCATAGACTTTTGATATCTAAAATGAGCTTTGATATTTCTTCTTCCATACATATTAAGAAATAAAAAATGAAAGCCAAGTAAATTAAAAAAAATAGATAGAAAGAGTAAAATCTCTCTCTCTCTCTCTGTTTAGAAAAAAAGTAGCCAAATACTTCTCTTGAGAAAAAAAAGAGGCAATGCCGAGGCTGAAGGAAAGCAAAAATAGAGGAAAAATAGTAAACAAAAAAGACTGAAGAAAATTTAAGAAAAGAGAGAGAAAAAGGAGAAAACGTTTTTGAGTATCTCAAAAAGAGGAAAAAATGTAAGGAAATGTATAAAAAACTAAATAGACTGAATAAGAATAAGGAAAAAATGAGAAAAAAAGAAGTAAAGGCTAAAGTTTGTTTTTAAACTCAAGCAGTTGGGAGTAAAAGGGTCTCTTTTAGCATCATTATTGAATTTTTAAGTAATAGATCGCAAAGAGTTGTTGTTGATGGGCACCATAGTGAGTACTGGTATGTGCTATCTGGTGCTCCTCAGGGTAGTGTTCTTTTCACATTGCTTTTCATATTATATACACAGGACATGCGGTTTGCCTAGAAAACAAGCTCGTTGCTACCCTCTTTGCATCAATTCCATCTCCTGAAGGTAGATTTGGGGTTGCAGAATCCCTTAATAGAGATCTAGCTAAAATTAGTACGTTATGCAAATTATGGGGTATGAAGTTGAATCCTAACAAGTAGGTCAAGGACAATTGCTTCACTACATCCGGATCTCAGCATTGATAAAGTTTCTTTAATTCTATATGAGTCTTTTAAAATTCTGACCATCCTTCACATTCAGATCCTCCTGGACAGTACCTTCCTTTGCGTAATACTAGGTATGCAGTCAATTCTAATAGTCAGGCCTACTCCATCATGAGGCTCAGTACCACACAGTATTCTAGAAGTTTTATTCTAACTGTGACCAAGTTGTGAAATAATCTTCCTAATCAGATAGTTGAATCGATAGAACTTCAAAAGTTCAAACTTGCAGCAAATTTTTGAACAGGTGGATGTGAGTCTTTTTATGGTTTATATATTAAAGACATGTTTTAATGTTGTTACTGTTCATATAATATTTTATTTAAATTGTTCATTACTTCTTCTATAGTTTATTTATTTCCTTATTTCCTTATTTCCTTTCCAACCCTATTTTCCAAATAGGGTTGTAGGTTAGTATTACATTAAATTATCATAAGCACCATAGATTATACAAAATCTTCTCATAAAGTTCACGAAACAATAGCAAAACATTAACAGCAACTGAAAATGATAGCCAGCAAACAAGAAATATAACTATATTTAAGAATAAGCATAAGTATTTACAGTATTATACAAGATTCACCGGAAATACTCATTGCGTACCAAAACTATATAACAATATCATATAGATTCTTACGACTAAGTAGGTCTTCAGTTGACTTAACAAACTTCTTTGCAGCGAGGGACTGATGACGTTGCTTAATTTCAGATATAAAAGGTTGATATGTAGAAACAGGCTTCTGACGTTGAACAGACGAGCCTTCGAACTCCTTTATCTTCTTCAAAATATTATATCGTAAGCGGGACCAATACTCCCGAATGTTCGTGACGCACTAGAAGCGCCGAGGACTAGCATACACAGCATGACGCCATGCGACGGACCAATTCTCGAATCATCTTTTACTGTATAGCTCTTGCCCGTCAGACGGCTGGTGTCGACGGAGAATCTAGAACTCTTGTGTTTTACAATTTTAAATATAAAACTTACCCGCTGGTTATATAATGGCTGAAGTCTCCTGACGCCGTGGCAGAAATTCAAAATCTCGCACTATCGTAGATATGGCAGGTGTACACCCACCAACCTCAGTTCTTCTTCTGCCCGCATAGCTGGCTGTCATATTGAAGTTTGCTCATGCTGTTTTCTCTGTTAGGAAGTTGTTTGGTGATGTCAACGTTTTCTCTGAGTTTGAACTATCGTTAATTCTTTTCTCTTTCATTTAACCGTGAAACCTTTTTGTTTGTGGTTATATTTATTAATATTTCCTTTGTTTTTTGGTTGTTGGTCTTTCTCTTAACCATTCAAAATGGCCGACCACTCCCCTGCTATTCGTAAGTGTGTTAGTGAAGGGTGTCGAACTTGACTCCCTAAAGGTTCTATTGATTCACACGATATTTGTGTAAAATGTTGGGGAAAACCTTGTTCAATTGATGATAGATGTAATAAATGTTTTTCATTAACGGATGATGAATGGGGAACATACGAACGTTATGTTAGGAGACTAGAGAGGGATAGAGTTAGGCGTACTTCTTCACGATCTGTTGAGGTAGCCTTACCTAATGTTAATATTCCTAAATCTATTCCTTCCACCGTAGTGGTAGATCAGGAACCATCTATGAAAGAGATGTTTACCACGATTTTGGCTCTCGGTGAAAAAGTTGAGTCATTATCGGGGGATAGAAATAAAATTTTTTCTGAATTAAATGTACTGAAAAATCGTGAAACTGTTGGAAATGTGGATAGTGTTTCTAATGTGTTCAGTGTTGTGGAGGGTGCGTCTGCACGATCTTGTCGTTCGTCTAGCCTAAGACCTCTTTCGAGCTCTCGAACCCATGGGAGAAGTAAAGTCGAATGGCTAAAGGGAACGAGAAGCTTCATCAATCGTGCAGACGTTCCCTCGAACGTTCCTGTTGCCGCAACACAGGTCGTTCACCCTCATCGTAGGAAAGATGAGGTTGGTGCGTTATCCCCGTCCTCCGATGAAGGTTCGGGTAGTGAGATGTGGCGTCGAGCGTCTAGGCCGCTTAAAAGATCGCATGTGGTTGTTCAGCGTCCGGAATCGCCTGCACGTCCAGGCTGTAGTACGTGGGATTCCCCTGAGCGTTTTCGTTCTCCCGTCGCTTGTACTCCTGCGAAGCGTCCAGATCACGGTATTCGAGTAGAGAAAATACTTTCCGACTCTGAATTTGTTTCTATGGCCGATGTTACGATTCATGCGCTACCACTCCCTTTAGACTGGCTTTCCTCACCCGAAAATGGTGGTGATGATGATACTGATTTCCCGTTGAGGAAGGAGTCAAATGTATTTACTGAAGATCCTAAGTGGTCTATTCTTTTATCTATGAAAAAAACAGATCTCGTCGTTCATGGATTCTTATCAACCAGGTGTTGGCAGTGCGATTGGGCATCAGACGTCAGACCAGTTGTCGCACAGGCGGCCGGCGGTCTCTAGTGCTGACGGGTTATCGCACAGGCGGTCTCCCATTCGCAGTGCTCGACACCAGGTTGATATAGATGAGTCACGTCAGAGAGTTGTCGCTAAACAAATTTCAACTTCCGTACGTGAGAAAGAACACTGGCGTCGGCAAATGGACGCAATGCGTCTCCACGAAGATTCTCTGCAGCAAACTTTTGACGCTGTGAAGCGTCAGCGTCAACAACATATGGACGTTAGGCGTCCACGAGACGACCATCAACAGTCATCGTTTGACGGCAGAGATCGTCTGCGTCAACAGCAAGCGGACGCTACGCGTCCACGCGGCGACCTTCGGCAGTCGACGTCTGACACCAAACGTTGGTCAGTGCAACAGCAAGCGGATACTAAGCATTCACGGGACGACACTCGACAGTTGACCATTGACGGCGAGCGTCGACCCATCCACGTCTCTCATCAGTTAACTTCGACCTCTCCTCTTCAGTTGGATGAAGTTATTGACTCTGACAGGCGGTCTCATTCAGACGTTAATCCTTCAGTTCAGGCTGCAGCAGTTGCTGCACTGCCAGAAGACAAACTTGAAGAGAAGTCTGATGTGGACGAGCCTTTAGAGGATGTTTCTGAGAATGAGGAAGAAAAACATTATCAACATGCTGTTGACCTTAGAAAATTTATGTTGATTCTTAAAGAAGTTTTTCCTGATCATTTTACTCCTGTGGCCCCTCATTCTCCTCCATCGGAGTTTATCGTAGGTAAAGCAACCAAAGTGCCGGTTTATACTAAGATGGTACTTTCACGGTCTTCTAAACGGGCCTTGAAGTTAATGGGTTCCTGGATGGACTCTAAGAGAACTATTGGCAAAACGGCCTTTGCTTTTCCTCCCGCAAGATTGGCCTCTAAATCTAGTGTGTGGTACGAGACTGGTGAAGTGCTGGGCTTGGGATTTCCTTCTTCTGCCCAGGGAGATTTCTCAAGTTCGGTAGATTCTTCTCGTCGTCTTGCCTTAAGGAAAACAAAGGTTTGGTGGTCAATGACGGAGTTCGATCATTTGCTTAAGGGTCTGTTCAGGGCCTTTGAAATGCTTAATTACCTAGACTGGTCTTTGGGAGCTTTAAGTAAGAGGGTCTCAGATATGAAGGACACGGACACTAGTGGCCTTGTTCATTTGATGTCCTTCTTGGACAAAGGTGTGAGGGATGGCTCTAATGAGTTAGCTGCCTTGTTCACAGCTGGAATCCTCAAGAAAAGGGCCATGATGTGCTCTTTTTTCTCAGCAGGAGTTTCTCCCTACCAGAAAGCGGAGCTACTATTTGTTCCTTTGTCTACACCTTATTTCCACAAGAGTTAGTAGGGGAAGTTGCCACTGCCCTCACTCAGAAGGCCACGCATGATTTGGTGACCAATACGGCAAGGAAAGTTTTGCCTCCAACTTTTGCTTCGCATAAGCCTAAGGAAGTCTCTACTGGTGTTCGACCTTCTCAGCCCTTTCGTGGGAAACCCTCTGGAAGGGGCTCTTTCAAACCAGACGGAAGGAAACCTAGGAGCAGAGGAAACAAAACCGGCCGAAGTAGAGTCTGACTGCCCTATCCTTCAGACAGGAGTAGGTGCCAGGTTGATTCACTTCTGGAAGACCTGGGAGAGGAATGGAGCGGACCCCTGGTCCGTCCAAGTGTTAAAGGAGGGTTACAAGATCCCCTTCCTAGCTATTCCTCCATTAGTCACAGACCCAGTGGATCTTTCGCCCAAATACAGAGAGGGTCCAAAGAAGCAAGCCATGCGTCTTCAGATGTCTCTATTACTAGAAAAACAAGTAATAGAGGAAGTGCAGGATGTAACATCTCCGGGGTTTTACAACCGCCTTTTCTTAGTCCCCAAGAGTTCGGGGGAGTGGAGACCGGTTCTGGACGTAAGTGTTCTAAATGGTTACGTCCAGAATTCGACGTTTACGATGGAAACTCAGAAGACGGTTCTGGCGGCGGTGAGGAAAGACGATTGGATGGTCTCAATAGACCTCCAAGACGCCTATTTCCCTATTCCAATTCATCCCAGCTGCAAACGTTATCTGAGATTCATGGACGGAAACAAGGTCTTCCAATTCAGGGCTCTTTGTTTCGGACTATGCACGGCTCCTCTATTATTTACCAAGATCATGCTGAATGTAGCGAGCATGCTGCATTCGAGGGGAATCAGGGTCTCTCTGTACCTGGACGATTGGCTGATAAGAGCCTCCTCAGCCGATTGCTGTTTGAAGGACCTGAGAATAACTCTGGATTTAACCAGGGAGCTGGGCCTCCTGGTGAGCTCGAAAAAACGCAACTGACTCCATCCCAGGAGATTCTTTATTTGGGGATGGAGATTCACAGTCGGAGTTTTCGGGCTTTTCCGTCGCCTGTAATAATACAGTCAGCTCTCCAAAAAGTCCAAACTTTCCTGAAGAAGGAACTCAGTTCCCTAAGAGATTGGATGAGCCTTCTGGGGACACTCTCATCATTAGAGAAGTTCGTAACTCTGGGGAGGTTGCATTTGCGTCCCCTTCAGTTTCATCTCAATCGCCATTGGAGAAAAGGGGACAGCCTAGACAGGGATTGCGTTCCCATCACGAAATACATCAAGTCTCATCTTCAATGGTGGGACAACGAGCACAGACTGAAGGAAGGCTTGTCGTTATATCAGAAGAGCCCAGACCTCGTGTTGTGTTCCGACGCCTCAAACTCGGGGTGGGGAGCTACACTGGGGAAGAAGGAGCTCTCGGGGGCTTGGACAGTGGAGCAAACAACTCTCCACATCAACCAAAAGGAGCTTTTGGCAATTCATCTTGCCCTCAAAGGCTTCGAGGAGCAGATCAGGGGCAAAGTAGTCCAAATCAATGCGGACAGCACTACAGTTCTTGCCTATATTACAAAACAAGACGGGACCCACTCTTGGACTTTGTACGAGATAGCAATACCTCTTCTCATTTGGGCAGAGGAAAGGAAAGTGACACTTTTGAATCGGTTTATTCAAGGGGTCAACAATGTGAGTGCAGACAGACTCAGCCGGAGGGGTCAAGTTCTCCCCACAGAATGGATTTTACACCGAGACGTCTGCAAAAGTCTGTGGCGGTTATGGGGTCGTCCTCTCGTGGATCTCTTTGCAACCGCAAAGACGAAAAGACTGGAGTGTTACTGCTCTCCGGTACCAGATCCCGAAGCCATTCACATAGACGCCTTTCTAATGAACTGGTCTCACATGGAGGGTTATGCTTTCCCCCCATTCAAGATTCTTTACAAAGTGATACAGAAGTTCGTGTCCCCCGAAGAAACCAGGATGACACTGATATCCCTGTTCTGGCCGTCAAGAAGCAGGTTTCCAGAGGTACTGGAATGGATGGTAGATTTCCCGAGAAGCCTTCCCTTAAGACCAGATCTTCTCAGACAATCTCACTTGGACCTAAACCATCTAAACCTCCGAGCTCTACGTCTGACTGCCTTCAGACTATCGAAAAACTCGCTAGAGCGAGAGGATTTTCGAAGAAGGTAGCCAAGGCTATTGCGAGAGCAAGGAGGTCTTCCACCATCAAGGTGTATCAGTCCAAGTGGGAGTTGTTCAGAGAGTGGTGTAGGGCTAACGCAATTTTTTCATCCAGTACCTCTCTAACCCAGATAGCGGATTTTTTCATAGACCTTAAGAATAAACATAACTTCTTGTCATCTACAATTAAAGCTTACAGGAGTATGTTGGCGACAGTTTTTAGGCACAGGAACTTAGATCTCTCCAATAATAAGGATCTACAGGACTTGCTTAGGTCTTTTGATACCACCAAGAAAATTCAATCAGCTCCTCTTGCCTGGAATTTGGATGTGGTGCTTAAATTTCTCATGAGTGACAGGTTTGAGCCTTTGCACTCGGCTTCTTTTAAGGATTTAACCTTGAAGACTTTGTTTCTGGTTAGCCTAGCCACTGCTAAAAGAGTAAGTGAAGTACACGCTTTAAGCAGGAACATTGGTTTTCGGGATGGAAAAGCCATTTGTTCTTTACAACTGGGGTTTTTGGCTAAGAATGAAAATCCTACTCGGCCATGGCCCAAATCCTTTGAGATCCCTAACCTGTATGATGTGGTGGGAGATGAGTTGGAGAGGGTGCTCTGTCCAGTAAGAGCATTACGGCTATATGTGGACAGAACAAAGAATCTGAGAGGTGACTCAGACGCTCTGTGGTGTGCAATCCGAAATCCCTCACTGCCCATGTCAAAGAATGCCTTGTCTTTTTTCATAAGACTGTTAATTCGAGAAGCTCATGCTCAGTGTGATGAAGCGGATCAGAGGCTTCTCAAAGTAAAGACACATGAAGTCAGAGCGGTAGCAACTTCAGTAGCTTTTAAACAGAATTGTTCTCTACAAAGTTTGATGGATATGAACTTTTGGAGGAGTAAGTCAGTATTCGCATCCCATTATATGAAATATGTTCAGACTCATTATGAGGACTGTTATACATTGGGTCCTTTCGTAGCAACGAATGCGATAGTAGGTGAATGATCTACCACTAGGTTCCCTTTTCCTAATACCCCCTTTTCTATCTCTTGGAACTCGGGGTTGTTTGTGGAGGAAGGTCGTCAGCCTTCCGCAATCTTTGGTTTGGTCAGGTGGTTAATTTGTTCCTAGAGTGTGCCTGGAACAAGGGTTTTAGTTGAGGTCCTGTCATGTTATAGGTGATTGTACCGTTTGACAGCCCCTAGAGATCATCAGCCCCGAGTGGATCACTGGATCTCCTAAGGATAGCGGACGAAATTAGGCTGAGTATCATTGCTGTCAGCTTCCTTATCAGGTGAGAACCTCTTAAGTTGGGTGTTTATGTAATGCTTAGGTGAATTTTCAGTATGTAACTGTCTCTGACCCGCCACCAAGGGGTGTCAATCAGCCATTATATAACCAGCGGGTAAGTTTTATATTTAAAAATTATATTTTCATAATAAAATAAATTTTTGAATATACTTACCCGCTGGTTATATAAATTTAACGCCCGCCCTCCTCCCCTCTAGAGACTACCTGTGGTATTGCTATGAGGCTTGGAAGAACTGAGGTTGGTGGGTGTAGTTCCACCTGTGGTACCGCTAGGGCGCAGGTGTACACCTGCCATATCTACGATAGTGCGAGATTTTGAATTTCTGCCACGGCGTCAGGAGACTTCAGCCATTATATGACCACCGGGTAAGTATATTAGAAAAATTATTTTATTATGAAAATATAATTTTACATTAACATATATAATAAGATTAATTGATTTTGTTTTTACATTAACATATATGAAATAAAATAAATTGTTTTGTTTATACATCAACATAACTGAAAGAATAAGAAATTTTCACAAGTTTTGTAATATAGTATATACATATTTAGTGTACATATAACACCTAGCTAATAATAATAATAATAATAATAATAATAATAATAATAATAATAATAATAATAATAATAATAATAATAATAATAATAATAATTATAGTAAAAGAATGCGAAAAGCGACGAATAATTTAAGGAAAATGTGTGGAATGAAAAATAATTAGAAAAATAGATAAGAACAAGTAAAGAAATGTAAAATCAGAGGAGAAATAAGGAAAGTAATAAAGAAAAAGTGAAGAAAAATAGGACAAAAGCTAAAAAAAGGAACTGCATGCGAGGCCGAAGGAATGAACGCAGAAAATAAGAAAGAAATAGAAGCACAAGGGAAGCTAAAGGATCGCAATAAAAATAAAGGTAGAATATTAAGAAATAAATTAAGAAAAATCAAAGACTAAATTGCTATTATGAGAAAACTAGAGAAAACGAGGAAAGGCAATGCTTAAGGAAAGCAAATTTAGTAAATATGGGGAGGAAAGAACTATAAAAGGAGACGAAAAAAGGAAAGAAAAAAAGATAAACTGAAGAAATAAAATATGAGGAGAAATCTAGAGAAAAGGACGAAAAAAATTTGGCTGAAGGACTATTAAAAAGAAAAGCAAAATGCACTGGACAAAAATGTGGAGAAAAAAAGAAGAAAGGAAGTAAACGCGAAGCTGAATGAACGTAGGGAAAAGTAAAACAATAAGGAAAGAAATAAAGTATAAAGAGAGAACATGTAATAAATGTGAGGCTTATGGTGCGTTAAAAAAGAGCAGAAGAAATAAGGAAAAAAACGAAAAAAGATGAAATGGAGAAAATAAAGAAAAAGGATAAAATGAAATAATTTTCATGTACCGATAAAGCCTTATTTGCTATACTGAGACTATGGATACGTTCTTTCATATCTTTAAAGCATATTATCAATTCATTTTGATTTCCAGAAACAAAAATCATATTCGGTGACAAATACTATTAGATTAATAATAAAAATTTGAAGAATTTTGTTTATAAATCAAAATTAGGCTATATCCGAGCTCCTATGAAATATTGACCCTTAAATGAATTGTAGTGCATGAACTAGAAAAATAATTCAGTCCCAGGAATTCATAAATATATTATTCAATATCCGAAAATCTACACCTTTTACAGAAAACCCTTTCATGAAATATTGTCACTCCAACATTTTGAATTCCCATTTTAGCATGTTCTCTCAGTCTGCCAATGCATTGGGACTTAAATAATATTTGAATTTAAATATTCATATTTGTCTCTCCCTCTTTACTCCCTAAACCCCCTCTTTCTTAATAGTAAGGAAACTAATTTTTGTGTTTATGCTTACATGTTTTATCTATTCACCTCTATCAAAGGTTTACCACCTCATTTGATATCACTACATACACTGCCACTGCCATTTATTTCTCATGCTGGCTCACACCTTTTGGTTATGAGGCTTGTCCTCTTTAATGCCTCTCTTATGTACTCTAATCAGCAGTATGTTGGTCTTTGCCTACTCTAATCTAATCTAATACCAACTAATCTTTCCATATTGCCAACAATTTCAAAACACTAGTCCACGCACTCATCTATGCTAACATTGATTTTTTCTTTTCTCAGTTATTCTTACGCCACGATATTATCAAAAGTTTATACCTACAGATCTTAATTATTTTGTGTGTGTGTGTTTGTTCAATATCTGCTCTTCACTTTTATAAAGGAGAGCTAGATCAAAAATACTTTCCCTTTCCTACCTAGGATTTCATTGACAGCAATACTATTTTCAATCTTTTGCACATGCATTGTTACCTTCATTGTTTTACCTGTTTTTGTGGCCCACACATGTCTTGATTAATTATTGTCTTATATAGTACATCTCCACACCTATTCCTATAATGCCTATATTTTCAACCATTCAAATAGAAATATATTTCTCCATCTTCCTGGTTTCCATTTGCCTCATAACCTAACTCCTGCTGTAATGTAGTTTCCTTCATTTGTACTCCTGTATAAGCTATAACTCTCTTACAAGGTTTGGCGAGCGATCTAATAATGCTGAGTTCATATTTTGAGCCAGAAATAACATTTTAGTATAACCCTACAAAAAAAAAAATAAATAAAATCCTGATAGAGGAACGAAAAAAAGATAAGTGTAATGAGGAAGGGAGAAAAATAAGAATGGGGAAGATAAATAATAAAGAACATATAAGAGTAGTGGGAAAGATAAGAAATTCAGAATTAGGAAGGAAAAAAAGCCGTAATGAGGATGGGGAAAAAATACGTATTATAGAATAAGGAAGAAAAAATGTTTAATGTCATGAAAAAAAAGCAGAAGCACGTGGAAGGAAAATAAACTAGCATGATGGGAACAGGAGAAAAAATAAATTAATTTCATGCTAACATCAAACACTCCACACTCTATCAATTATGTTTTATTCCATAATTGCGCTTACAAATACTTTCCATTCTCGCATTCTTATATTCATCATCACTCCTTTCATAAGAATATCAATCTACTTTGGAGACTTCAGTAACTTTAAAACCCATTTTACACAAAACTAGTCACTTTTCTATTTATATATTATTTCATACATTTTTCTTCCACCGTATAGACTTTTATTGATTTTTTTTTTTTCTGAACGGTATACCATGCATCCTCAAGACTGTGGACATCGTTATTCTCTAGGTGCTGTCATTAACTTTATTCAAGTCTATGTATGGTACGTGATATTTTCTCCGTTTACTTAAAAACTTCTCACTTACCTGTTTTACAGAAAACATTGGATTCATGAACCTACTTCCTAATCTGAACCCACAATCTTCTTTCATATCACGTGTTTTACTTACCATATTTCTCACTCATCTATTTTTCTTATGCTACATACTGTATACAACAAAAATGGCTCTTCTTAACAGATTTACAAATTAAATTTTTAATTATTTAACTTCAGCTCTTCATTTGTGTGAAGGAGAGCGAGATACTCCAATTCTCCATTTATTCCCACCTTAACGTCCAAGGACTCTCCAAGTCTCTTATTAATATTTTTCACGCACTTTTACCTTCCTTGCTTCACCTGATTCGATCTTAATATCTTTCCCATATTTTGTAATGTGTCTTACAGCGACTTTGTCAATCACAATACTATATGTCAAATGTTTAGAAATCTCAGGATTCGCACTAATAATAGGTAGTTCACCAAGTCGCTCTTATACTTTTGTAGAATTCATTTACGCTATCGGCTTTCATAGAACCCCACTATATTGTTGCGGGTGTTATAGAGAGAGTTGTGGGGATCTTTGGAGGCGGCCCCCCCCCCACCCCATATGTTAGTAAACAGCTGTCAAACCGTTTTTAAGCAAAAAAAGTAATGAGATCCATTGATGTACTGTTGCTTGCCATAAATGCCTAAGAATTGTTCAGAGGTGAGAGTGTTGTTAAGAGTTTGGTCGTTGACCACGATGTCATTATACATAGATAAGCTGTAAAGCTGAGGAGTAGCATCAATTTTCTCTCACATCTGTTGAGGCAATGGGAACAGCAAATACCACACCTAGCTAAAAATATTTTGTTTCTCGGTTAATTTTTTCTAGTACTGTGTCAACAATTATTGCATTTCAGATATCCATTGAAGTAGTGTGTAATTAGCAATGATGTATTCTAAAACAGATAAGAGAAATTCTAGTAGTTGGATAATTTTATCAAAATTTTGTATATGAGTAAATTAATAAACTTTGTGGCGTTGGTTTTACTCAGGAAGACTAGAATTTCTTTTATTTGTTTTTATAATACATCGTTGGTAATTACACACTACTTCAATGGAAATCTGAAATACAATAATTGTTAACACAGTACCAAAAAAAAAAAAAAAATTAACCTAGAAACAATTTTCTTTTCTAGTTAGATGTGGTATTTCCTACTCCCATTGCCTTACATGAGAACAAAAGATTAAGTACTACAATACTACTACTCCCAGCAAATGAATTTCAGCTTAAATGATCGAGCCCAAGAAATCTACAGCAGATTCCCTGAGTTAAGAAGAGCTTCTTAGTTTTTCTCAAGTTGACATTTGACATCTTATTTTAGTCTCTTTTCCCATATCATGATAATGAATTCATCGTAGCTTTGACAAAATGCAAATGATTCTTTAGTGATTTTTTTTTCATATGCAGAGAGAAGAAGGAAAACATTTGGTATTGGAGATGGTTTTCAATTTTGATAAGTAAAAGGAATTGAATAAATAAATGAGATTATAATCAGACATGTTCCTGGATCTCTGATGAAATTATGAACATAAGCGACCTTTGATAATTCTATTCGACCCTAAAACAGACACGAACATGAACAAATGAATAAATAATACACACACACACACACACACACACACACACACATATATATATATATATATATATATATATGTATGTATAATTACGCACATATACACACACACACACATATATATATATATATACTGTATATATAAATATATATATATATATATATATATATATATATATATATATATATATGTATATACATATATATTTATAAATATATATATATGTATATATATAGATATGTATATATGTATATATATATATATATATATATATATATATATATATATATATATATATATATATATATATATATATATATATATATATATATATATATATGTATATATATATATATATATATATATACATATATATATATATATATATATATATATATATAGACGTAATACTGTATATATATATATATATATATATATATATATATATATATATACATATACATATATATATATATATATATATATATATAGTATATATATACATATATATATATATATATATATATATGTATATATATATAGACGTAATACTATATATATATATATATATATATATATATATATATATATATATATATATATATGTATATATATACACATACATATAATACTGTATACCTAGGTATGTGTTTGAGTGTAGGTCTCCTCTACTTTTTTTTATATTAAGAAGAACATGGTTATGAATTTTTGAGGTCTAGATCTGCACATGTGACTATGTCTGACTGTGTATGTTAACAAAGAGCAGGTTGAGGTCGAAAGATTATAACTATTTGGTGAAGAAAATTTTGATGATCTGTTCTAGAGAATTATTATGAATTTAGTATTGTATTGTGAGCACATTTAGGATAGAATAATTTAAGTCCCTCTACTAGTTGATAAAAATCACTTTCATAAAATTACAAAGAACAGAAAAGCATATAAGAATGTTATTTACACAAAAAATAGCCGAGTATCACATTAGACCGACCTGACTTGTCACTTGTCCAAGGATGATTTACCAGCTTGTTATTCTAATATCTGTATGCCATTAGCCAACTATGAGGATATTTTCAAAGAATTTACTTAGCTTTGTCCCTATAAATGATTAAGCTCTTATTTTTTATAAATTCTAATTTAGATAATATAAGATGAATGCAACTAGTAGATGAATTTTCTTAAAAAGTGTGACAAGTTTTTTTCTTCTTCAATGACACAGATAGCTTACATATTTTTACTTTGTTATCTGGTTTAGCCAAGTAATAAAAGAAAGAAAGAAAGTAAGAGTAAGAAAAAAAAGTGAAAGGAGAGTAAGCGAGTAAGGTTTGGGCCATTAATAAGAAGCAAAAGAGCCGCCTCTTCAACGATAAAAGGTTCAAAGGTCAGAGAAGATGAAAGGAATAGTCAAGTTTTCAAGCTTGTCAGAAATGACTCGGAACAAGTCCATAGAATCATTTATTAAAAAACGGATAAAAGAGAGGAATTATCGATATCAACCTCATCTGAAAATTGCCGCTGGATATTTGTTAGCAATGATTTTATACGTATAAGATTGCGTTCTGTGGCAGTATTTTCTTTCTTTATTTCCTCTTGTGTCGCCGTCTGTCCCTCCGTCTGATTTCTACTAACTTTTATCCAGCACTTGTATCTTAGAAACTGGAATTGTTTCCATATGGTATCAATTTTCAAATAATTATAAACATGATAGTTGGCAATTACCATTCAATTTTAGACCTACCTTTAAACTTCATGAAATTCATCTTTAGAAAACTAGGTTTCAAATGATGGCATTTTAATTACATGATTATACCATCATTAACGATATCAATTATAGATGACATGAAATATTCGTAACCTTTTTATACCTTCCACCTTAACTCTTCATCTATGAACGATCAGCAAGATTTGAAGAGACTCCAAATTTCCCTAACAGTCATCAGGAAACTTTAGGAATCTAATTTGTGATCTAATTTCGTGAACCTAATCATCTGGCCTTATCATCATCATCTGAGTAGTAGCAGCTCGTCCTGCCAGGCCTAATCCCCAATTAAGTCACTTTATAATTTAACAATTAATTCTGTTTTCCTCCACTTAAAGAAACCTGTTGCTGGAGGCAGCCAGGCAGATTTCCATCTTCCCAAATCATAATTAGGAGAAGTTTTCCACTCGACGATTTCGTGGGATTAATCTCTCTCTCTCTCTCTCTCTCTCTCTCTCTCTCTCTCTCTCTCTCTCTTTATAACTGATGTCTGATTTTAAATGTGATTTCCATCTCCCCATCCCTATCCAGCTTTGATGAAAAAATCATTCATAATCTATTGCTTTCAAATTCATCTATTGACTACCACGGTAATTTTTTTTTTTTTATTAATTTCCTTCTTTAATAACACTTCTTTTAATAATTTCTTATGTTACTTTGCCAACCGCCAAAAATGGGAAATTCAACGTGTACTGTAAAGACACACACAAACTCTCTCTCTCTCTCTCTCTCTCTCTCTCTCTCTCTCTCTCTCTCTCTCTCTCTCTCTCTCTCTCTCTCTCTCAAAATATGCTCCTACGTTTTTATCATTTGTCAATGAGCTGCAGTGGATTAGTAAGACTTGGAATGCACAGGTTCTTCTCTTTGACTGCCCTTGAATCTAACAACACGTAATTATTATAAAAGTCAGAGTAAAGTAGGTATTCAGTCTCGGAGGCAGTCAATGAAATAGTCGGATGTCACAAGCTAATCATAGTCTACATTTCGTATTGTGTGATTTTGAGTGCAAACGTGCGTGCATGTCTATTTGCAACTGTGCACGAAAGGCGAGGCCCTCAATGCGCACCATGGCGCCAGCGTTGAGAGAGAGACAGTCATTAGAACTGAACCAGACACACACGACGGTAACAAGAGTTTTCTAAATCCTTCCCCCTCGCCCCCCAATAGGGTAAGGTACCTGTACGAGTAAGGGGGATTGTAGAGGGTGACATAGCATTGACGGGTAGAGGAGGAGAGGGAGATAAGGGAAGGGGTGAGACGTCTTCCCTTGACAGGGTGACATAGATCACGCGTTCGCGTTATTCTCAACCTTTTGAGTCATGTGTTCACATCTGGCCTGAAGGGGAAGACACCAGATTACACAGAGATAAAAAAAGCATAGGCGGGGAAATATGCTGGCGAATGAAGAAGGAAAAGAAAAAAATACGTCGTATTTTACATAAACTTATAAACGTATATCTCTCCTTTTTTCTGTGTATAAATAAATATTTGCTTATATACATACATACATATATATATACATATATATATATATATATACTGTATATATATATATATATATATATATTCATATATATATATATATATATATGCATATTCATATATATATATATATATATATATATCTATATATATATATGCATATATATATATATATATATATGGAGAAGGAGAGATCAAGAAAAGACAAAGATGTGACGGAATTTAGAGACCATCAATTAATTTTTGAAATTGTATAATTGAATGTATTTTATCATTCACATCCAAGTGAAACATACAGGTAATTAACTAGTAAGGAGGTTGCCAAAAATTTTCTGTTGGATTACATAGATATACAGTATATAATACAGAAATAGCTTTTCTCGGCAAAGGTTTCAAAGGAAGACAGACCAAGCCACTGCCAAGTTTGTCATGTAACTACAGTTTCAATGATGAACCCATCATCAGAAAACTTCCACATAGCTCCTCAAAGGTTCTTAAGTAAGTGAAATTACCGGCCGTGTACACATTAAGCCACTACGCAAAATCTTTTAAAGGTAGTAGTTTGGCCAAGGCACCAGCTACTCATTGAGATACTACCGCAAGAGAGTTATTGGGCCCTTTAACTAGTCAGACAGTATTGCATTGGATCCCCCTCTCTGATTACGGCTCATTTTTTCTTTACCTAAACTTACTCCGAATAGTCTGGCCTATTCTGTCCACGTGACGAAACTGAGATTACCAAACAATTTTTCTTCGCTCAAATAGTTAACTACTGCACTGTAATGGTTTAGTGGCTAATTTCCTCTTGGTAAGGATAGAAGAGACAATTTTCCTATGGTAGGCAGCTGCTCTAGGAGAAGGGCACTCCGAATTCAAACCCTTGTTTTCTGGTCTTGTTTAGTGCCATAGCCTCTGTATAATGGTTTTCCACTGCCTTGTGGTAAAGTTCTCTTGGTTGAGGATACACTTAGTCACGCTATTCTATCTTATTTCTTTTCCTCTTGTTTTTGGAAGTTTTCATAGTTTATATATAAAAGGTCTATTCTATTTTAATGTTGTTGCTGTTTTTAGAATACTCTAATTGTTCATTGCTTCTCCTTAAATTTGTTTATTTCATTGTTTCTTTTCCTCACTGGGTTATTTTTCCCAGTTGAAGCCCTTGGGCGCATAGCATCCTGCTTTCCCAACTAGAGTTCTAGCTTAGGTTATAGTGGTAATAGTAGTAGCAGCAGCAGTAGTAGTAGTAATAATAATAATAATAATAATAATAATAATAATGATAATAATAATAATAATGACCCTCCTGATACAGAAACCATCATTCTTCCCGTTCTTTTCATGTTCTCTTTTTTGTTCTTCTCGTTAGGAAGTTTGCATAGTTTTCTTCAACCAGTGTCTTCCATTTTTCCCTCTTGATGAATCCACCTCAAAAGATCTCAATTTATCTTTTCATTAATGCTAATCTTTGACCAACAGTTCTGTAATATCTTTGTGTTGTAGCCTTTAAATATTAATGCAACACAAAAAACATCATTTCAACAATTTTCACATTTTTATCACATTCACACTACTCTCAAACTTTTTAATAAGAAATTCATGCATCTTCTTTTCCTGGCACAATACATATATGCCATGTTATGCCTTATAACTCTTACTCTTACCTTTATCACAGGCAAAACTATTGCTGCATCACCCCTGGTGCCTCTTAATTTTTCGACCTTTTAATTGATCTCCTTAAATCCTCAATTACCACTTCACGAGAACTCTTGAACCTATTTTAGTCATTATTATACTTTTACATTGTTCTTATGTCTCACTTCTATCCCTCTTACTTTTATTATATAATCGGAAACCACTAGTTTGGAATTTAAATATTCAATATCTTACCTTTGTCCTTAGTTTCCATCAATTCCATTGACACATATTTCTCTCTTTGAACAAAACAACTATCTTACAAATTCCATGAACATGACCATTTTCTTTGCTTTTTTCTCTGGTATTCTGAAACCTTGTGATGCAACTTTTTATGCCTTCAGCGAAATAACGATTTTCACAGGACGCCAAATACATAATGGTGTGGAAATGTGTGCAACTTCTGAAAAAGTCATTTGAAGGTTTCTCTTCGGAATATCGTCTTTGATGCAGGTTATAAGTGAAAGAAAGAAATTTAGGAAAACTATTCGAAAATCAAAGGAAATGTCATGAATAAAAAATCGAAATGTTGAGGAAAACTGACAGAGAGAGAGAGAGAGAGAGAGAGAGAGAGAGAGAGAGAGAGAGAGAGAGATAAATACCATTTGAACGCATTATAATATAATAATGATCCTCCTATCCAAATTAGTGATAACCTAACTTTAATGTATGTTTTTACTGCATCAAAATCTAATGACAATTTAATTTAGCTTCCGTATCCATTATCCATTTCACATCTGCCATCCCTGAAATTTGCTCAAACCTCGTATAGGAAGCGTGTTATTGTTGTTCTTGCAACAGATGACGCTATTCTTGGAAGAAGAATGACATGATGTCTGGCTTGTATCTCGATTCTATTTTCACGCACGAACTCAAAGAGCCGGGATTATTTTCATACTTTTTTTTCCTTTAAACAGATGGTAGTTGCTGAACCTTAAAAAACGCACTTAATTCCATGCATAAAAAACATATTTATTTATATATATTCTGTGTATGTGTGTGCGGAGAGAGAGAGAGAGAGAGAGAGAGAGAGAGAGAGAGAGAGAGAGAGAGAGAGAGAGAATTGCAACGGACAGATGGCATTGAAAATGAAAAATATAGAATGGTCGGGAAATTAATGTTTAAGGCTCTATAAAAAAAAAAAAAAAATAATAATAATAATAATAATAATAATAATAATAATTACCCTATCAATAATAATAATAATAATAATAATAATAATAATAATAATAATAATAATAATAATCAGTTGATCATGTTGCATATTCTAACAGAGGCGTTATATGAATACAAAAAAGTAAAAGAATTAAAAGACATTGGAATACAATTATGTCATTTAAAGGGTCTATGACTCGACGTAGAAACTTTGAAGCGAATTGCAATGATTTTCCGTATGAGAACTATGTAATTACAATAAGCACTGACATGACGGAAGGTTTGACGGGAGGAGAATTTCCTTTAGAGGGTTCACAAATTTTTTGTTGCTTTGGACAAATAAGACCTGGATGCTTTTATCGTAGGTGAGGGAAACGAATAAGGAAGAGTGCACCTACCTTCCTGTAACAAAATTTGACTATGACTATTTTTGGTAAATAATTGGTTAAATGGTGTTGAATAAAATATTTAAGACGTACACTAAATATATTTATATATATATATATATATATATATATATATATATATATATATATATATATATATATATATATATAAAACAACAAATGCAGTAATTTCTAGTCCAGTGTAGAACAAAGGTTTCAGACATGTCTTGGTCATGTCTGGCCTTTGGCTATTTTCATCACCACGATGACCAATGCAGATATATATATACATGTATATATATATATATATATATATATATGATAAATTTTGCATATTTAGACGTTTTTTTCATATTCGAATAAGCTACATATTTTAATACATTAATATCTGGATCCTCTTACCGACCTCAGGATCAGAGTCCCAAGGTGAAACCACTCAAAGACAATAGCACCTGACCGACCAGGAATCAAACCCTGGTCCAGGATACTTGTATGGTAATGACAGTACCATTTAGCTAAATGGTACTGTCACTATCATACAAGTATCTTAGACCAGGGTTTGATTCCCGACTGGTCAGATGCTATTGTCTTTGAGTGGTTTTGCCTTGGGACTCTGATCCCGAAGTCGGTAAGAAAATGCAGACATTGATGTATCAAAATATATGGCTTATTTGAATATATATATATATATATATATATATATATATATATATATATATATATATATATATATATATATATGTATATATATGTATATATATATATATATATGCATATGTATATATATATATATATATATATACAGTATATATTTATACATTTTTTTAATGATGGCAACTTTTCTATGTTTTCCTTTATGATAAAATAAGGAGTATCATCATATCAAATCATAACATAAAATCCTGAGTATCAGCCAGATCACTATCATTCTCTGCAAGAAACTGGTGTATGTTGATATGATTCCAGTAGTGGTTGCTGTAATCGCCAACATCCATCCAGTCATGAGGTGTAACCATCATGTAACTGCAGTGGTAGAGGGGAAGGGTCAGGAGATCTTTGCTATTATAGCTAAAACAGAGCTTCCTGTTTGACACATGTTTAACACATTGCATCAGATGAACAGCACAAGTGTCATTGACTTAGTTCATGAGCAGCACTAATTAAATGTGAGATAGATTTAATGACCTTGAAGTATCTCGACCTAACTAGGGCTTCAGAAAATTCGCAAACGCTGATTTGAATGAAAGAGACTGTGGGGATAGCATTCAGTCTTTTTTTGTTTCCTTTTTGGTTTGAGTCTGTAATGTGGTATTCTGGAACTTCGCCACTTTGTCGTTGCTAATTTGAATTCTTGAAACTTGACTGATAGCCATTATCACACACTAGTTCAACTCTCATTGCCGTAGAACATATCTACTTCAATATAGCAAAATCAAATCCTTCTGAGCACATGGTAGGAACATTCCATTTACCAACATAGCGTAGCTGGATGGAGAAGATAGACTTTGTACTTCCCCATATAACAGTGACATAGGTTTGTCGGTTGCATGGTTCCATTGACATGGCAAATGGAGACCTGGTACAGGTAAAAGTGGGTAAATAAAAAGCTTGGTGAAGTCTATGTTGTTACGTTTGCTAATATAGGGAATATTCCCAAAGGATACTTTTCTGGTTCCTTTCAGCTTCTGATTCTTACCCCGGATGTCGTTCTTTTTGGTAATTTTTGCAAAGTTCTTAACTTAATGTCTTATTATGGCTTTTAAAAATATATTTGGATCGTCCTCAAATTTAGTCGTTAATTCTTTGAACCAGCACTCTCCTAATTCTCTTTAGTTAGCGAGATCTTCTTTCATATCATCAGGAACTTCTTTGCATGTTACTATGGTGTACAGTTTGTTGCAGTTTGGCATGATGAGGGGATGCTACGTTCTTCATGAGATATCATCTTTGCTAAATCAGTATTATCCATTCTACTATATATGCCTTTTCTTATTGTCTGGTATATTTTCTTCGGTTTTAAGGCTTGCTATTATCATAAGGCAGCATTGTGAGGTTATATATGATTTGGTAAGAGCACATATGCCAGTTCTTCTGGAGGGAACTTCAGTATTTAGATTTTGCTTGATAATAAAATGAAAGTTTATTTTAATGAAGGCCTTTTCTGTTCTCTTCACTGAAAATGCGCCAGCAGTAAGAAGGGCTGTGCAGTCATTGTTTAAGGAAGTATCCCAACAGCCACCTTTTGTAATTATGCTGACTCATAGCTAAGAATAAAGGGGTAATATCATTAAGGATATAAATGAAAAGGACAAAAGGATTCGTCTTAGAGGAATGACTGGACCTCATATATACCCAAACAGTAAACACCAGTTCATTCAATAGGGTTCAAGGTTTGTTGCAGGTACTGTATCAGGAATATAGAAATATGAGATCTTTTTATTCATCTATTGCATCTCTGTAATGGATTGATACTGCAGATAGTTCACTCTGAAGAAGGATCAAGGCTATTAGTAAACAATTCATCATTTAAAGCTTAGCTGTACTTTTATTATCAATCTTGTCTTGTTTGCAAAAGATAGAAACTCTCTTAGGCTGCGCAGTAGATGGCTCTTTTCCATTGAAACTGTGTTGCATACACACATTCTTATTTATATCTTATTTTCTACTGGAATGGTGAAATATTAGTTTCACTATTATGCTCTTGCCCGCTAGGATAAGAAAGCGTCTTAGGAACATTGAGGTAGTGGGCAGCTTAATGATGGAATCTATACCAGTTGTTGCAATTAGGATTCCAAAAGATTCTCGTTTAACTGTTTGGTTTTGCCACAGCCTCAGAATATGCAGACATACTTAAGTAATCCTACAAAACACTAAGTAGGTAGTAGGTTGGCCAGGGCACTAGCCACCCGTTGAAATACTACCACTAGAGAGTTATGGGGTCTTTTAATTGGCCAGACAGTACTACATTGGATCCCTCTCTCTGGTTACGGTTCATTTTCCCATTTGCCTACACACACACACACACCGATTAGTCTGGCCTATTCTTTACACATTCTCTTCTGTCCTCATACACCGGGCAACACAGATTACCAAACAATTCTTCTTACTTCACTGTAGTTGTTCGGTGGCTACTTTTCTCTTTGTAAGGGTAGAAGACACTCTTTAGCTATGGTAAGCAGCTCTTCTAGGAGAAGGACACTCTAAAATCAAACCATTATTCTCTAATCTTGGGTAGTGCCATAGGCTCTGTACCATGGTCTTCCACTGTCTTTTGGGTTAGAGTTCTCTTGCTTGAGGGTACACTTGGGCACACTATTCTATCTTATTTCTCTTCCTCCTGGTTTGTTAAAGTTTTATAGCTTATATAGGAGATATTTATTTTAATCTTGTTGCTCTTCTTAAAATATTCAATTTTTCTTTGTCTCCTTTCCTCACGGAGCTATTTTCCCTGTCGAAGCCCCTGGGCTTTTAGCATCCCGTTTTTCCAACTAGGGTTATACCTTAGCAAGTAATAATAGTAATAATATAGTATGGGGATTCAGACCTCAGAAAATGTCTCCTGGATCTAATTGGTAACTCATATCTGGCTTTAACACAGCAGTAGAGTTCTTTTTGATCTGATGGTAGCTCACCCTACATATTAGACAGATGAATCTTATAGAACTTGGATAAATGATACAAATCACTGTCCCTTTTATCGGATAGCCTCATACTGGACAATGTTTTATTTTTGAATAACTGGATTACACAGTTGGATGAAGTATTCTTTATCAACATGGAGAGGACATTTATGCTTTTCTTCTGACATGCCTAATTACAGTACTGGCGCTTAAATTTACTCTCGATTTTGATATATAGTTATAATTTTCATCAATTCACTATGAATTATAGAAATTATACTGTTATATCACTTTTACCAAAAGAAAATAACCATCACCTTTTAAAAAGTTACAAATGAGTATCCGAGCAGTAAGCCTTTCCAAGCAAGCAACTCAAAATCCTTAACAAATCCAACATACTGCCACTAGATCAGTTTTAACAATACACCACATAAACTGTAATAAATAACACATAGGTATTTATAATTTTATAATAATATTATGAATTAGAATGTTTCTGATACAGAAATGGCTGTAATATTTATAGGACTAGGTAATATGTTTTGCAAAATAAAGATAGTATCTTTATGTTCATATCAAGACAATCTATGACACTTATATGGTTTATCCAAAAGTTATTCATTTTACAATCTGCTTGACCCAGTTGCAGACTATTGGCTGCAAAACATGAACTTTGATCCAAATGACATAGCCATATGTTTTCATAGCAGTCTTTGTAATTCATGATAACGTAAAATCATATCTGCTTGGTTTGGCCAGATTCAGGTACAGCATTTTACTCATAAGTATTTTGATAGCTTGAAGAAAACATTTGATCTCATGATATCGAATTGTACCAAACACTCCATTTTAAAACAATTTTTAATACATAATTTTAGATTGATTATTGGATGCCATAGAAAGCTTTTTGGAGTCCTTCCGATTTGTATAGTAAGATCATTATGTATTTGTTGGGACGAAGTGTATGTAATAACTTAAAGAAAAGAACCCAAAGAGTCTGTAAGTCTTATGTAGTAAAAAATCTACAATTATATATCGTTGTATAATCAACCAGAGTTAAAAGCTTTCGCACTTTCTTTCAAAGAGTAATGATTGCACTTTTAATGTGCTCTAATACGATCTTGCAAGTTCCATAAATGTTATTAGTTAAATCAAATGACTCTAAATGTTTTTAAACATTCTCATTTCAACGTTTATTTCTTGAAATGTCTGTTTCTCATTTCAAAGTCAATTTGTAAAAAAATTCCGATTATATTATTTTAATTCAGCAAAAGGTTATATTAAAAAAAAAAAAGCTTCCATATCTTTATGCCAACGTCACTGACTAAATAAGTAGTAGCCATTTCCTTGTCCGGTTAGAATGACCATTGCTTTGTAAAACCAATTCAAGCATATAACTAATCTCTATGAAATTGAGTGCAGGTGAGTGTTTAGTTAAGATTTTGAATTTTCTAATGTAAAGAAATATAACCTGTTGAGATAGATTTCTTAATGATTGTCTGTTTCTGATTTAAACAAACAAAATTGGTTGCAAATAAAAATTACAAAAATTATCTTTATAATGGATACAATCTCAAAATATTTCATATTCTTTTATATTAAATTAAATCTTGAATATCAAATTCAAATATATATATCCAGTTGTGATCATATTTTTAACAAAATAGATATTATTATGGGAAATAAGTTGGACAAAAAAATTTATTGCAATCTCCAAGTGTCTCATATGTTTTATTAAAAGGCCTGGTTCAAGATTGTATAAGGAAAATTCATTAGATAAGCTATTCTGTAAGCTCTTCGCTTCTTTCAATTTCTTATAAATTTCATTTCCATTTATATCACTAAGACTTTAGTTCAGTTACAAAAACCCAATAGCTTACATGCACACGTATGCACATATATACATACAAAATCACCAAGAAACAGGGATAAATATAGTTCATCTCTCTCTCTCTCTCTCTCTCTCTCTCTCTCTCTCTCTCTCTCTCTCTCTCTCTCTCTCTCTCTATATATATATATATATATATACATATACACACACACATATATATATATATATATATATATATATATATATATATGTATATATATATATTTATATATATATATATATATATATATATATATATATATATATATATATATATATATATTGTGTGTGTGTTAGGGTGAGAGAGACTGACTGTGTTACTAGCGTAGAGAGAGAGAGAGAGAGAGAGAGAGAGAGAGAGAGAGAGAGAGAGAGAGAGAGAGAGAGAGAGATTTATTGCACCCTCCCTAGACATGCCTTAGTTTGTCATTCTTATCTTGCCTTTTGTTGTGTAACAAATCCTTCTTAAATGCGTAGGTTCTTTGCACTCCTCAAGTCAAATGGGCGGAATCGTTCTAAATCAGTCCAAAACGACTGGCAGAAAAAGCTTTTATCTTTTTCTTTCTTCATACCTACTTGCTCTATGGTAACTTACGATATTCTGGCCATACATGAAATCTCACGTTTTCCTCCCAAATGGTTCCCTACACTTTCTGGGTTATTTATTCCATTTAATATCTTACTTAATCCTTTAGCAGAATGTCAACTTCATGCAAAAGTTTATTATGATTACTACTCTTGTATAGAGGTCCAGGCTATTTCAGTCCATCATTTCTATATATATATATATATATATATATATATATATATATATATATATATATATATATATATATATATATATATATATATATATACATATATATATATATATATATATATATATATATATATATATATATACATATACATATTTTTTTTGTCCTCTCTTTGACCTCTACAGACTTTATATTAATCCCTTAATTCATCATTAAGTAATTTTTCTCCTTCTACTGATATGACTTTATTTTCGTTGAATTGCATTTATTTCCAGTTAAAAGCTTAATAATATTCACCGAATGCATTATTAAGTAAAATGTAGTAAATTGTCGTCACTTAAAATGAATTAAGATAGATCGCATGCATGTGTAAAAGAGAGAGAGAGAGAGAGAGAGAGAGAGAGAGAGAGAGAGAGAGAGAGAGAGAGAGAGAGAGAGAGAGAGTGAGAGAGAGCCAAATTATCCAGAAAAAGAATTTGAAAAGGGTACCAAAATAAAGCCATTAGGGCCTTGATTATTTGCTAATGAAATAGCTGAGTTTGTGCTCAGGAACCCAGAGGAGATGTTAAGTGGCTCATAATTTTTGGCTTCACTACTTCATGACTACATTGATGCTATACGTTGAGGAAATTCAGAATAAATAGAATAAATGAAAGAGGTTGGGGAATCACTGAGAGGTTAGAATCTATGTTGATGACCTTCCATTAAATGTGGACTCCGACATGGTTAATTATTCAGTACTATGAAAATTATAATTGAAAAATAACTCATTAATCTTTGTTACCTTGTGCAGGTATCTCTAACAGGCTGGATTAATTTCACATTCTTTACAATTGTGTTGTTCGTGAGCTTCCTTAAGCAAAGGAGCTTTTGAAAAATTTTCTCGTCACGATAAAGGGACAAGCGGCACTGCTACTTTGTTTTGTCAATGCCCAGTCACCTTCGAATGCCACATTCAGGTGCATTGTGTAAGGGTGACCTTATCCCGGTGTTACCAAACCATAAGATGTGCCATAGTCTTTAGTTCCCTGCATTTTACATTAATGATTGCTAAGTTTGAAAATGCATTCAAGAAGCGTTTCCTTTTTTCTTGTTTTTTCAAATGGTATGGTGGAAAAACTAATTAAAAATGAATAAGAATTTAATTGCGGGTATAATAATACAAAAAATACGTCTTGAATTAAACATCTTGACATACTTTTTTTACTGAATTTTAAATTTGACCTTTCTAAAAGCCTCCATCTTTTGATGAAGCAGTCCTGAAGTGTTTGTTTGGTCTATTAGATCATTTTATAGATCCTGTATGTCATAAACTCTACTATTAACGCTTTTATCGTCGTTGTTGATTTTACTGGCATTACTTTGTTGCCAATTATATTCTGAATAGTTCTATCTTATGTCACCCAGATTATATAGTTATAATTCTCTCTGAAGATACTGACTAAAAACTCATGTTTATGTTAGAACAATTTCTTAGCCTTTCAGTGTTAAAATTCTAAGTTAACCAGATTCTTTTCAGCATGAAATCTTGTTTCTCTTAATGGTTTTAAGATTTCATCGATAGGTAAGTTAAATTTTACCTATTTCTCGAAAATTGTAAATGCAGAAGAATCCGTGATATCTTCAATTTTCAGGGACATACAGTAATTCATAGATTCTGGTCATTAAATTAGCATGATTAGACACATAGGGGAATTCTTGATATTGTTAGAGAAACTATAAATAATAAATTGTAAAGCCTAACTGTTGATGTACACTATAGTTACTGAATGTAATTTCTGTTCTTCCTCAAAGCAGTGTTCTCGGTCCATTCCCTTTTTATTCTGTATGCCCATTAAGCTGTTTTGCCTCAAAACTAGGCTCTTAAACAGTACATACTACTCTTTCCACCAATCCCACCCGTTAGGTATAAATCTATAGTTACTGAATATTTTATCGTAAGTTAAACTAATCTTAGCCAACATCGTTTATTGTGGTAAATGAAGTTACGCCCTAACAAAACTTAAATTATTTTCAATCATTATTTTTACTATTCTACTTTTTATTTTTTTAACCGACTGCAACTTGTATTTTCTTGAGCGTACATTTATTTTTGAGGGACATATCAGGTCCGTCAACACTTCAATTGAACAGAAATTCAACATATAAAGAAAACATTTTGAGAAATTTCAAAATATTTTTATATTCAGATAATGTTTTAAATACATTCTTATGTATTATTTGGGGATAATTGTTTTTCTGTTTAATCTTCAGCACTTGGAGTGTATCTAAAATTGTTGGAAGATAACTTGAATTATGTTGAAGTCCTATCCTTGATTTTTTGTACTAATCCCTGGCACTGTCTTTCAAATAGACCATTGTAAATGTTTTACTGTTTTATTAGAATTTCCATGATTTTGACCAATCTTTGTTTTCAGACCTTCCCAGATTACCAGACACATTACAGTACTACATATGCAATTAATTCTATAAAATGTCGCATATTATTAGGTAAGACTCAGAACCACACAGTATTCTATAATTCTATTCCTTTTTTGGAAAAAGTGTTGAATGACCCTAATCGGGAAGTTGAATTTGCGGAGTTTCATGAATTCAATCTAGTCACAAATGCTCATTTGTTGTTCGTGTTGAAATGAACCATCTTATTTATTATTTATCTTATTGCTTTACTTTTTCATTTAACAAATTTATGTACCTCCCCTATATATCATATTTTTATTTCTTTGTTTATTCTTTGCTTCTTAATTTATTTTACTGACTGCTTTTTTGTTAGAATCCTGATGCTGGCTGCATCCTCGAATTCCAACTAGGGACAGTACTTTCGCTTGTAATAATGATAAAAAGTAAATCAATGCTTACTATCAAGGAACGTTTCCCTTTTATCACCACATTAACCTTGCCTGGAACTACCATAAACCTTTATGGGGCTAAATTTCATAATATATGATTTAAGTTTATTCGCAGTCTACAGTCACACCAATAGCATTCTAATAAAAGCGTGCATGGTATAATCCCTTGACCTGAAGAATTATCTCTTGTACCTGGATATACACTGTAAATGAAAAGCTTGCATCAGTCTACTAAATCAATCATAGAATTCTTCGAAGCTCCCTTTTATCTCCAACTGGGAAAGGAAATCATTTCTATAGGTGATAAAAGTCTATGAGTTATTGCCACATTGATAATTGCGATACATGTATAGGCATTTCAGTTTATTATTATGTTGCCTAGGTCACAGTAAAAACCGTCAGGAAACTCTTCAAGCAACTCTTCAGTAGATAGTAAGTTGACCAGTGCACCAACCATCCGTTGAGATACTACCGCTAGAGACTTATGGGGTCTTTTGACTGGCCAGACAGTTCCATATTGGATCCTTCTCTCTGGTTACGGTTCATTTTCCATTTGCCTGTACATACACCGAATAGTCTGGCCTATTCTTTAATTATTCTCGTCTGTCCTCATACACCTGAAAACACTAAGATTACCAAACAATTCTTCTTCACCTAAGTGGTTACTGCACTGTAATTGTTCAGTGGCTACTTTCCTCTTGTTAAGGGTAGAAGAGACTCTTTAGCTATGGTCAGTAGCTCTTATAGGAGAAGCACACTCCAAAATCAAACCAATGATAATAATAATAATAATAATAATAATAATAATAATAATAATAATAATAATAATAATAATAACTGTTAAATATCAGGATGGGATTGTAAAGCTTCAAAAAATCTACGAAATTAATACTTGACATTAGGATATTTGATTAGTCTTGGTTTCATGTTATATGTAGACAAGCATAAGTTTAGATATTAATCATTAAGGTAAGTCCTAATCAAGAACGATCACTTAGGTAATTCGTAAAAAAGCGAAAAGTCTGTAAAGAATTTGTCGAGAGTTATGATGATATAAACTTGAAAGCAGTTGAAGAAGAAAAACAAACTGAATTTATCCAATTTTAGATCAAGTGGGAGACCAAGTAAACTAACACACACACGACGCTATTGCTCTAGTTTTACTAAACTGTGCTTGGTGAACGTTTATGTCCCTAATATTTGTGAGCCCAAAAAATATTATTCTGTTAAAAGGATTAAATTGTAGCGGAGAATATCCTATGTTATTCACTTATTTTCTCAAAATAATTTTATAAGTTTTCTTCTATGGTCAAAGCATATTGAAGATTTTTGTAGATTTTTTAAATGATTGGAAATATGCAATGGGATGTCGAGTTCAATGGTAGTATTAGCATTACTGCTAATTGGGAAATTTGTACTGCGATCTCACGCCCTCTTGTCCTCCTCAAGTTTGTGAAAAATTGATCTTTAATCCCTTGCTTAAGTACCTCAAAACTAGACATAAGTTTCCTAACATTAAATATGTCTGAAGAAAATAACACCATGCTTGAGATGCCAATTTAGATCTCACATATTTATTACAGTATTCACATTTTACATCACCTAACAAAATAATAAGAAATAATACTTCTGTTTATATGGATTCCCATAACTGCTAAGAAATTTCTTTTTTATGCCTTAGACTTCAGATCTTTTGTCCCACTAATTGCAATAACCTACTGAAAACCTAAAATTAAAAAAAAACTAGTGATTACAATATTTTCAACAAATGTAAGATATTACTGTAAACTGGAATAAGTTAACCGGTATCATTTTCACAGCGTTTTACAAAAATTTTGGTGAAAAAAGTATGGTTAACACCTGTTATATCAACAAATATTATTATTATTATTATTATTATTATTATTATTATTATTATTATTATTATTATTATTATTATTATCATTTGGTAAGCTATAAGCCTACTATGAGATTCAGGGCCTCTGTAACACGGTTTTTTGGACTTGGCTCCTTATCAATGCATCGGATGTAGCTGAAAGTTGACATATGTATATTTTACAACCACACACAAATTTTGTCAGCATTATCAATAACCTAAACCCGATAGTTTTAATTTTTATAGAGTAAAAATGATCTAGCCGACGCCATGGCCAGTGATAACGAGCCAAGAGTCGAAAACATTCATTACGTAAGCAATGTAAACACCTTTTGACAAAATTTTGCCCCGCCCATTCACCAGACACCCATTCACCTTGTTCCATCGGCTCTGAAACCCATAACAGTCAAGAATGGCTAGCAGGAGTTGGAATTGCCCCCGTGGTTGCAAAACTGCATTTGTCTTACGACTTGCAACTTTATACAGTCAAGAGAAAGCCTCTGGCCATATTTATTATAGCCTGAATAGATGATTATTCAGTTTCTAGTTTAAATCCAATGTTTATGGTCTGATTTGTATTTAGCGTAACATGATTATAATCTTGTAATGTCATTCAGGCTTTTGAACATTTCCATTAACTATTCACTATGCCACCAAGAGAGAGAGAGAGAAAGAGAGAGATTGTATGTAAACAGTCTTTATATAACTATTTTTGTTAAAATAAGAATTTTGTGCTAAACTCTCCATCAGACCAACGGATCATCCGATATAATTTGTTTTCTTCTTTTTAGGCCGTACGACCGTGTTGGCTATATTTTGGGCATGACTGCATGTTGTAAATAAATCATGAATAGTTTTAGGAGTTTTATTTGTACATCGAAGGGGAATTTATAGAAGTAAAGTGAACATAATTCATTTATCCTTTAAAATAATTACTACATGTAGCAAAACAAATAGTAGTAAAGATGATAATGCAATGAAGGAATGATACCATACTTTATCTTTAGCTTCAACATCGGCAATAACATACCCAGTTGCCATAATTTGTCAGCTTAATGAAATAACCTATCATCTAATGTTAAACTTAATTTCTGAGGAGGCCATGGCTTATTGCACAGTGAAAAAACATGACAAAGACTTTATGAATGGCGGAACGATACATAAATGTGGGTGGGGTATCTGTGCTTGCGTAGTAATACTATTGTAGCAGTAGTGCCGCAACAGTAGTATACATGAATTAAACGTTTAGGCCAACTGCTGGGATCGTTGAGGATCATTTAGCACTTCTTACAACTACTCGAGAAATTAGTTTTTATAACCAGAATTTAAATTTTCTAATCCAACAATGCCCATGATAGCCTTCAGTGTTATCCTGAATTATATCGAGGCCAAAGTGGGTGGAGCCTCATGAAGTCATCATTCGGACAATAATTATTGGTGAAGGTTTAAAGGCAAAATACGATACCGGCTATTTTTTTTTTATTTTTTTTATTTACAGTCAATAGGTAGGTAGATAGACAATAAATAAAAAATTGCTTGACATTGGATATAGCAGTAATCAAATCAAGCTTGTCTACTGTGTTTTTGAACTACCAACTATTCCCTACACTTTGTCAATCTGATTGTGACCTATAAAGTACACTGTAATTTCTTAGGAAACTTATTTTGGGAGTTAGACTAATAATCAAAGTGTTTTTGTATTCATTAACATATTTTGTTGGTATGTTCATTATGACAATTATCAGTGGAGAAGTTTCAGAGTTCATAAAGGTGTACTGCTTTGCTTTTATTTAAACTTTTGTGTCATTGTTGGCAGAGGTATAGCCGTCGTTACGTATAGCCAATCATCGATCGAGAAAGAGGGAAGAAATGCCGTCATAAGTTACGTAACGAGTGCGTTCGAAACCTTTTCTCTGAATAAGTTGGCCCGTCTTCAAAAAACGTCACTTTTACATTATAAGTACCAAATTTATTCAACCTACGTAATGCAGAATATAGTCAAAATTTATGTGTAGATAAAATGTGCATTCTGAAGAAGCGTTATAATTATGAAATTCATAGATAAAAAATTATTGCGAAAAAACCGTGTTACAGAGGCCCTGAATCTCATAGTAGTTGAAAAAGCAGGATGCAATAAACTCAAGGGCTCCAACAAGGAAAAATAGCCCAGTGAAGAAATAAGGAAATAAACCAACTATAAGAGAAGTAATGAACAATTAAAATGAAATATTTCAAGAACAGAAACAACATTAAAATAGATATTTCGTATATAAACTATCAAAGCTTAAAAAGACTGGAGGAAGAGAACAAGAAAGAGATCTCTAACCCAAGACAGTCGCAGAGCATGGTACAGAGGCTAAGGAACTGCCCAAGAATAGAGAACATTGGTTTGATTTTGGAGTGTTCTTCTCCCAGAAAAGCTGATTACCTTAGCTAAAGAGTCTCTTTTACCATTACAGAGAGTAACCACTCAACAATTACAGTGCAGTAATTAACCCATTGAGTGAAGAAGAATTGTTTGGCAATCTCAGTGTTAGCAGGTGTATGAGGACAGATGAGAATGTGGAAAGAATATGCCAGACTATGCGGTGTATATGTAGGTATAGGAAAATAATCCGTAACCAGAGAGAGGCATCCAATATAATAATGTTTGGCCAGTTCATGGGTAGCATCTCAATGGATGGCTAGTTCCCTGACCAACCTAATACTACGAATATACACATATATATCCATATACTTTATATATATATATATATATATATATATATATATATATATACATATATATATATATATATATCTATATATATATATATATATATATATATATATATATATATGTATATATATATATATATTCATATATATATATTCACACACACACACACATATATATATATATATATATATATATATATATATATATATATATATATATATATATCTGTATGTTATATACATATATATATATATATATATATATATATATATA
>NC_090728.1:97718802-97738802 GCF_036898095.1 Palaemon carinicauda
GCTGAAGGTAATCATCTGTTCGCTAGTTTGCAATTTGGTTTTCGTAAAGTCCTTGGAGCATGTGATGCCCTTCTTACAATCTCCAATGCTGTACAGAAATCGCTTGATTGTGGTCAGAAAGTTTGTATGAATGGCCTTGATTTTAGTGCTGTCTTTGACCGTGTTAATCATGAGGCTCTTGTTTTCAAACTCAAACAGTAGGGAGTTGGTGGGTCGTTTCTTAGCATTATCATTGAATTTTTAAGCAGTAGATTGCAAAGAGTTGTTGTTAATGTGTACCATAGTGAGTATAGGAATGTGTTATCTGGTGTTCCTTAAGGTAGCGTTCTTGGCCCATTATTTTTCATACTATATACACATGATGTGTGGTTTGGTCTAGAAAACAAGCTTGTTTCAAATGCAGATGATGTTACTCTCTTTGCATCAATTCCATCTCCTGAATGTAGATCTGGGGTTACTGAATCTCTTAATAGAGGTTTAGTTAAAATTTGCGCATGGTGCAAATTATGTGGTATGCAGTTGAATCCTAACAAAACTCAAAGTATGATTGTAAGTAGGTCAAGGACCATGGCTCTTCAACATCCTGATCTCAGCATTGATCATGTTTCTTTAACTTTGTATGACTCTTTTAAAATTTTAGGTGTGATTCTCGACAGCCAATTTACTTTTGAGAAACACATTAGGTCTGTGTCTTCTTCAATTGGACAAAAAATTGACTTATTGAGAAAGTCTTTCAAGATTTTTGGTGATCTATCTATTCTGAAGAAGTGTTTTAATTCCTTCATTTTACCATGTTTCGAGTATTGTTCTCTTGTCTGGTCTTCAGCTGCTGATTCTCATCTTAATTTGTTGGACAGGAACTCACGGTCTAATTAAATTTCTTATTCCTGGTTAAATTCTGTTCCTGCTACCGATCGTCATGGCTTAAGAGCTTTAGACTTTGCCGTCGTTCAATTAGTTCATTATGCATGCTGCATAAGATTTTTTATAATTCTGACCCTCCTTTACATTCAGATCTTCCCGGACAGTTCCATCATGTTCGTAATACTAGGTATGCAGTTAATTCTATTAGTCAGGCCTTCTCCATCATCAGGCTCAATACTACATAGTACTCTAGAAGTTCTACTCCAGCTGTGACCAAGTTGTGGAATGATCTTCCTAATCCCATAGTTGAATCAATAGAGCTTCAAAAGTTCAAACTTGCAGCAAATGTTTTTATGTTGAAGAGGCTTGCATAAGTCCTTTTATAGCTTATAAATCAAATATCTGTTTAATGTTGTTAATGTTTTTAAAATATTTTATTTTAATTTTCATTACTTCTTTTATCGTTTATTTACTTCCTCTCCTCACAAGGTTATTTTTCCCTGTTGGAGCCCTTGGGCTTATAGCATATTTCTTTATCAACTAGGGTTGTAGCTTAGCTAGTAATAATATATATATATATATATATATATATATATATATATATATATATATATATATATATATATATATATATATGTATATATATATATTTACATATATATATATATATATATATATATATATATATATATATATAGGGTTGTAGCTTAGCTAGTAATATATATATATATATATATATATATATATATATATATATATATATATATATATATATATGTATATATATATATATAATTATATATATATATATATTTTATATATATTATTACTATCTAAGCTACAACCCTAGTTGGTAAAGAAATATGCTATAAGCCAAGGGCTCCAACAGGGAAAAATAGCCCAGTGAGGCGAAGAAAAAAGTAAACGATATAAGAAGTAATGAAAATTAAAATAAAATATTTTAAAAACTTTAACAACAAGAGATAAGATACGGAATTAGGTAATTAGGGTACCACAGGAGTTAGAAAACTATCAGATAAGATCCAAGGAAGTAGACTGAGGTGGTATGGTCATGTCATGAGAAGAGATGAACAGTATATTGGGAGAAGAGTGATGGAAATGGAGGTAGAGGGAACGAGAAGGAGAGGGAGACCAAAGCGAAGGTGGGTGGTCTGTATCAAGGATGACCTTCGATCAAAGGGATTAACCGGTGATGAGGTGTGGGACTGAGGTAGACGGAGAAAGCTGACCAGAAACATCGACCCCACATAGAAGTGGGAAAAGATGTAAACAAAGAAGACTATATATATATATATATATATATATACATATATATATATATATATATATATATATATATATATATATATACATACGTTATACACAGTTTATATATATATATATATATATATATATATATATATATATATATATATATATTTATATACATATATATATATATATATATATATATATATATATATATATATATATATATATATATATATGTATGATAAATTTTGCACATTTTTACGTGTTTTTCATATTCAAATAAGCCATATATATTTTTGATACATTAATGTCTGGATTCTCTTAACGACCTCGGGATCAGAGCCCCAGGCGAAATCACACAAAGACAAGAGCTTGGCTCCGGCCGGGAATCGAACCCTGGTCGACAAGCTTGTATAGACAGTGACTAAGCCGCTTGCCGACCAGGGTTCGATTCCCGGCCGGAGCCAAGCTCTTGTCTATGTGTGATTTCGCCTGGGGCTCTGATCCCGAGGTCGTTAAGAGAATCCAGACATTAATGTATCAAAAATATATATGGCTTATTTGAATATATATATGTATATATATATATATATATATATATATATATATATATATATATATATATATATATATATATATGTATATATATATATATATATATTTTTTTTTTTCTTTGTTCTTTCTATTTCTTCTCATTCCAGAAAAGTTCAACTATCTATTATGGTTTCACCAATAAACGTTTTCTTTAAAAGGCGGTGACACCAATAAAAAATAAGGATGAATTTAATTTCCTATTTAATGTTGAATTACCATCTCACAGATGAACATCTTGTTCACTAAAATATAGTTTCGGTCGAAGATCTTGGTTTCGGTATCGATATCAAATACTCGGAGATAATTTTTTTGTTTTTTTCGTACATTACATTAATCACCTTTATGATTCATGTGTCATAATTTTTCCTGTTCCAGTATGTTCATATTATTTTTAAACAACACCTCGTCCCTCTCTTTCTTCTTCAGTGCACATGCCAATTATATGTTCTTATTACTCATATCTTTTTCGTGCAACTGTAACATACTTTGATCTGTAAATTCTACTACACACATGATACGCAAATAATTCACCAGTAAAAATGTTATTTCTCTCATTCGTATTCAGAATCCATACTTAATTACTTGAGGATAAGTTGGACTAAAAATAGTTTCTTATATTAAAAAAAATTTCGGATGTATCATGAGTTCGCCTTTTTTTTTTATTTATTTGTTTTTTTACTTAGTTTCGACATACATAGAATTTGTAAGGCTTTATGGTTTAATGAGACAATTAGACCTGATTACATTCTGGATATTTTCTGTTCTTTTATATGCTTTGCTATTTCTAGTTTTTTGTGGTTTGATCCAATATGTAGGTTAGAGGAATTCTCAGGTCACTTTCAAACAAACAAATATTTATGCTATGTTAGCAATCTCTTTCTTCTTGTAATAAGCCGTGCTGTTCCTCATCTTGAATATTGACACTGCAGGTTATGGTCACTGAGAATTCCGAGTGCCATTCAGTTTTTTAAATTCAAAATCAAGTAACATTTTTAGCTGCTATCCTTTTAATGCTTATTTTTCTTGATTGAAGGATATGCATTATGCTTTTTGACTCT
The DNA here is from genome assembly GCF_036898095.1 of Palaemon carinicauda. Lineage (NCBI taxonomy): Eukaryota > Metazoa > Arthropoda > Malacostraca > Decapoda > Palaemonidae > Palaemon > Palaemon carinicauda. The sequence goes on from NC_090728.1 coordinate 97,722,591, forward strand.
AGATTGGAACAGATTTTCATTGGTTTTCTTTGTTAGTGATATTTTCAATATGGCATTTTTCCTTTTTCCTGCTTCGGATGTGCTCTTGTATTGATCTGTTGTGATATTCATCATTATCATTGGTTGAGACCGTTTGGATAAGGTCTAGAATCAATCAACGATCTAGACTCTAGATCATTGATTGATTTTTTTGCAACTACAGTGAATGAATGAATGCTATATGAATTTAAATAACAGATCGTTTATAAGACTTAAAGCTTATTGATATAAAGTTCGGATATCTTTAAAAAGTACATGGAAGAGGAAAAACATTTGTTCATTACAGCTATAAATAAAAAAAAAAGTTTTCTTACTAAGTTGTAAAAAAGCCTGAACTTCTGGATAATTTCGATGGTGATAAATATATCAATGGAAACCCTGACAAAAAAAAAAAAAAAAAAAAAAAAAAAAGCATAATTTGGATAGCTCTAGAAGACTCTTTTTCCCACTGCAACCACATACAAGTTAGCTAATAGGACTCAATAGAGGGATCCCATCGCTACACTGTCCATTTAAAGGAAAAGCTCCTCAGTGATATGAAAAGAGCGGAACGAGAGTATTTCCTGAGGCAAATGTACATGAATGTTCGAGGGTAAGGCCTCTGATTTTTGTTTCTTATATCAAATTATGTTTATTTTCATTTCTTTTTATTAAAACCTTTTAGAGTAAGATCTCTACATTAATCAATGTAAGTTAACGAGTCAATTTGGTACAATTAATTTATTTGGGAATAATATAAAATGCCATGTAGGTACACATATTTTCAATATCTTATTATGCACTTCAGGTACTTATTATGTGAGCTCTGATACTTCGGATAACATGGAACTAAAAAAAAATTAAATACCGCAGTGAGGATGAAAGTAGTAGACGGTAATATCAAATGGCATTCACGTTTGCTTCATTGATCGCAACGCTCTAATTTCCAGTCTCTCGATTACACTTCATAGATAATTCCCTGAGCCATGACGAATCTTTATCAAAATCCAGAAAATCTGTTCATTACTTTTATAATCATTATAAGAGACAAACAGACAGACAAACATAACAAGTCAGGAGCACAGCCTCTTTATCGCGAGTAACTGAAAAATACAATGTGGAGTGCAATCCTACTCCAGTATGAAGTTAATCTACCCATATATTGTTCATCAGATATTTTAGTATAGATTAAAGCCGGTAATTACCGCTCTCAAATTACAGTTCAACTATAAGTTCTCCCCTTTCCTTTCTATTTGCTGGCAAGGTTATTTCTATTTTGTATCCAGAATAGGGTCTCGATCTTCTCTTGAGTATAAGCAGCTCTTTTCTATCATGTCGATATAACAATTCGTTTACATTTCATGTTGATGAGCAGCACACTTTTGAGACGTGTATAAATAGACTTCATCGAGTATAAAGCAATAGCTTTTCAGCCTTTCAGTGTAAGGAATTATAGGCCTACATTAGAAAAAAGAAAAAAAAAACGTGGCAGCTGTTCTGATTTCAGAATTGGTTCAGTAGTAAAGCAGGAATAATCAATTGAAAAATAAACAGCTTTATTATTTTCTTAATACTTGTCTGCAATTATCACGATTCAAGTATCGAAAATAGTAACCCAGAGGCCAATGGAGGCAAAAGTACTCTGTTTCTAAATCATTTTAATGTTATATAATACTGTCAAGCCAATACCATAAGTCCCGTTTTATATAAAACTATGCTTTTTGATATTTACCATATCGAATTTTGCAGTATTTTCTAAATATATTTGCACACCATCAACCATTACTTTTATCTAATGTAATTTTTTGTTACTTTGTATTTACATTCACTCATGGCATTTATCCTTTTCCTCATTTCTATTTTCCTTTGGTGTCCACTCCTTTGGCACGGGATCAATATCGGCATTATATCTTCTGAAGCATTTTAGATATAAAACGCGTTACTGACATTAATAGCCTATTTGGGATTTAACGTTAACATAATGGCTGTACGACTATCGGCCTAGTATTTGTTTCTTTCTGGCCTAGAGACAGATAATAATTTTGAAATGAAATAAACTATTCCTAACATTGCAATTATTCTTGAACGTTCCCTGAGAGAGAGAGAGAGAGAGAGAGAGAGAGAGAGAGAGAGAGAGAGAGAGAGAGAGAGAGAGAGAGAGAGAGAATATCATGAAATCATAATATTATATGTTATTTCATGCTTTGTGTCACCTTATTATTCAATAATCACATAATAATGTTCGTTTTTATTAATAAAAGACAATGAATTCTGACACCCATTGCATGAAAAAGGGTAAAATGCGAAAGCAAGAAAGTTACTTTGGGAAACAAGAGTAATTTGTACGCCCCTCTGAACCATGTGAATATATACAGTGCTTGATGTAAATTGGCCAATTATCGGAGTTTGATCTGGAAAGGTAATTTTGAAGTTCGCAGCATTATTATAAATTTCATCGAGGAGCAGAAATTACGGACGGTTGAGTCCTCTTTCCCCGTCTCGCTGGCCGATGTTACGGTGTGCCCATGTTTATCACAGAGCCAATCAAGTTAATCATAGTTTTAAATCTATTCAAGTTTCCCCACTTGTTTAATTATTGATAAATTCCGCTATTATCCTTCTCAAATTGGTTAGATTACAATACATGCAATACAGCGTTCGCTTCGATAATTTACTCTAGGAATAGAGAATCTGCAAATTGTTATATGCATTGAGATTTCGAAAATTCCGGTATTATTGTTCTTTTGATATATGAATGATTTTCCTCTTAATGTGATGTGTTTCTTCTTGCTATCTATAGTATTATCATGCCTTGACCATTACAGGTTCAGGTGCAAGGAGGTCTAATTTTCCCTTGGCACATATGATACTATTACTGAAAAATTATATCCTGTCACATTTCAGGCTAAACTGGCAGTAAATGATAGCGATAGAGTGACTATCAGCAGGAAGGCTATTTATACTAATAATTCTGCATGGCATCTAAGATATGAAATGGTGATCAATACATCTATCTAAATATTAGCAGAAATGTATTCCAGTCCTCATGCACGAGGTGGTATAGCTTCCATAAATGTCACTTGATAACTACATTAGCATATATGGTTGGAATTTTGTAAACATAGCCTTTCAAGCCTACATTGCATTATCCAAAATAATTATAATTAATCGTTTCGACTTTGATTATCATTACTGCTTTAAGATTTTATTTATTCTTAACTAGTTTGCTTGGTGGCAAAACTAATTAACTCGTAACTGTCTATGTACTTGAGATTATATCTTGGTCAGGTTTTTTTTTTTTTACCTTGTTTATCTGCTTATAAGCATAACTGCTTGAAACTGATCATACTTAAAAGAAAATACCAAAAATGGTATTTGTGACTGTCAATAATTGATCCGATTTTAGAAAAGATTCGTGGAGAAGATCAGGAAATTATGGTAATAATTGGTTGCATTTTATTTATCAAAGTATCTTTAGTGGGTTGTTGTGGCTTGATTGGTAACGCCTCTTAAACTTGTTAGTTCCTTTAGTGTCTGCAATGTTACCCACCTTGTGAGCTAAGGATTGGATGTTTAGGGGAGCCTATAAGTCTATCTGCTGAGTCAACAGCAGCTATTGCCTGGGCCTCCCTGGTCCTAGCTTAGGTGGAGAGGGGGCTTGGGCACTGATCATATGATATATGGTCAGTCTCTAGAGCATTGTCCTGCTTGCTAAGCCTTTAAACCTTTAAACCTTTAGAGAAATCAAAGAGACAGCTACTTTTTCCCAGTATGCAAACTTGCTAGATTTATTGAAAAACCACAATAAGTTTGTATATGTCAGCATCTTGTACGAAAACTTTTTAACAATAAAATCTTCAGTACAAAACCATGTGCAAGAATTCTTTTAATGCTAAGTAAAAGCTACGAGCTGTATGGAAAATATCCTAAGTTCTATATTGATAAACCGTTTGGTAACATAAGATAAAAGTTGATAAGATGAAAAAAGATAAATCCACAATAAAAGTACTCTTCTAGTCTCTTTGCATATATATTAGAACGTACCATTTGTGATTGATTGGTAGGTATGTAAACAAAATGCAATAGTAGTAAATCTAAGACTTTAACCTTGATGAGAGGAAAAAAAATATAAATACTGGTAATTATTATTATTATTATTATTATTATTATTATTACTTGCTAAGCTACAACCCTAGTTAGAAAAGCCGGATGCAATAAGCCCAGGGGCTCCAACAGGAAAAATGGCCCAGTGAGGAAAGGAAATAAGAGAAGGAATTAACAATTAAAATGAAATATTTTAAGAACAGTAACAATATTAAAATAAATTTTATATATAAACTATAAAAACTTTAACAAAATAAAAGGAAGGGAAATAAGACAGAATAGTGTGTCTGAGTGTACCCTCAAGCAAGAGAACTCTACTCCAAGACAGTAGAAGACCATGGTACAGAGGCTATGGCAATACCTAAGACTAGAGAACAATAGTTTGATTTTGGAGTGTCCTTCTCTTAGAAGAGCTGCTTACCATAGCTAAAGAGTCTTTTCTACCCTTACCAAGAGGAACGTGGCTACTGAACAATGACAGTGCAGTAGTTAACCCCTTGAGAGAAGAATTGTTCGGTAATCTCGATGTTGTCAGGTGTATGAGAACAGAGGAGAATATGTGAAGAATAGGCCAGACTATTCGGTGTATGTGCAGGCAAAGGGAAAATGAACTGTAACTACAGAGAAGGATCCAATGGATTACTGTCCGTCCAGTCAAAGAACCCAAGAACTCTCTAGCGGTAGTGTCTCAATGGGTGTGGGTGGCTGGTGCCCACATTTGTCAATGCCTTAAAATTAATTATACTACTGTGCAAGTATTACAGAAATCTATTTATACCAATTTGTCTAGCATAAAACTAAAAGCTAAGACCAAATCGAGACTTTGAGCCCCCTTCTCAAAATAAATCAGTGTTCATATAAGCCCTACTCACCCAAGTTAACTAAGAAGAGCACTCCATACCATAAGAACCCTGAACAAATGTCTAAAGGATGCAACTGTATCTTTAAAATAAACCTGCAAAGAATTTCAAATATAAGAATAATCTATTAAAGAATAATGATTGGTCCTAAATATTAATTTCTATAGAAATAAGAAACCTGAAACATTGGATAACATTCTGCCGATATAAAAAGAAACTTTGAATTAAGAGAATAATTCTACTTTCATATATATCAAGTGCAGAATGAATTATGGAGTGTGAACGCGATTTGATATCATCAAAACAATTTTGTGTAAGTTTAGGTCAAGTTTAACCTCTTTCCTTACTTGGCGGTCAATGACAGGTCTCTCGTAAGGCAGCAGTAATTTCAGTTCACGTATGAGTTAAGCAAATCGCTGCATCATAATTAGCATAATTGAATTGAAATTTTTCTTCTTTACAAATCAGCATCTATGTTATAAAAACTCTAAACAAAGCTTCCCTGACTCTTCACAAAAGAGCACCAAACAAGGTAGGTTTAGGCTTAACATAAACATACAACACCATCGATTACTATGTATCAGTTTAAGGGTTTAAAAAGCCACTCACGCCTGACAAAGGTAAGGGACAGTGACATTGCTCTATTAAGCATGACAATGTCCTAGAGACTAATCATATATACATATGATCAACGTCCAAGCCCCTCTGCACCTAAGCTAGGACCAAGGTGGGCCATGCAATGGCTACTGATGACTCAGCAGATAGACCTAAAGGCTCCACCAAAGCCGCCATCCTTAGCTCACAGGAATGATGAAGTTGCAGTGACCAAAGGAACTAACGAGTTTGAGTGGGACTCGAACCCCAGTCTTGCGTTCACCAGTCAGGGGCATTACCGCATCAGCCACATATAACTTTACAAACTTGAGCACAGTCAGTCAAATTGCAAAATATACCACAAGAACGTGATAATGTGGCTAATCGAGTCATTTGGAACAAATTTTGATATAAACCAATTATTAACACTGCCTTTATTCGTACCTAAATCTGATCTAAAAGATCTTCACGAGGAGAACCCATGGCCAAGTTGTATCCTTACAGGTCAGATAAAAAAGACGTAACAGCCCAAACACTAAGCATTACGATGAATGAGTTACATAATTACTCGTCATCTTCAGGAACCTGAATGTTTACAAACTATTGACCAGAGAGAGAGAGAGAGAGAGAGAGAGAGAGAGAGAGAGAGAGAGAGAGAGAGAGAGAGAACGTCCCATTACTAGAAAGGTCCCTGAGGATGCCGACTCCAAGATAGACGGAGAGAACATTCGTGTCCATTTTGATTTCTTATTACATTATGTACATATCACCAAAGGTGAGTGCAATGAGACAAAAAGGAGCTCAGTCAGTTATTGTTTATAGGTACCGAAACCAAATAAGGGAGTTGTTTGTCGTGCAACATGCTGATGACATATTTTGGAGAAAGCAGCCATTTGCTTTTGAATCTATTGAATTTTGTAAGTGCAGGAAGATATATCATTATCATATACCTCTCCTGAAAAGAAGGGACAGTTATTGCACCTTGATACATTTTTAATTTCATTCAAAGGGTTAACTACTGCACTGTAATTGTTCAGAAGTAACTTTCCACTTAGTAAAGGTAGACGAGACTTTAGCTATGGTAAGAAACTCTTCTAGGAGAAGATCACTCCGAAATCAAACTATTGTTCTATAGTCTTGGGCAGTGCCATAGCCTTTGTATCATGGTCTTCCACTGTCCTGTGTTAAATTTCCCTTGCTTAAGGATACACTTGGGGACACTATTTTATATATTTTGTTTCCTTACTGGGTTTTTATCTTGCTTTTCCAACTAGGGTTGCAGTAATAATAATAATAATATTAATAATAATTCTAATAATAATAATAATAATAATAATAATAATAATTCTAATAATAATAATAATAATAATAATAATAATAATAATAATAATGATAATACATATATACTATGCACTTAAACAAAAAAATACTGGAATTGTGCAATGATGTTCTTACCTCTTCTTATTCTTCGACATCATAATTTAGCTTTTTTTTCGATTTTGCAGGTAATGGAATAAATGTCGTCTTCAGTGAAATATGCTTAGTATAATATACTGTGTATAACAGTAATGTCCTCATGGCATTATACGCCTGAATATATGATGACCAATACTTTGTCTGAGTGTTCAGCGAGTCGTTATTTGTAAGACCTAATATCCAAAAAATGTGGAATTGTTCTAGAGATAAATTCACTGGAAAGAAAAATGCAAAAAGGATATATGATTTGCGTAGTAAACGAATGAGCCATGGAGTGCAGTCATGGTTAGGTTCAAATCTTTGTGCAGAGGACTCGATTGTTTATTTATTTCTGTATGAGTAAATATTCTACTGGAATGCCAACATCAACTTTAACATTGATATCAGAATATTTTAGGAACAATTTGAGTTCCCGGAAAGCACTCAGAAAGGTAAAATAATTCATTACGAATTTTGAATTCCAAAAAGAAAGAAATTTTTTTTGAAAAGAACAATACAAAGGCTAATATTCATGCATGATTCGTATGAGAGGAGTGAGGATTTTTTTTTTTATTTTTAATTATGGAATATTTATACCAATATTTGCTTAACAAAGAGAAGCGGATAAATTTAGGCAGAATGACAATTGTGACGAACAAAGTTGATTAAAGTTAAAGATACTAAGATTTATTCGTGCAAAAAAAAAAAAAAATAAATAAATAAATAAAAAAATAAATAAATAAATAAAAAGATAAATAAATAAATAAGTACATAAATAAGAATAAAAATAAAAGAGATTTATAATATTTACTATAGTTCTAAGATAAACTAAGCAAAAACTCATATCTTCGTAATCGTAATAGTGAAAATAGATTTATAATTGGGGAATTTCATATCTGATATCAGTATTACATTGAAGAGCGACGTGCAATGTCCGATGTAGGCTACTGAAAACAAGAATCTCAGATGTTTATACAGATCTTCAGTAGATTCATCAGTTAATGTTAATATTCCCGTATTATTTTCATAATGACCGATCCACAATGAATATTACGTACCATTACTCAGAATCTCAAAGTATTGTAAAGTTTATCTGCTTTACCACAGAAGTATTTAGGTTCTTTACACTTGCATAAAGATCGTAATATTTGATATAATGTTTCTATTTTCATATCATTGTAACATTTAATATTTAGACAGAGAAAGACAAATAGAATGTATGCTAAGCTTCCTTTGTTGTCTGGATCTTAAAAAAAACAGGAATTCTAATAAACAGAAAAATAATTGTAGGTTAATTTTTTTGCAAATAATAAGTTCTAATCATTCTCTTCTACAGCATATTCAGATAGGAATTTTCTGGTTACTGAAAATACAGATCGTACATATCTGAAGAGATTATTACACGTCTCATAAAATAAACCAATGCTAACATCTAATAATATTCCCAAACTTCCCTACAAAAAAAGAAAAAGAAAAAAAAAAAAAAAAAAAAAAAAACATTATGAAAGCATATATTGAACCAAACAAACCCACCTGCGTATTGTAAAGACTCTGCTGAATAGGGGGATAAGCTACACAATAGCTTATCCTAAAATGAAATATCAGTGGAACAGTCGCAGTGTAAAGTCTTCCATCAATATATGGAACCGAAGAGTCTTCCTCTGGACGCGTGTTCGCTCGCTTAATAAATCAACAATGCAAAGCTCGGCAGAAGAACTCCGTGTAGGTATACTTCTTCGTTGTTGTCGGCATTATTTCTATCCCCGGTACCGTGCAGGAGGCCCTACTATGTCAGTCTTTCTTACCATCGTTTTGCATCCTTAATGCGATGGCTGAGGTAGGCTAGGGAAAGAAAGAAAAAGGTGGGGGGGGGAGGGGGAGAAGAAGGAAGGAGAAAAGAACCACCCGAAAGAAGAGAGAGGGGTGGGGGAGGGAGACGGGAATGGAGTGGAGAAGGTAAGGGGAGGGATATATACACCATGGTGACGGTGGGTGCTTTGTCCTTGTCGGAGAGGAATAGAATGAAAGAGCCCATTGTGAAAGAAAGAAGGAAAGAGGAGTAAAAAGAGCGTGCTTAACACAAATATGACGTAAAGGAAAAATGCCAAGAAAACTTATATATAATTGATGCTATTGTAGTTGCTGCTTTTGTACCATAAAGAAAAAAGTAGGTAGAATATTCTGATTTGGTGTCACAGTTTATGCGAGTTTCAATCTGCTCGTGTGATCGTTTATGCATTTATTTTTCTGAAATATATAGCATAAATATAATATTTAGCACATGAAATAAACAAATTGAATAAGGTCTTAGTTATTATATAATTATGATGTATAAATGTAAGGACAAACACGGGAAGTGTTAGTTATAAATCTTGCTACTAGTCTGATAAAAATTCCAAAAGACTAAAAAAAATAAAAAAATAAAAAATAAAAAGAATTTCTAGCAAACAGATAGATGATTCAATAGATAGGGGGTAGATTAAACTTTCAAATATCTACTAGAAACACACACACACACACACACACACACACATATATATATATATTTATATATATATATATATATATATATATATATATATATATATATATATATATATACATATATATATATATATATACATATATATATATTTATATATATATACATATATATAAATATATATATATATATATATATATATATATATATATATATATATATGAATATATATATATATATATATATATATATATATATATATATATATATATATATATATATATATATATATATATATATATATATATACAGTATATATATACATACACATATATATACATATTATATATATATACTATATATGAATATATATATATATACATATATATATATATATATATATATATATATATATATATATATATATATATGCATATATATGTATGTATGTATCTATCTATCTATCTATCTATCTATATATATATATATATATATATATATATATATATATATATATATATATATAGTAATACCTTGATGATAGGAATAATCTCTCAAGGGGAGGAATATTAAGTATATCATAACACCTTAAAATTATTACAGTGATATGAGTAGTAATAGTAATATTTATATTTATTATTATCACCATTAAGTTATGGTTACGTAATTGATCCATAATAATAATGTAAAGAAATTTATATTTATAATGAGTCTTCTACGATACATACAGATCTAATACAGTGTATTTCAATGATTGCAAAGAAAAAATCTGTTACAAAGCAGAAATCCTAGAAAGTTAGATACATGGGATTTAGAAAGGAAGTGATATCATTTGAGATGAGTCCTAATTCCGAAATTATGATATACCTTAGTGAATAATGATTTCTTTGAGAAATTGTGACAATATTTTTATCAAGTGAAAAGGAAACGTTTTAGTTACCTCCTATGAAATTCTGTAAACGAAAAATTCTTTTATTATAAAGATTCTTGCTTGAGTATTTTGGGAAGGAGGGTTATACAATATGGAGACACGTTTCTAGTCAGTAAACATGACAACTACAATGTCCCTTAGAATGCAGATCCAAAGTTAAGTTTAACCTTTGGTTACTAATACCTCTGTTCTCTTATATGTCTCCAATCTCTGTAATATTAACTTTATTGTGTCTGAATTGCTCTGAAGGTAATCTATAGTAGCTGTCTATGCTAATACCATTATTGTGTTGGGACTGTTCAAGCGTTAATATAACTGTCTAAGGCTAATACTATTTTTGTGTTTGAATTGCTTATAGTACTCAAGTGTTAATATAACCTTCTAAGCAGAGTACAAATTTTATGTTTTAATTGTTTTAAATAAATTGTGTTAAAACTCTGTTTAATAATCGCTAATTTGTCACTTGGTCTAATTACTAAGCATTAACTTATACGTAACTTGCTGTTAAGGAAATTTTGTGCATTAATGTGTTGATCGGGACGAATTGTATGAAATGGACCTATGCTCTGCCTGCAGCAGCATATTGTGTCTTTTGCATTTCTATAAATGAATATGATACTTTTGAGATATCTCACGATTTAACATAGGTAAGTGTCGATTGATATTTAAAATTTCGATTGGGTAACTTGTTCATACAAAACCTGCTTGACACCACTTGGCTCCAAGTGATATTTTTTTTTTTTTTGTAAAAAGTGAATATTCATTTTAAATATGTAACATGTAGGAAATCTGTAATATTCAATCTTTTGACTTTTTTTTATAACTCTTTTATCACGTCGAGTCTGGTCATTCTTAAAACTATTTAAGTTGTAGACCTAAAAGAACTCTAAGTCAGAGCATTTCAGAAAATTTATTACTCCGATTGATTTTCTGGATTTCAAAACAACGAAATCTAACACTGGGGTTACGGTGCAAAAGTTTTTCACCATATATGCATGTATATATATATATATATATATATATATATATATATATATATATATATGTATGTATATATATATGTATATATATATATGTATATATATATATATATATATATATATATATATATATACATATATGTATATATATATATATACATATATGTATATATATATATATATATATATATATATATATATATATATATATATATACATATATATATATATATATATATATATATATATATATATATATATATATAAATATATATGTATATATAAGTTGTATTTACAAATTTATACACACACACACACACACACACACACACACACATATATATATATATATATGTGTGTGTGTGTGTGTGTGTATGTATGTATGTATGTGTGTGTAAGGGTTTCGGATTATGATACACGTATTTTGATAAATAAAACGTTTTTCTTGGTCATTCCTTACACCAATCATTTAAAAAAACATTTATCAGAAAAGATTTAAAGAACGAAGGTCCTCTGATACAGCAGACTTGAGGCATGATTCATTTCATCCCTCTGCATTACCGTTTAAATTGTTTTCCAACTATGCTTGCCCCTGTTTGATATCCATATTTATATTACAGTTATTCAGAATTTTCTCTTGTTATTTATATAACTTTTCTCTAAAAATCAAATCTTGCATTATAAATATAATCTACAAAAAGCACACAGTAGGTCAAAGTCAATGGGCGGAAGAAAGCATGTCTAGGAGATGTAAACACATCATCCTTTCACACAGCATTAAAATTTTATTTTATGCGTTTGATATGTGTGCATATATATATATATATATATATATATATATATATATATATATATATATATATATATATATATATATATATATATATACAGAGAGAGAGAGAGAGAGAGAGAGAGAGAGAGAGAGAGAGAGAGAGAGAGAGAGAGAGAGAGAGAGAGTGAGAGGAATAGAGTAATACCAAATTTTACATAGACTATTGTGATATATCAGCAGCTACAGGAAAATCCACTCAGGGAAGCAACAGTGTAGTAATAGATATTAAGGAGAGAGAGAGAGAGAGAGAGAGAGAGAGAGAGAGAGAGAGAGAGAGAGAGAGAGAGAGAGAGAGAGAGAGACCCATTCGTTTAGTATTAATTCTATTCTGCAGTTTTATTATTGATGAAACATACTGTATATCCATATCTCCGTTCGTGTGAAAGTTTACGTCAAATTGTAAAAAAATACTTTGAAATGGCTCCAATGAAAGTAGTACTAAAACTATCCCTTTAGACAATTTGTCATATTTACCCAGCTTATAATTCGACACATTGAATAGGATGATTATCAAATTAGGTTTAATTTTACGTTTATTGCCGTACTACATATATTAGCTGATCTTCGCATCGCTCATTAATAATTATCAAATATTTACTGATATATTCAGTTCTTTAATGAAAATGGTCTGATAATCTTCCGAGTCTAGACTACCGAGTATTATATAAGGACTGCATTAACAGACAAATAGGCCAGGAGTCAAAATGTCCATTAGCAAATTCTCTGCACGATTCCAGTGGCGGCACACAGCGGATGCTCGGTTATATGCAGTCAGCTTTAAAGCGAGAAAAAACAAGATTTTACTAAAAAAAGATAAAAAGGAGCATGTTCCGAGCAAGGATATGTAAAACAGAGCACGTTAACAAACAAGGATTACGGAGACTATGCAGCGGTTATCTTTGTACAATAGACGGATTTTCTTTTGTATTGCCGGAGAAGTCCTCGCTGAAACGAATGCGTTTTTCCATTGTTAGGGCTTCTCGTGTTTCCTTTCATATTTGCTTTAATTCTGCGATTTGTTTGTTTCTGTCTCGTGGTAGAGCGAAGCAATTATTGGATTGACGTACCTTTTTTAAAATGATTGTGGACATCTGAGACATCACATCCATCATTCGTTTAGTTTGTAGTAATCAAAGAGGTGAAACTCTTTAGCATCTTGGTATGTAAAAAAATATGATGATGGTTTTCATAGCATATTATAAAATTAGGTAGCGTCTCTATACCTTTCAAACATTAATTGTAATGAAATAGTTTGCCAGAAGGGACATATCCTGTTAACTTTACTGTATTTTAATCTAAACTCATGATTAAAACCTAGGCAAAAATACCCTAAACCTGTATTAACTGTTTATCTAATGGCATGTATCAGTAAATCATAATTCTCAACATACCTTCCATAACTTCAACAAAATTCTATTTATTTCAGTTTAGGCTACCTTATCCTGTCTTATTTATAGCCAACCAGGTGATTAGCTTTAAAAGAATCATATACTTCTCTTCTTAACTTTTCTTTTTACTTGACATCCAATCTATCTAACTTGGAAAAGTTCAAAATCCCTCCGATGTAGGGTCTGCAAGAACGACTCCGAGACCTCTCTCTCTCTCTCTCTCTCTCTCTCTCTCTCTCTCTCTCTCTCTCGTCTCAACGTCAACGTCGTAACCTCTTTGCGTGGCCACTTTTCTTGTGTCTCTTGGCCAGAAAGTTTTAAGACGTTTCGTACCGTAGTCAACCGCGTGTTACTTTCAATTTGTCTTCTTGGAATGTGTTATGCATTCCAAGGCGGAATTCCAAGCACATAGGTTCAGAATAGAACTCTTTTTAGATTTTTGGTTCAAGTTTCCATTTTTATATACAAAGGGAGGTTAGAAGATAATGGAAAAAAGTCAGACAGAAATTCTAGGTCATATTTTTTTTTCTTGTGTGAGTATAATTGTATACATCATTATGAAGTCAATTGTTTATTGTTAGATATGATAATACAAACACACACGCACAGTCACACACATATACAAATATAGATATACACACACAACCACACAACCACACACACACACACACACACACACACACACATGTATATATATATATATATATATATATATATATATATATATATATATATATATATATATATATATATATATATATACATATATGTATATATATATATATATATATATATATATATATATATATATATATATATATATATATAAATGAATAAATACATACGTACATAAATACACACACACACATATATATATATACATATATATTTATATATATATGTATATATATATATATACATATATATATATATATATATATATATATATATATATATATATATATAAATATAAAAGGTGTGTGTGTGTGTAACGTATAGTAGGTTTGAAGTTGGGTTAAGGATATGCTCCGCGTGAAAGATACTTTCATAATCAGGTTAGTCAATAAGATTACCATTGCCTGTGTGTTAGCAGTCAATATTCCCTCGATCTTACAGTACGACGACCATGGGCTTGAGGCCTCTTGCCAAAGACTGCTTTCTTTCATTTCAGCAAATGTATGTTTAGCATCTGCCAAATGAATCATTGCCAGACTCCTGAATCCAGCAAACTCTGGGGGCCTCGTTGTCTTGATATGGTGATAAGTTTGGCTAGAACTGTTGGTGTTTATGGAAGTTCTGGACAGAAAGACTCCAGGGTACGATGTGAGGAGGTAGGCGTAGCCATCCGTTTTTACACTGATGTGTTGAGCGAGGTCAGAGGGGTATGGTTGGAGAAGTATCAACGATCAAGAGTTTGTGTTGATTAGCAGTCGTTGAGCAACATCAACCAGGAGGTGGTAATGTGAGCTGATGGGTGTCAGTAAGTGACTGTAGAGGTCATTGGTTTGGGTGTGAGAGAGTAGTGGTTGATGGGTGGCTTTGTGGTCGCTCCGGCGCGTCACGGGCTGGCCGCCTGTGTCCTACTGCATACACATCAGCTTTGGTCGATGTTGAATAGTTGTCCACTTTATCAGAAGTAGAGGCATTGATCGAGGTCTTAAAGGTGGTGAAGTGGCTGTCAAAAGGGCGTCGGCTCTTTGGTCATCAGGTCCTTCATAGGCAAAATATCGACACCAGGTATGACAGTGTGTACAGGTTCAATAAGCGTTGTACCCAAAGGGCACGAAGTAGGTTAATCTCATGAGGAGAGCTCTCTGTGGGAGGGTGCAGGCAAGCGATACTGGTCATTTCACTTGGGGGGAGCTAAGCCTTTTGGTCTCCTAACAGTTGTTGAGAGGGCTGAAAAAGCTTGGCTACATGGGCGGCTGGGGATGGTGAGTACTGCTCCAGGAGGTATGTTTTGAGGGCATTGTATGCTATTGTGTGACCCATTGCTCGCAAAGCCAATCGGAGATTTCCGGGAAACAATCCTCGGGGATCACCGCAAGAGCATAGTCTGCTTTGGTGCTTGACTGAGTCACACCTTTGAGGCAAAACTGGACTTTGGCACGCTGGAACCAGGAGAACGCTTCTCCGCTGGCAAAGGGTGGCAGTTTCATTGAACTGGCTTGTGTAGAAGAGGTAGGTTCAGTGATTGGCATCATCAAACAGTTGGGCACAGCAATGAGGAGGAAGGCTGTAGGGAGCGATTCTTCCGATAGTCACCAACTGGGCTAGAGTGCTGTCAGGTGATAACTGAGAGACAAGGTGAATGCAACTAACTTTATTTCAACGGATCAGGGGTTTATATACAAGACATTCCAAGCAAGAAGGTCACAAAAATTCAAACAGATTCATTCATGAACAAGCAGGCTTAAACAGGATCTTATCAGTGAGAGAGTGAGTGAAATATACAAAAAATTGAAATATGGTTACAGTGAACGAGCGTGTGTAAACATGTGCAGTACACCTTTTTAATCTCTTAGACATTTTTTTTTCAAATATTTCAAAGCATGTTCGTACTGCCTC